>NC_056664.1:23494595-23806691 GCF_018350195.1 Panthera tigris
CTACCCAGGTGCCCCACCTAATAGATGTTTTAAAATATGGTTTATTTCTCTCAATAAAAAGGGGGAGGAATTGCTGGCATACTGTGTGCCAGGGCACTTGAAGCAAACCTATTTCATTTTTAAGTGTATTGATTTATTTTGAGAGAGAGAACCAGGAGGGGAGGGGCAGAGAGAAAGGAGGACAGAGGATCTGAAGCAGGTTCTGTACTGACAGCAGAGAGCCCAATGCAGGGCTCAAACTCACAAACCATGAGATCATGACCTGAGCTGAAGTCAGAGGCTCAACCGACTCAGCCACCCAGCAGCTCCATAACCCAATCTATTTCTAACTTGAATATCGCAGCTAAGGAACTTGCCAGAGTGGTGCATTATTTGTGCCTCCTTGATGCTAGGTGCACTCAATGGGTAGCTAAGTGCTGCCACCTGTGCCATCCAGCAGTGTCAGGGACTGGCATGATCCCACCTGCTTTGCCTGCCTCCCTGTGCGGGGGCCGATTTCATCTGTGTCCAGCCTCCTCCAAACATCAAGTACAAAGGATCACTCTCTGAAAAGCAGGGGCCACAAGCATTTCTGGTGGTTTATTGTAGGGTGTATCTTTCTACAGTTTAAGCAACAGTTTCCTAAAAACAAGTGTCAGAAATGTTTTGTGTGTATTTTCAGTCTAGCCATAAAAAAATTATTCGTTTAGAAAGATGCCGTGATTTATGCTTAGGGATAAAATTTTGTAAATGATTACTTAATTTTAAACAAAAATGAAAGCAAATGACCAGATACTTCCAACGTGTGCAGTATATGTGACCGACAAAGTAGTAAAAAAACAATCCATGCCCTAGTAGTAAAGTGTTGAGAATAGGCAGTTTTTAAAAAGGAAAAAAAAAATCTAATAAAAATATGAAAATATTTTATTTATTTACTTATTTTTGAGAGAGAGAGAGAGAGAGCAAGTGGGGGAGCACATGCAGTATGTCAGGCCCACACTCAGCGTGGGGCCCGACCTGGGACTTGATTTCATAACCACGATATCCTGACCATGAGATGATGACCAGAGCCAAAATCAAGAATCATTCACTCAACTGACTGAGCCACCCAGGCGCCCCAGAAATATGAAAAGATTTTAAACATCACTAATAAGAAATGAATATAAAAGCATACATTTTGGGGGCACCTAGGTGGCTCAGTTGGTTGAGCGGCCGACTCTTCATTTTAGCTCAGGTCATATGGGGCTCCGTGCTGACAGCATGGAACCTGCTTGGGATTTTCTCTTTCTCCCTCTCTCTCTGCCTCTCCCTCACTCTCTCTTTCTCATAATAAATAATTTTTTTAAAAAAGCATAAGTTTTTAAGCATCAGAATGGTAGAGATGAAAAAAAAAACCCAAAATACTCATTGACAGAGAGTAGAAGAGCAGGAAATGTGCCTTCTCACCTGCTATCAGTTCACAGGTACTATGTTTTTATAAGGGTGTCTGCCAATACATTATGCAATTTAGAAGATGCACACACGGGTTTTGACATGGAGGCTACCTTCATCCAGGATTGTTCAGCACAGCAATTTTTATTTCATGTGACCATCAGTGGAGAGCTTACTCTGCCCCCCTGTTCTGCCTGATGTATAAGTCACTGGACTCAGGACTCATGCTTGGTCCCAGTGGAAGCCCACGTTGCTGTGCTGGTCACTGAAAGGGCATCTCTTTTGCTCTGGGAAGAATGATCACAGATTCTAGAGCAGGGGCCCTGATGTTGTCAGGAGGAACACTTTTCATTTCCCTCAATTGTTAGCATTTGGCACAGGACCATCCTGGTGAGTCTTCAGAGGAAGCCTTGCCCGCATGGCTGCTGACCCCAGGGCTCCAATGGCTGCTTTGAGGTCCTCCTGGAGGTCCTTATCAAGGACAGGTCAGGTTTCTCCCCACTCCTAACTGGCACCAACAGGGACTAGAGATTGGCCAGGCCTGGGGCTGCTGAGCAAATTGCCAGGTTCCTCCCTTTTCTCACTCCTTTTCTGCCACCTTTGTTAAGGCTTTGTGTTCTGGAGTCAATGGCCTTGTCACTCTTTTCTCTCTACAAAGTTGGGCCCAGAGCATATCAGCCACATGGGAGATCCCAAGTGAGCCACACGGCACAGTGTTTGCTCTGAGCATCACTGCGTCTCCACCTGCAAGTGCCATCGGACGCTCAGAATTGGGGAGCATGCAGTTGGGGTGTGGACTGTTCTTTCCCAAGAGGCAGCATTTTGGTTTCAGTGACCTATTGATAGACCTTTTGTGTTAATTTACATGTCATCAACCCTATCCATCTTTTATGGATTCAACTAGTTAGTGCAGCTGACCACTGCTTTTAAATACAAGATTGTGAAAACAGAATCGTGAGAATGGTAAATCAGCCCAGGGCCCTCACAGATGCACCTGCTCCTTGGCCTGGTTCCTTATGTTGGGGTGATAGCACATTTAATACTCCTGAGGGAGGGGCACCTGGATGGCTCAGTTGGTCAAGTGTCTGACTTTGGCTCAGGTCATGATCTCACGGTTCTTGAGTTCGAACCCCGCATCAGGTTCTGTGCTGACAGCTCAGAGCCTGGAGCCTGCTTCAGATTCTGGGTCTCTGTCTCTCTCTGCCCCTCCCCCGCTCTCACTCTGTCTCTCTCAAAAGTAAATAATAAACATTTAAAAATTTGTAACACTCTCAAGGGAGATCATGGCTTTCTAGAGCTCAGCTGAGTTAACCCCCACCCTGGAAAAACAAGGAAGGAAAAAAACTTAACAGTTTTTTACTATCTTTGTTTAATCAGCACTGTGCTGATGGTGCCAGTTATTATTTCACAGTTTTTCCGTTATTTGTTATGAAATCTCCATAGTTTGTGAAGCTGGTTGGTGAAGAGAAGAACACAGAAAAGGTCACGTTGTGGATGGTGAAGATTGCCCGTCGGGTTTGCAGTGTGCAGCCTGCATCCCTGCATGCCATTCAGCTCTGAGTTGACCTTTTCCTCCTTTTCTCCTTTCTTACTTTTCATTCTGGCGTCAGCCTGCAGTCTGCTCACTTGAGAATAGAAAATTGGGGGGATGGGCAGGGGACAGCTGCACCGCCCCTTGCCTGTGTTGATTCCCACTTTGTGGGTTCCAATGGGCTTTGACATTATTCTGGGCTTTACTGAAATAACATACTGGCTCCTGGTTTGTATAGACGATTTTTAATAGCATTTAGGGAAATTTTACACACCCAGTTTTACGCCATTTTGGGAAATAAGGCAGGAAAGAAGATGAAAGATCCTTGAAATTCATGCTACTCTTTGCAGGTCCTCTTAAAATCCTGATTTCTTTTAGGGTTCCCAGAGCCAATTCCAATATGTGGGTGCGTCCCCCATGCATACAACCAAACAATTCTCCAGCAATTCGTTGAGAATTCAATGCAATTCTGACACTATCTACCGGAAGATAGCATCAGATTCCATAGGTTAAGGGTTCATTCAGTTGTACAAGACTGCCTCCCACCCCTAACTTCAAATGCCAGTCGTGAGCCGCAGACTGTTCCCAGTGCTTCTCACCAACCACTACAGATTGGAGGGTCCTGTGACCCCTCCTCTGGTTCGATTAATTTGCTAGAGCAGCTCACAAAACTCAGGGAAACACTAACTGACATTTATCATTTTATTAAGGGATATGATAAAGGATATAAACCAACAGCCAGATGCAGAGACCCATAGGGCAAGGTCCTGAACAAAGAAGCTTCTGTCCTCGTGGAGTCTGGGGCCCAGAATGGTGACATATGGAAGCATTCTGGTTTCCCAAGTGGGGAAATTCTTTAAAAGAAAAAAAGGCCCCAAAAGCTGTTCTCTTGGGTTTTTATGGAAGTGTCGTTGCATAGACATGATTAAGTCATTAGGCATTGGCTGATTCAATCTGTAGCTCTTCTCTCCTCCCCAGAGGTGGGACTAAAAATTCCAACCCTTTAATCACAAGGTTGGTCCTCCTGGCAGCCAGGCCCCTGCCTTTGGGTGGGGTTAAAAAGTCACCTTCTTTAATAAAAAGACACACATTTGTGGCTCTGAAACATTTTCAGGAACTGTGGAAAAAAACAAATATATCTGAAAAATATGACCAAACATATGTGTTTCATAAATTATATCGCATGATCTTAACAGATCCTTAAATAACTAAATTTATACCTTTTATATTTATTTTTATTAAGTCAGACATCCATTTACACTAGAGTTCAGGATAGGCCAGCATTAATAAGTACCCTTCTCCCCCCAAATAATAGGAGAATAAATTGGGAAGAGTTTACATTTTAGCTTTATTTTCTTTCTTTCTTTTTGTTGAAGGATATAGGAAAATATTTTAATTTTAGCAGAAGATTGCTCATTCTCTCTCCCTCTCAACCCTTCTCCCCAATCCATTGTGAGCATAGTTATTTGAGAACATGGTTAGAGAAGAAGGGTGTGATTTTGCAGAGCGGTCCTATTGCTGTTTTGAACATCAGTAATATGAAGGAAGGAGGCCCCCATTTTTCTTTCTTCTCTAACATGAAGGGCCTTGACTCAGGCTCTTTGGCAATGTCATGTCAGGAAAGATTAACAACTTGAGACTCAGGAGATCTAGGTCTGGCTGTGCTCTGTCCTAAGAGCTCCCATGTGACAATGGGCAACCATTGCCTCAATTTCCTAAGCTGATCCTTCTGGTCCTTCATACCTCTGTTCAGATTTATAGTTTTGAAGTATAACTGATGCCAGCATATTTATGGTGTCCTGGTGCTACCCACCCCCCCCCACCCGCCGCACATTGCCTTTTAAGATATGGTATATATTGAATTAGGAATCTTTTTATAGTAAGAATGACTTCTAAACTATTCTCCTGGTGAACATCTTTTCCACTGCAGCTTTGAGGCCTAGAACATTGCTCTGTGGATCTAACAACAAGGGGGAAGTTTACTTACTGCAGATGGCCTGTTTTATGCTTAAAGAGCTCTTCTTTCCCTACAGATATTACCTTATAAACCTTTAGCAGCCAATTTTTGCTGGGGAGGGCAGCCATGGTGAAATCCACTACCATTGGCTTTGAACAGAGGAAGTGCCCTGGCTGAGAAGTTAGCAAGAGGGAAAGTCTCTAGTGCTGCCATCAGGGCTGTGATGTCAGAACATACAT
Organism: Panthera tigris; assembly: GCF_018350195.1. Taxonomy (NCBI): domain Eukaryota; kingdom Metazoa; phylum Chordata; class Mammalia; order Carnivora; family Felidae; genus Panthera; species Panthera tigris. The sequence continues at coordinate 23,499,733 of NC_056664.1, forward strand.
TTCTGAATGGTCCTCTTCTATGTGGTGCATAAAGTCAGGGATATTAGAGTGCTGTATTTTAGTTACTGTGGCCTTATCTGCTTATGTGGCCTGACTGATTTCTAAACACTCTGCTGTACATTGTTTCTATTAAAAAAAAGTATGGCTAACCAACTCAAACAAGTTGATAGAAGGTATTTCTATTGTAATATGGGTGGAAAGCCTTGTGAAATATTTTTAAGTTGCCGTAGCATACCAGTTTTTAAAATAAATCATATGACTTACCTGAGTTCAATTTCTCCTAACATCAGAGTTGTGGTACAAAATTATGAATTTGTAAAGTAAAACTGAATGAATTCACCAATATCTCTGAATTGACTATGTTCATTGCCCTGCCTTGGTTAAGGTGCCATTATTTTCTCTACTAAATCTTATCCATCCATTAAGATCTCAGTTTCCTCCTTCTGTGTTTTTCCCTTCTTTGAACATCTCTAGGACCTACTTGATTAGGCACCACCTTGCCCTATAGATTTTTTCCAGTTTCATATCCCAGAATATTCAGGGAGAATAAGGGAGATAAGGTCAGGAGATGTTATGCTGCTTATACACTGGCAGCACCATTTAGCTCAGTGTTTTGTGTCCAAGTAAGAGGCCATGTTTCTCAAGCCGGGTCATAGGTGATAGCACAGTGATGAGTTCTGCAAGAAGACATAACAATCCTTAATCCTAATAATAAAGCATAAAAATATGCAAGGTAGGAACTGATAGAACTGCAAGGAAAAATAGATGAATTCACGATTGTAGTTAGAGACGTCAACAACAATCAGTAATTGACAAATCAGTAAGGACTTATGGAACAGCATAATCAATCAACTAGCTCTAATTGACTACTTAAGGTAAAGCAGATCTTATACTATACATCCTTCTCGAGCTCATGTAAAATATTCAACAACATATGCCACATTCTGTGCCATTAAACACACCTTAACAAATTTTAAAGAATAGAAATCACACAAAGTATGCTCTCAGGCCACAGTGGAATTAAAGTGGAAATAAACAACAGAAAGATAGCTGGAAAAATCCCGAAATACTTGGAGATTAAATAGCATGTTTCTAAATAACACATGGGTCAAAGAAGCATCAAGGGAAATTTAAAAATAATTGAACTAAATGAAAATGAAAATACAACTTATCAAAAGTGTAAGTATTAAGGGAAATTCATATCATTGAATGTGTAAATATTAGAAAAGAAGATCTAAAATCAATAATGTAAACTTCCATTTTAGGAAACTAGAAAAAGAAGAGCAAGCTAAATCCAAAGTAAACGGGAAAAAAGAAATAATAAAATTAGAGAAGAAATCAATGCAATTGAAATAGAGTATCAGTAGGGAAAATACTAATAAAAGATTCAATACAGCAAGACAGCATAACAATTACAAACATTTATGTACATAACAACAAACCAATGAAATATTTGAAGCAAAAATTGATAGAATTGAAAGGAGAAATAGAGAGTTCTACAATGATAATTGAAGACTTTAATACCTCACTCTCAATAATGGATAGAATAACCAGACAGAAGATAAGTAAGAAAATACGGGATCTGAACAAGTGATAAGCCAACTAGGTGTAACAGACATATATGGAACATTCTACCCAACAATAACAGAATATACATTCTTCTTAAGTACATGTGAGACATTCTCCAGGATGAGCCACAAATGTTAAGCCACTGATAAATCTCAATATATTTTAAAAGATAACTGTCATATATAGTATCTTCTCTGACCACAATAAAATAAAGTTAGAAATTAATACAGAAGAAAAACTAGAAAATTCACAAATTTGTGGAAATTAAACAACACACTCTTAATCAATGGGTCAAAGAAGAAATCATAAGGGAAATTAGAAAATACTTAGTGATGCATGAAAACAAAAAACACCATATACCAAAACTTATGGGCCCAGCAAAACCAGTGCTATGGGAGAAATTAATATCTATAAATTTTTATATTACAAAGGGAGATCTCAAATCAATACCCTAACATTACAATTTAAAAGATTAGAAAAAGAAGAACATGTTAAATCTAGTAGAGGGAAGGAAATAAAGACTGGAGTAGAGATAAATAAAATAGAGAATAGAAAATCAGTGAAACCAAAACCTGGCTATAGATAGAAAATGTACGGTGATTCCTCAAAATATTAAAAATAGGATTATCATATGATCCAATAATTCCACTTCTGGGTATTAACCCAATAGAACTGAAATCAGGGACACTGATATATATGTACACATATGGTTATAGCAGCATTATTGCCAATATCCAAAAGGTGGAATAAACCCAAGTGTCCATCAATGGATGAATTGATAAAATGTGGTAATACATACAATGGAATATTATTCAGCCTTAAAAAGAGAGGAAATTTGGACACATGCTACAATAAATAGAAAAAAACCAAATACTGTATGATTCTACTCATATGAGGTTCCTAGAGTAGTCAAGTTCACAGAGACAGAAAGTAGAATTGTGGTTTCCAGGGCTGAAGGGAGGTGGGAATGGGAAGTGATTGTTCAATGGGTACGAGTTTTAGCTTTATAAGATAAAAAAAAATCTGTGCATGGATGGAGGTGATGGTTGCATAAAAACGTGAATGTAGGTAATGCTACTGAACTGTACACTTAAATGCTTAAAGTGGTAAATTTTATGTTGTGTATATTTCACCACAATATTTAAAAATAAATGATGTATTTAAAAATGGCTGCATACAATGCATGGATAAATATCACCATCATAATGTTGCAGCAAAGAAACCAGGTACAAAAATATATAAACTGTATAATTCAATTTATATATATTAAAAAAAAAAAAAACACGGGCACCTGGGTGGCTCAGTTGGTTAAGCATCTAACTTCTGCTCAGGCCATGATCTCACAGTTTGTGGGTTCAAGCCCTGCATTGGGCTCTGTGCGGACAGCTCAGATCCTGGAGCCTGCTTTGGATTCTGTGTCTCCCTCTCTCTGCTCATCCTCTGCTCATACTCTGTCTCTCTGTCTCTCAAAAATAAATAAATATTAAAAAAAAAACAATTGGAAAACTGAGGTTCTGGCTTCCAGTAATGGTTATGTAGCCTGTGAACTAATACTCTCACAGATAACAGTAATAAAATCTGGATAAAATATCACATATTGTTAAAGAGAAGTATGTACCTATATATAATACACATAAGCTATATGTGTGTATATATTTCCAGAAAGTAAGCAGAAGAGAAAGGGAATCTACCCTTGAATGATGGGAATTGTGACAGGAGATATTTGCAAGCTTGAGTCTTTTTGCCTCAATGTACTTCACAATCTGTGCATGACCCATGTAGGCAGAAAACCACAGTCTTACTTGTGGTGTCAGAAAGGACATTTTTAGGGCTAGCAGAGTTTCTGAAAAGTTAGGGGAGAAATTCTGGAAGGGAGGGAGCCACAAAGGGGTAAATTCCAAAATATATATGTAGGTTTCCCCTAAATAAGGGATAGATCTTTAAACTACATATGTGCAGAACATCTTTTAAGGGGCCCAGCCTGAAAGAGGATTTCAGCTGTGCCTACTGTAGTGAGTTTTGAGCCTAGCCAAGTTAACTCTGTACTAGGAAATTAACACTCTTCAAAGGAATAAAACAGAATCCAGAGTCTTCTATAACTGTCACTGATAATGTGTAGTATGCAATTTTTTAAAATCATGAGATGTGTGAAGAAACAGGAAAATGTATTCTATATACAAAACAAAAAGCAGGCAGTGGAAACTATCCCTCAGATATCCAAAATGTTGCAGTTAGCAGACAAGGATTTAAAATCAGTACTACGGGGCTCAGTCAGTTAAGCATCTGACTTTGGCTCAGGTCATGATCTTGCGGTTTTATAAGTTTGAACCCTGTGTTGGGTTCTGTGCTGACAGCCTGGGCCCTGCTTTGGATTCTGTGTCTCCCTCTCTCTCTGCCTCTCCCCTGCTCACTCTGTCTCTCAAAAAAATTTTTTTTTTAAAAATTAAAAAAATTAAAATCAGCTACTATAAATATGTTCCTGGGGGTAAAGAAAAATGTTCTCATAATTAATGAAATGATGTGGAAACTCAGCAGAAAAATGGAAATTATAAAAAGTTAGAAAGATGATAAAAGGAAAAGGAATTTACTTTTGAGCTTGTCAAAAATTAAAAGCCTAAAATTTGGTAGAAAACCTAAATTTTTAGATCCAAGAAGGTTAAAAAAAAAAATACAAATCAAACTAAACCTAACACATCATAGTCAAACTGCAAAAATCCAAAGATGATAAGAAAATCTTGAAAGTAGGCAGGGAAGGACACCACATTACATACAAGGGATAATAATATGAATGACAAATGATACATCATCAAGAATAAGAGACAAATCGACAATGAAATGATATCTTTAAAGTGCAGGGGGAAAAGTCAATGTCAACAAAGGATTCCACATTCACTCAGCAAAACTCTCCTTCAAAATGAAGCAGAAGCCACAATGAGATGCAACATACCTATTAGAATGTTTAGGGGTGCCTGGGTGGCTCCATCGGTTAAGGGTCCAACTTCAGCTCAGGTCATGATCTCACAGTTAGTGGGTTCAAGCCCCATGTCAGGCTCTGGAGCCTGGTTCAGATTCTGTGTGTGTGTCTCTCTCTGCTCCTCCCCCATTCTCTCTCTCTCTCTCTCTCTCTCTCTCTCAAAAATAAACATTAAGAAAAAATTTTTAAATGTCTAAAAAAAAATTGCAAATAGCAAGTGCTTTTGAGCATCTGGAATGACTAGAACTGGAAATGCAAAATGGTGGTGACTTTGGAAAATAATTTAACAGTTTTTTGTAAAGTTAAACATTAGATGATCCAGATATTCCACTCCTAGGTATTTAGTGAAGTGAATTGAAAACTAATGTTAAAAACTTGTGCGTGATTATGTATAGCCACTTTAGCCATAATTTCCAGAACCTGGAAATAAACCAGGTGTCCTTCACCAGGTGAGTGAATGAATAACCCAGATACATCCATACAATAGGATACTGCTTGGCAACAAAAGGAACAGACAGCTGATTCACACAAGGACAAGGATGTATCTTAAGTGTTTTTCTCTAAGTGAGGGAAGTCAGACTCAAAAAGCTATATATTACATGATTCCTCTTAAATGACATTCTAGAAAAGAAAAAATTATAGGGATGAAAAATGATCAGTGGTTGCCAAGGGATAAGGGAGGGGAGGAGCTGACTGCCACAGGGCAGCATGAGAGACTTTTTGGAGTGATCTACAGTGTTAGCCATTTAAGACATCAGTTACCTTTGTGAAGGAGGGAGGAAGAGAAAGATTGTCAGGGGGCCTGAGAGAAGCTGGTTCTAGCGCTTAGTTACACAAGTGTATTCAACCTGTAATAATTCACTGAGCTTTACGTGAATGGTTTCTGCATATATTCCTGTATGCATGTTTATGTCAATTAAAATTTAAATACATATTTTCATAAAAATCCTCAATATCTCAGAATAAACAGCAGCATTTGGTTGGGTTTTGTTTTAAAGTAAACATGTTTGCTCGTGGCATATCAGATGGATTTTAATATTACAAAGTATGAATGTCCTAAACCTTGGGTGACTGCCTAGGGTCTATTTTTTTTTTTTTTTTTTTTTTTTTTAGAGAGAAGGAGATAGAGCGTGAGCAGAGGAGGAGCAGAGAGAGAGGGAGACACAGAATCTGAAGCAGGCTCCAGGCTCTGAGCTGTCAGCACAGAGCCTGATGCAGGGCTGGAACTCACGAGCTGTGAGATCATGACCTGAGCCGAAGTCGTACGTTCAACCGACTGAGCCACCCAGGTGCACCGGGTCTTTCTATTTTTGCTTCAGTTTGGTAGGTCATATGGCTTTGATTTTTTGTGATGCAATTTTTTTCCAGGAAAGTCCTCCCTTCCAAAGATGTGTACTGACACCAGGACACCTAGCACAGCACCTTGCATTTTGTATACACATACTCGTGGAACTGTGTTGACAGGAACAAAGCTAGTAGCAGAGGTCTGTTCATGCACAGGATAGTGATCAGGTGATGGCAGGTAAGACTGAAAGGCTACACTTGGCAGTGAATGTTTTTACACTTTACTTGGTAAACTATTTGCAGCTAGTTCACCCAACAATGTTGGTTTCAGCCTTGCCACCCACTATGATCACCTGGAAAGCTATTAAAAAAAACGCTGATGCCCTGGCCCCACTCCAGGGATTCAGATTTAACTGATCTGTTGTGATTTGGGTTCTGTGAATTTCGAAAGCCCCCAGCTGATTTAATGTGCAGCCGGGGTGAGGGCCACAGATTCAGGGCCAGGGATGCATATGCTGTAAGTGATTTCCATGTGTGCTCTGGGGTCTTAGAAAACAGCTCTGCCCTGTTAAAATCAAAGGACTACTTCAGATTACTCAGCTCTTTGTCTAAACTGTAACAGGAGGAAATGTCTTCTTAGCAGATCTATCTTTATGTCACTTGCTTTCAGAATAAGAGGTTGCTTCGGGCACAGCAGTTTGATTTAGTCTGTGTTGAAAATCATTAATAGCCTACAGATACCAAAAAGGGATGAAAAGAATTTGCAAACACGTGGAGTGCATTATACATGTTTTCAAATTTCTCCTATGATTAGAAAGTAAAACTCTACTGCTGAAGACTTGATTTCCTAAACTCAGCCCTCAGCCATTTCCCTAAATTATTCCAAATCTTTCCAATTCACTCAGTATTCTCTGGACTATTCCCAACATGAAGAGTACAAGATGGATGCAGATCTCAAAGGAATTCTGTTTCTATTGCAGAAGCCTCACTTTCCAGAACCTCGGGTGATAGGGAAGCTGCATGCAGTGTGATCTAGTGGAGGCAGGAGGGCTCTGCAGTCAGGAGATGATATGGGGTCCCAGCCCAGCCACTTAGTAGCTGTGGGGCTTTGGACAAATTTCTTGACTTGGAACAGTTACATAAACCTCATTTGCAAGAAAAAGCATAAGGATACTGATTGTAAAAACAGCAGTGACTTTTCATTCCTCCTTGTGGTCCACAACCTTTGCAACGTGATTTTATATCTGCCCTTACTGACAGGCAGACTCTTCCTCCAAACCTTGCATCAGACATGGTCTTACTTGCTCTGGTCAATAGAAAGCAGTGGGTATGACAGCAGTGTGCCAGTTTGGGGCATGGGCTCAAAAGGTCTTAGATGTTTCTGCTTTTTCTTTCAGAATACAGCTGTCTCCAAGCCCATGTTAGCTGGCTGGAGGATGAGGTACCATGAGGAAGAGAACCAAGGTGCCCAGTTGACAGCCAGCTCATCCTCAGAAGTAGAGTCCCCTGGTCAACCAGCTGCTGACCACCAGTGCATGAAGGAGCCCAGCAGAGACCAGACTGGTCCTGATGAGCCCAGGCTAAACTGCTGACCAACTCAATCATGAGCTAAAGTATTGGGATGGTTTCTTATACAATGGCTAATAATACACCAATTGCAGACAGGATGTCAAGATTCAATGATATATTAATTATGTTTCTTAGCAAATAGTAGGCATACTATAGATGCTGATTTCCTTCTTCCCTCCTTTAAAAATTTTTTTTAGTTTTATTTATTTTTGAGAGAGAGCGAGACAGCATGTGTGGGGGAGGGGCAGAGAGAAAGGGAGACCTAGAATCCGAAGCAGACTCCAGGCTCTGAGCTGTCGGCACAGAGGCACAGAGCCTGATGGGGCCTCGAACCCACGAGCCGTGAGATCATGACCTGAGCCAAAGTCGATTGCTTAGCCGACTGAGCCACCCAGGTGTCCCAACTTCTTCCCTTATTTAATGCTGGATCTCCTGGGTGAAACAGAAATACATGTGGACATGTATGTATGTGATTGGTGCTTAAGCTCACATAGTGCCCCACACTGCAAGAGGAAATAGGCGACCAGAGTCTGACCGTAGGACTCAAGCCCAAATTGCAAAATAACAAATTTGCCTTTAATCTAGTCCCTCCAAATCTAAACTCTGGACGTCAAGGCTGTGGACAGGTCTGAAGACATGGAGTTCCCTCCTCCTGGGGCCCCATCTTCCTTTCATTGCTGTCTGATATCTGAGAAGGAGGGATGGGCCCCCACCGAGAAGCAGCTGGGAAGCAGTGCTCCATTTGGGGAAACTTCCTGCTTGCGCCCCTCTGCTTCCTCTCAGGGTGCTTTTCTCCCCTTTGGTGGTGGAGGAGAGGGAGGGGTGTGGCACTTCACTTCCTGGAGGTCAAGGGGAGTCAGAGCCCTCACTGTTGCACTCATTGTGCCTGCCTCTCAACACATGTGAGTACTCAGCACCTGGAATGTGGCCAGTTTATGATGTACTGAAAGTGTAAAATAGGGTGAACTTCAAAGATTTAGTACCAAAAAAGGTAAAAATTTCATTAATAATTTTATATTGATTACACATTAAAATACTATTTGAGATGTATTTAGGTTAAATAAATTAATAGTATTACCATCAATTTCACCCGTTTTTTTTTTTTTTTTTCTAATTTTCTCTGTGATTAGAAAACTTAAAACTGTAGACGTGGCTCACGTCCTACTTCTACTAGACATTGCTGCCTTAGAGGACTGCCTCCTTTTCAAAGCCCAGGCTGCCTCCTCAAAGGACCAGAGGCCAGGAAGGTTAGGAAATCTAAAATTTTAAAAGAATTTGGCATTTTACTATTTCCATTTGTGAATGAAGGATTTAATAAGGCTTTAAATTTAAGATTTAATATTCAAAATAAAATGCATTCATTTCAACATTGTGCTTGGGGTTGTTTTGCATGGGGGTTGCAGAAGCACTGTGAAGAGGCTGTCCTTGGCTCCAGACCTTTACTACTTAGATAGCTTTTCACAGATTGGCTTAGGGCCTGATATTTCCATTTTTCATAGATATTCTTCCTCTAGGGTGATTAAGGAATGAGACTGAAATGAAATTTGAAGCTCTCACAAACCAAAGGATTTTTCTTTCTGTGGCTTACCAGCATTTTTAGTTTCTACTATCAGAAATACTAATTGTGAGGTGCCTGGATGGCTCAGTTAGTTAAGCGTCTGACCTCGGCTCAGGTCATGATCTTGCTGTTCATGAGTCGGGCTCTGTGCTGACAGCTCAGAGCCTGGACCCTGCTTTAGATTCTGTGTGTGTGTGTGTGTGTGTGTCTCTGTCCCTCCCCGCTGGCACTCTCTCTCTCAAAAATAAATAAACGTTACAAAAACAGAGTCAGAGTCTTTATTTTAAAAAAAGGAAGAAAGAAATACTAATTGCAGGCCACAGCTGGGGAAAAGAACATAATGAATGGAGCTGCATCTAAGTTTCACAGACATGTGAAAAAGAGACCTAACTTTCAACAATTCTAGTAAGTTCCCAGGACTCAGTCCACACGGAGCATTCGACTGCGACAGTTCCCACTGCCATTGCTGGTATTGAAATGGGATTGTGCACTGAATCCAGACAGGGCTGGGATGCTTGAAGAGAGCAAATCTTCACAAAAACACTAAATAATAACACTCTTTAGTGAAAGCAAGCATAATGGCCAACGTTAGCTGATGCAAGGCAACTTTTTTTCTTTTACTTTTCCAATAAACAGTATCTTCAAGGAGAGAAGCCTAGTTTCCACACAGCAGTGCATTGATGGGTGCTTGGGGATATGACTGAATTAAAGAGGGATAAAGGAGATGAAATCCACATTTTAATTGTAAACAGATGCGTCATTGAAAAACTTTCAGATCCATAAATCCATGTATATGTTAATCATCACAGCAATGTGAAATGCAGGAAAATGATAAAAGCATGTGTCACTTATTATGTGTTTTTTCCTGCTCCTCCTTTTGTAAACTTTTCAAGTTCCTAAGTATACTCTTTATGAGAAGAAAAATTCCCACTGAAATCAATGTGAACCTTTAATACTATACAATTAGTTTTTCACTTTTTAATTTTGTTTGTACGCTTCAAAGCCAAAGATATATAGTTGAACATCTTACATATTGCATTTTTGTAAAAACTCTGAATGTAAAAAGCTTCCTTTCCTCAATTAGTAATAATAGTTGCAATTTGCCCATTCTATGAAGATACACTTCTAGGAACTGTGCGAAAATGGAAAAGAAATAGCAAATATTGTTTCCGTGAGATGGCAAGTCCCCCACAGGCTGGGGCAGACAGATAGTCTCTCTGGGGCTTAGCACGGTGTTTGGCACCTGGCAGGAGCTTAATTAAGAGCTTGTTGATTGAATAAGTGAATACTTCCAATGCACATAGAGGCCAAATACAGATACATTCCACATGTGGTGCTTTGGAAGTCCAGAAGCACACCGATGCCACCTGTATACCCACCCCTTCGTAAGACTCAGCCATGCCCTACTCCCCAGCCCCAGGGTGATGCCACCAGCTATGGGAGAATTCAGGGATTTCTCTTATCCAATGTCCTCACCTCATCACCATCTCCCTTCCCTTTAGTCTGTCCAAGCTGTCCTTCCACCTCTTATTCTTGTAGCTCTGTTCCTTCTACTGCAGATAGCTCTCCGCCTCCCTTCTCACCCCTCCCGTCTCTTCCATCAGATCTTGTCTGCTTTTCCTCATGAAATAACTCTTCTGCACTCTCCCCATTCACATTTGCTTGGGAATCAAACATTTGCCCCACAGCTTTGTATTCCACAAATTTGGAAAAAAGGAAGTCATGTTCTGGAATGAGAACCAGTGCCATCCACCTCTAGAGATCCTGGAAGTAGTTTAAGATCCTTTAGAATCTGCAGAGAAATCTTCATCTTTCTCATTTCCCTCTAATTAAGCTATTTTACTCCAAGCACCAGCATTAAAGACAAGCCTATTTTTAAAAACAAATTTTTTAATGCTTATTTATTCTTGAGAGAGAGAGAGAGACACAAAGTGTGAGTGAGGGAAGGGCAGAGGGAGAGACAGAATCCGAAGCAGGCTCCAGTCTCCGAGCTGTCAGCAGAGCCCGACGTGGGGCTCGAACTCACAAACTGTGAGATCACGACCTGAGCCGAAGTTGGATGCTTAACCAACTGAGCCACTCAGGTGGCCCTTAGACAAACCAATTTTTACCTACTGTGCCAGCCATAAAAAGGGATGAAGTACTGACCCATGCTACAACTTGGACGAACCTTGAGAACATTATGCTGAGTGAAAGAAGCCAGTCACAGAAGTCTAAATATTACATGATTCCATTTATATGAACTGTCCAGAAAAGACAAATATATGGGATAGAAAGTAGATTAATGGATGCATAGGGTCAGGGTAGGTGGGTGGGAATGTAGGAGGCTGACAACTAAAGGGAGTTTCCTTTTGAGGTGATGAGAATGATCTAAAATTGACTCATGTTAGTTGTATCTATCTCTGCATGGACTAAAAACCATTAAATTATACACTTAGCTTTAAAAAAATATTTTTTAATGTTTATTTTTGAGAGAGAGACAGAGTGTGAAGCATGGAGGGCAGAGAGAGACACAGGGCAGGGAGACACAGAATCTGAAGCAGGCTCCAGGCTCTGAGCTGTCCGCATGGAGCCCAATGTGGGGCTTGAACTCATGAACCGTGAGATCATGCCCTGAGCTGAAGTTGACACTTAACCGACTGAGTCACCCAGAAGCCCCTAAATTATACACTTTAAATGAGTTAATTGTACATGAATTGCATCTCAATGATTTAAAATTTTTATAAATTATCAACCATTTTACATGTACAAAAAATATATAGCATAAAGACAAACATTCTGTACGTGTCACCTGCTTAATAAAATTTTACCACCACCTTTGAAGCCATCTGCATGGTTCTTCCCAAATACAATGCTTTGCCTCCCCTCCTAGAGAATCATTCATCTGAAGTTTAAAAAAATTATTATTCCTTTGACTTTCATTATAGCTTTGCCACATCTGTATCTCTAAATAGTATATTGTTGGGGAGGAGTTAGGATGGTGGAGAAATAGGGCTTTCCTTGTCCCTCAAACACATGTGTATTGAGGCCAGGTCACTTGGAACACCCAGAAAATCAATCTGCAGAGTGGCAGAAGGATCTCCAAGGTTGAAGAGAGAGAGTGTAGCAGGTATGAGGCTTATTTTTTTTTTTAAGTTTATTTGAGAGGGAGAGAGAGAGAGAGAGCGAGCAGGGGAGGACAGAGAGAAAGGGAGAGAGAGAATCCCAAGCAGTTTCTGTGCACCGTCAGCACAAAGCCTGATGTGGAGCTCTAACTCAGGAAACCATGAGATCATGACCTGAGCCAAGATCAACAGTCAATTAACTGAGCTACCCAGGTGCCCCTGGCTTATTCTAACAAACAAATCAAAGCACACTTAGTGAAAGGTCCAAACACTCCCCACCGCAAGCAGGAGGAGTTCTGCAGAGGACTGACCTGGGGGAAAGAGCAGCCAAAACACAACAGCAGAGTACACACAACATACACCAGAAATACTTCCTGGAGTGCCAGGCCCTCAACAGTGTATGACCCCTTTTTAATATAGCATTACTCTCAGGTGCAGGAAACATTAACAGGTTTCCAGAACACACACAAGACAGAAACTTTAGCCAAAATGACAGAATGGAGGAATTCTCCCCAAAAGAAAGGTTAAGAAGAAATCACAGCCAGGGACTTGCTCAAAACAGATCTAAGCAATATATTTGAACAAGAACTTAGAACAGTCATAAAACTACTAGCTAGGCTCGAAAAAAAGCATAGAAGACACCACAGAAACCCTTGCTGCAGATCAAAGACCTAAAAACTAGTCAGACTGAAATAAAAAATGCTATAACTGAGGTGTAAAGCTGACTGGATACAGTCACAATGAGGATTGAAGAAGCAGAAGGGAGAATAGGTGAGAAAGAAGATAAAATTATAGAAAATAATGAAGCTGAAAAGAAGAGGGAAAGGGAACTATTAGAGCACAAAGGGAGACTTAGGCTACTTAGTGATTCCATAAAATGAAACAATATCTGTTTCATTGGTGTCCCAGAAGAAGAGCAGGAAAAGGATTATTTGAACAAATTATAGCTGAGAGCTTTCCCTTCTGGGGAAGGAAACAGACATTCAAGTCCAAGAGGCACAGAGAAGTCCCCTCAAAATCAAGAAAAACAGGCCAACACCACAACATATCATAATGAAACTTGCAAAATACAAAGATAAAGAGAGAATTCTGAAAGCAGTGAGGGACAAAAGGCTCTTAACCTACAAGGGTAGACACATTAGGTTAGCAGCAGACCTGTCCACTGAAACTTGGCACGCCAGAAGGGAGTGGCAGGAAATATTCAACGTGCTAAGTGGGAAAAATATGCAGCCAAGAATACTTTATCCAGTAAGGTTATCATTCAGAATAGGAGAGATAAAGAGTTTCCCAGACAAAAACTAAAAGAGTTAGTAACCACTAAACAAGTCCTGCAAGAAATTTTAAGGGGGACTCTGGGTGGAGAGGAGGAGGATGAGGAGAAAGAGAAGGAGGAGGAGAAGGAGGAGGAGAAGGAGGAGAAGGAGGAGAAGGAGGAGAAGGAGGAGAAGGAGGAGAAGGAGGAGGAAAGGAGACCAAAACAACAAAAACTACAAAGGACCAAAGAACATCACCAGAAACACCAACTCTACAGGTAACACAATGGCACTAAATTCCTATCTTTCAAGAATCACTCTTAATGTAAATGGACTAAATGCACCAATCAAAAGACACAGGGTATCAGAATGGATAAAAAAAGATCCATCTATATGCTGCCTACATGAGATTCATTAGACCTAAAGACACTTGCAGATTGAAAGTGAGGGGATGGAGAACCATCTATCATGCTAATGGATGTCAAAAGAAAGACAGGATAGCCATGCTTATATCAGACAAACTAGAATTTATTTAAAAAACATTTTTTTAATGTTTATTTTTGAGAGAGGGAGAGACAGAGTGCAAGTTGGGGAGGGGCAGAGAGAGAGAGGGAGACATAGAATCCAAAGCAGGCTCCAGGCTCCGAGCTGTCCACACAGAGCCTGGCGCGGTGCTTGAACTCATGAACTGTGAGATCATGACCTGAGCTGAAGTTGAATGCTCAACTGACTGAGCCACCCAGGCACCCTCAAACTGGAATTTATTTTTTAAAAAATATATTTATTTTTGAGCAGAAAAGAGAGAGTGTGTTAGTGGGGGAGGGGCAAAGAGAGGGGACAGAGGATCTGAAGCAGGCTCTGTGCAGAGAGCCTGATGCAGGGCACAAACTCACAAACTGTGAGATCATGACCTGAGCTGAAGTCAGGTGCTTAACCAAGTGAATCACCCAGGCATCCCAGACAAACTAGATTCTAAAATAAAGACTGTAACAAGAGATGAAGAAGGGCATTATATCATAATTAAGGGGTCTATCTGTCAAGAAAATCTAACAATTGTAAATATTTATGCCACCAACCTGAGAGCACCCAAAGACATAAATCAATTAATTACAAACATGAAGAAACCCATTGATAATAATAATAGTAGGGGACTTTAATACTCCACTTACAACAATGGACAAATTATCTAAGCAGAAAATCAACAGGAACCAATGGCTTTGAATGAGACACTGGGCCAGATGGACTTAACAGATACATTCAGAACATTTCACCCTAAAACAGCAGGATACACATCTTCTTGAATGCATGTGGAACATTCCCCAGAATAGATCACACAGTTGGCCACAAATCAGCCCTCAACAGGTACAAAAAGATTATACCATGCATATTTTCAGATCACAATGCTATGAAACTTGAAGTCAACCACAAGAAAGCATTTGGAAAGCCCTCAAATACACGGAGATTACAGAACATCCTACTAAAGAATGAATGAGTTAACCAGGAAATTAAAGAAATAAAAAAATACATGGAAGCCAATGAAAATGAAAACATGCCAGTCCAAACCCCTTCTGATGCAGCAAAGTCAGTCATAAGGGTGAAGCATATTGTAATACAGGCCTATCTCAAGAAGCAAGAAAGATCCCCAATACACCATCTAACCTTACACCTAAAGGAGCTAGGAAAGGAACAGCAAATATGGCATAAAGCCAGCAATAGAAGGGAAATAATAAAAACTAGAGCAGAAATAAATAATATAGAAACAAACAAACACACAAAAAAAACCCAGAACAGATCAATGAGAAAGCCAGCTCTTTGAAAGAATTAACAAAATCGATAAAAAGCCAGATTTATCAAAAAGAAAAGAGAAAGGACCCAAATAGATAAAACACAAATGAAAGGGAAAAGATCACAACCAACACGACAGAAATACGAACAACTGTAAGAAAATACCATGAAAAATTATATGCCAACAAACAGGGCAATCTGGAAGAAACAGACAAATTCCTAGAAACATACAAACTACCAAAACTGAAACTCAAAGAAATAGAAAATTTGAATAGACCCGTAACCAGCAAAGAAATTGAGTCAGTAATCAAAAATCTCCCAAAAAATAAGAGTACTGGGCCAGATGGCTTTCCAGGGGAATTCTACCAGACATTTAAAGAAGAGTTAATACCTATTCTTCTCAAACTGTTCCCAAAAAATATAACTGGAAGGAAAGCTTCCAAACTCATTTTATGAAGCCAGCATTACCTTGATTCCAAAGTCAAAGTACCCCACTAAAAAGGAGAACTACAAACCACTATCCCTGATGAACCTGGATGCAAAAATTCTCAACAAGATCCTAGCAAATTAAATCCAACAGTGTATTAAAAGAATTATTCACCATGAATTTATTCCTGGGCATCAGGATGGGTTCAATATTTGTAAATCAATCAACATGATACACTACATTAATAAAAGAAAGGATAAGAACCATATGATCCTCCCAATAGGTGCAGAAAAAAGCATTTGACCAAATATAGCAAACTTTCTTAATAAAAACCCTCAAAAAAATAGGGGTAGAAGGAACGTACCTCAACATCATAAAGGCCACATACAAAAACTGCACAGCTAATATCATCCTCAGTGGAGAAAAGCTGAGAGCGTCCCCCTAAGGTCAGGAACGTGACAGGGGATATCCACTCTCACCACTGTTGTTTAGCATAGGACTGGAAGTCCTAGCCTCAGCAATCAGACAACAAAAAGAAATAAAAGTTATACAAATTGGCAAGAAAAGGGGTGCCTGGGTGGCTCAGTCAGTTAAGTGTCTGACTTCGGCTCAGGTCATGATCTCACAGCTCATGAGTTCGAGCCCCGTGTTGGGTTCTGTGCAGACAGCTCAGAGCCTGGAGCCTGCTTCAGATTCTGTGTCTCCCTCTCTCTCTGCCCCTCCCCTACTCATGATCTCTCTCTCTCTCTCTCTCTCTCTCTCTCAAAAATAAAAACATTTAAAAAAAACAAATTGGCAAAAAAGAAGTCAAACTTTCACTCTTCGCAGATGACATGATATTCTACGTGGAAAACCTGATTCACCAAAATTTGCTAGAACTGATACGTGAATTCAGCAAAGTCACAGGATATAAAATCAATGTACAGAAATCTGTTGCATTTCTATATACTAATAATGAAGCAGGAGAAAGAGAATTGATCCTGTTTACAATTGCACCGAAAACCGTAAGATACCTAGAAATAAACTTAACTGAAGAGATAAAAGATCTGTTTGCTGAAAACTATAGAACACTTATGAAAGAAATTGAAGAAGACAATTTCTTACTCATGGATTGGAAGAAAAAATATTGTTAAAATGTCAATACAACCAAAGCAATCTACACATTCAATGCAATCCCTCTCAAAATAACAGCAGCATTATTCACAGAGCTAGAACAAAGAATTCCATAATTTGTATGGAACCAGGAAAGACCCTCAGTAACCTAAATAATGTTGAAAAAGAAAACCAAACCTTGAGGCATCACAATTCCAGACTTCAAGCTGTATTACAAAGCTGTAATCATCGATACAGTATGGTACCAACACAAAAACAAACACATAGATCAACCAAATACAGAACCCAGAAATGGACCTACATATGTATGGCCAACTAATCTTTGACAAAGCAGGAAAGCATATCCAATGGAAAAAAGTCTCTTCAGCAAATGGTGTTGGAAAACTGAACAGCAACAAGCAGAGGAATGAACCTGGACCACTTTCTTACACCATACACAAAAATAAATTTAAAATGATGAAAGATCTAAATGTAAGACAGGAAACCATAAAAATCCTACAAAACAGGTAGCAACCTCTGTGACCTCAGCCACAGTAACTTATTAGACATGTCTCCAGAGGCAAGGGAAACAAAAGCAAAAATGAACTACTGGGACCTCAAGATAAAAAGCTTCTGCACAGCGAAAGAAACAATCAACAAAACTAAAAGGCAACCAACAGAATGGGAGAAGATATTTGCAAATGATACTGGATGAAGGGTTAGGATCCAAAATCTATAAAGAACTTACCAAACTCAACACCCACAAAACAATCCAGTGAAGAAATGGGGCAGAGGACATGAATAGACAGTTTTCCAAAGAAGACATCCAGATGACAAACAGACACATGAAAAGATGCTCAACATCACTCATCATCAGGGAAATATAAATCAAAACCACAATGAGTTACTACCTCACACCTGTCAGAATGGCTAAAATTTATAGCTCAAGAAACAACAGATGTTGGTGAGGATATGGAGAAAGAGAAAGCCTTTTGCATTGTTGGTGGGAAAGCAAACTGGTGGAGCCCCTCTGGACAACAGTCTGGAGGTTCCTCAAAAATTAAAAATAGAACTACCCTATGACCCAGCAATTGCACTACTAGATATTTATCCAAAGTACACAAAAATGCTGATTTGAAGGAGCACATGCACCCCAATGTTTATAGCAACACTATCAACAATAGCCACATTATGGAAAGAGCCCAAATGTCCATCAGCTGATGAATGCAGTAAGATGTGGTATAGGGGTGCCTGGTGGCTCAGTTGATTAAGTGGCTGACTTCGGCTGCGGTCATGATCTCACAGTCTGTGGGTTCGAGCCCCACATCAGGCTCTGTGCTGACAGTTCAGAGCCTGGAGCCTGTGCCCGATTCTGTGTCATCCTCTCTCTCTGCCCCTCCTCTGCTCCTCTCAAAAATAAACATTAAAAAAAAAAAAAAAAGATATGATTATTACTGAATATTACTCCCAGTGCAGGACTCAAACTCACAAGCTGCGAGACCATGACCTGAGCCAAAGTCAGCCACTTAAACTGATTGAGCCACCCAGGCACCCTGAGAGCCTTTCACATTTTAAAGTTTCTTATTCTATTCTATGCGTTATTAATTAGCCTCTAAGTTGAAGGTACTAAAACCTACTAAAACCTACCTCAGAAAGGATTCTTATGAGATAATTAATATAAAGTGCTTGCGGTAGTTAGTTCCTGATTCATTATAAGTGTTCAATACTGAATATGTAATATTATATATTATTATACAGTTATTGGTAATTATATATAAAATTATGGTGATTGCCCCTTTCTCTGTTAATGTATACTATTTCATTAACTGCATTGTGGATTAATAGTTTTCACATTATAGTAAAATCCAAGATAAACAGAAATGCCTCATCCTAGATATCTGAAGTCCCTGGATAGCTAAGATTTAAATTTTTTATGTACCAATTTACTTCTAAACATATGTTTTTCACTTTAAACAAAAGAATGAGCTTTATAAAAAATGTCAACCATTTCAAAATCCTCTTCCAAAATTGTAATGAACATATGTGACAGAGTTTTAGTCAGACGGTGTGACTGTTTTGGGTTCTGCTTTTCTCCCCCAGATTTATTGAGATACAATTGACATATAACATTGTGTTCTGTTTTAAAATACTCCATTTGTGCACTTCCATGTGTTGACACAGTCCACACAGCTGCCAGTGTTAATATGTTTGCATGTTCCATCGATTCCCAACCAGTCAGAGGGAGAGGACATGAAGCAGTCTGCCTCTGAGACTTCCCAAAACTCCAGGGATTCAAGTCCTCACTTGGAGTGCATCATATATTCTTGGGGGCCGCTGATTTTTTTCCACTGTACCTGCTGGATCCAGTTCCCAGGCTGCCTGCCATCATAGGGTAGTTTTGATCTTGTACCCCAACACCCGTCCATTCGTGGCAGCTGCCTGGAGCCCTGTGCTGATAAAGACTGTGAGGTCAAGTTTAGGCTTGGCAGGATGGAGTCCTCTGATTTATTACTGGTGTCTTCAATAGTTACAGTTCCCAGCACCACCTTCCCTGCTGCTCCCACCTGTAATGGGATGATGTTAACAGATTTTAGGTTGGCTGCCTACTGATGAACATACCCAGGAGCTTCAGAGATGGAAAGCTGTCTCCTTTCACCAGTATAAATACAATACACTTGCATGTACAATTGAATAACACGGGTTTGAAGTTTGCAGGTCTACTTATATGTGGATTTTTTACACTACAGTACTATAAATGTATTTTCCTTCATTTTAACAATTTTTCTCATTTCCTTTAAGAATATAGTATATAATACATATATAAAATAGGTGGTAATTTATTAACAGTAAGGCTTCCAGTCAACAGTAATTAAGTTTGGGGGGAGTCAAAAGCTATATGCTGATTTTTGACTGCAGGGGATAAAGGAGTGTGTGCATCCTAACTTCAGTGTTGTTCAAGGGTCAGCTGTATATTTATAGGCAATGTATTTGTGCCTTGAACTTGCACACTGATGCAGGCATTAATTTATGTAGAATAATATCTTAATGTTTTCACGGAGTTGAGCATATTTATCTATTTTTAAATGTTTATTCATTTTGAGAGAGAGAGAGAGAGAACGTGCGCATTTGCGTGCATGGGCGAGATGCAGAGAAACAGAGAAAGAGAATCCCAAGCAGGCTCTGTGCTGTCAGCGCAGAGCCCGAGCTCAGTCTCATGAACTGAGAAATCATGATCTGAGCTGAAATCAAATTGGACACTTAACTGACGGAGGCACCCCAGCGCCCTGAGTTGAGGATATTTAAATTATTTTTGTACTTCTAATTTTATTGTATCATAGTCCCAAAATGTGATGTGTAAAACTGTTATCCTTTTATATTTACTAAGTATATTTTTGTGTTTTTAGAATACAAAGGTAATTTTTTTTTGCAAGTCTCTTGGTGTGGTCATTTAAAAATTCATATTTGCTACTATATTCTTTTGGATATATACATACAAATCAGTTATGTTTTGCTTCTTATTTCTTTCTTCTTCTTTTTTTTTTTTTAAGCCATTCCTGGCCCTTCATCCTCAGACTTGTGCTATGCTCCCGAATCTGTGATCTAATATCCATTTGTCAATTAAGATTGTTTTCAGTTCAGGGCACCTGGCTGGCTCAGTCAGTTAAGTGTCTGACTTTGTCTCAGGTCATGATCTCACGGTCCATGGGTTTGAGCCCCGCATTGGGCACTGTGCTGACAGCTCAGAGCCTAGAGCCTGCTTCAGATTCTGTCTCCCTCTCTGCCCCTCCTCGGCTCATGCTCACTTGCTCTCTCTCAAAAATGAATAAACATTAAAAAATAAAAAGATTGCTTTCAGCTCTAGATACCAGAAATTCAGACAAATAATAGTATGAACAAGCAAGGGTAGCAGATGAGGCTGCAGAGGTAGGCAGGGGCCAGGTTATCTAAGCTTTTATACTAGTGCAATGAAAAGCCAGGTTAAAGCCAGGCAGGGTTTAAGTGGGGGGTGGGTAGCATATACAGGCCTGCCTCAGATATACTGCAGTTTGGTTCCAGCCAACCACAATAAAGTGAATATGCAGTGAAGTGAGTCAAATAAATTTCCTGGTTCCCCAGTGCATATAAAAGTTATGCTTACACTATACTGTAATCTATTAAGTGTGCAATGGCATTTTGTCTTAAAAAAAATGTATATACCGGGGCACCTAGGTGGCTCAGTTGGTTAAGCGTCCAACTTCAGCTTATGTCATGATCTCACAGCTTGTGAGTTCGAGGCCTGAGTCAGGCTCTGTGCTGACAGCTTAGAGGCTGGAGCCTGCTTCTGATTCTGTATCTCCTTCTCTCTCTGCCCCTCCCCTGCTTGTGTGCTCTCTCTCAAAAATAAATAAACATTTAAAAAAATATTCATACCTTGATTAAAAAATTGTTTATTGCCAAAAAAATGCTAACCATCACCTGAGTTTTCAGAGTTGTAATTACTGATCACAGATCACAGTAACAAATAATAATGAAACAGTTCGTAGTGTAAGAATTACCAAAATATGACAGTTACACAAAGCAAGCAGATGCCTTTGTAAAAATGGCACCAATAGACTTGCTCAACACAGGGTTGCTACAAACCTTCAGTTTGTTAAAAACACAGTATATGCAAAGCCCCTGGGTGGCTCAGTTGGTTAAGCATCCACCTTTGGCTCAGGTCATGATCTCACGGTTCGTGGGTTCAATCCCCACATCAGGCTCTGTGCTGACAGGTCGGAGCCTGGAGCCTGCTTCAGATTCTGTGTCTTCCTCTCTCTCTGCCCCTCTCCCACTCATGCTGTCTCTCTCTCAAAAAATGAATAGACATTAAATTTTTTTTTAAAAAAACAGTATCTGCAGAGCATAGTAAAGTAAAATGCAATAAAATGAGGTATGTCTGTATGACATTTTTCACATTTTTGAGATCAGTTTGGATACTGAGGGGAGAAGAGACCGCAGAAGACAGGAAGCAGGGAGGTGGTTAGAAGCCTGTGTCTAGCAGTCAACTGAGAGAGGGGAAGGTGGCTGAAACTGGTTGTAGAAACAGAGGCAGTGAGTGAGAAGAGGCCGCCACCAGGATGCATGCTGCAGGCAGAGCCAACAAGCCACAGATATGGGGTGAGAAGTGTAGAAGAGTCAAGAATGATGCCTGGGTGTCCCTCACCCCCACCCCAGGGATGAGGACCCAGGCCTGGTGGTACAGATAGATGGTTCTGAAAGCTGAGATCACGAGGGATCACTCTGAGAAGAGAGGGCAGGAAAGAGAAGCGGGGAAGGTATGGATCACTAGAGATCTAGTGGAGGAGGAAGGGCAGGAGGAAATAGAGTAAGGTAAGCGGGGGTCCAGAAGAAAGGTTCTCAAAAATCCACAGGGGAGTGTACCAAGAAGGAGGGTTTTCAAATGTACCCAGAGATTTGTTCTGACAGGGATGGCAAGCATGCACAGAAATGACTGTCATAAAGGAAGTTTTTACTCACAGCTCCCTAGAATCCGGAGCCACAACAGGAAGCTTCTAGGTTGGTCAGGAGGCAGGGGAAGTGAGGGCAGAGCATCAGTCAGAGCTTTTATTATGGGAAGGAATGACTGAGGCAGGGTAGACAGACTATGTAGGCTTAGGAGTGGCTAGTCTGAACAGTTTCAGTGGACTCTGGAGTATCAGGACTGTCCCCAGTTATCTAGGACCTGGCCCTGGGGTTATTAGGGCAGGGGAACATTAGCCTGGAGCGAGCCTAACAGTTTCCAGAAGAGGTGACAGGGTGTAAGCTCTGGATTAGCTGGTTTGCAAATGAAAGACATGCTCCCTGCACAAATTATTTGCTATCTTTAGGAGTTATCTAAACCTGGAAGGGGCAGTCCCACCCTAGTCAGTGAGGCCCCAGATCCAGAGCATCAGAGAAATTTTTAAAAAGAAGATAAGAAAATATAGTTAATACAAGGAAGAAGTGTTCAATTGTATCATCTGTGTTGAGTGCAGCTAAAAGACTGAGATAAGAACAGAAACTTGGCTTTGAATTTGGCAAATGGAAAGACCTTGATGAAAGCCAGGTCAGTGAAGTAGTATGGAGGAAAGCTAAAATATATTGGGTTCAGGAGAGAATGTGCAGAGAAGTGGCTTTTACGGAGCAGAGAAACAGAATGGTGAGAATGCAGAGGAATTCAGGGTCAAAGGAAGTGCCTTCACTTAATGCACAACATTAAGCACATTTGTATACTGACAGAAATGACCCAGCAGGCAGGGAGAAATGAGTCATTACAGACAGAACTCCAGAACACTGTGGAGGGAGGATGAAAGGATTCTGCAGTCCCAAACTTACTTGAAGTTATAGCTTTAGTCTTTTTTATTTTTTTGTGTGTTTATTTATTTTTGACAGAGAGACAGACAGTGCATGAGTGGGGGAGGGACAGAGAGAGAGGGAGACACAGAATCTGAAGCAGGCTCCAGGCTCCAAGCTGTCAGCACAGGGCCAGACGCAGGGCTCGAACTCACAGGCTGCGAGATCATGACCCGAGCTGAAGTTGGACACTTAACCGACTGAGGCACCCAGGCGCACCCTCAGCTTTAGTCTTTAAAATAAATGAGAGTTTTAGAAGCACCTGGATGACTCAGTCGTCTGAGCATTTGACTTTGGCTCAGATCATGACCTCACGGTTTGCAGGTTCGAGCCCCACGTCCGGCTCTGTGCTGACAGCTCAAAGCCTGGGGTCTGCTTCAGATTCTGTGTCTCCATCTCTCTGCCCCTCTTCTGCTTGAGCTCTCTCTCTCTCAAAAATAAATAAACATTTAAAATAAATGAGATTTTTGCCTTCTATTTCATAATACAGGCACACCCCCATAAAACATATCTGCAAGTACGATTTCCCTGGAGGAACACTGAGTTATGAATACCAGAATGGCATAGTGGCTGTTTATCAATCTTCAGCTGATATAATTTATATTGAATTTTCAAAACTTAATAACATATTTTAAACTAAATGGCCTGCAAGAAAACCTTCACATTGGCTCCAAATACAACTGGTAGACCATAAAATTACAGCACTTTGCAAATTTTGTATTATCAGCAAAGGTGTGTGTACACGTCTGATGGTGGTCTAAGAGAGGCCACTGCTACTTGTGACGTGACTAAGAGGTAATGTTTTAAGCATTTTATATCCTAATATGACATTTGTAACACCGCTAGGTGCCATATTGTGATTCAGGAAATTGGTAGAATTTTTCAATTAACCTGCTATTCCTTATAATTTTTCCTGTTTAAAATAATGGTTAATATGTTTTTCTTAGTTTTCTCAGAGATAGTCTGACATTTTGGGCACACGTTACTGGCCCGGTCTGTTTAAAATTTTTAAATACTTACCTTGTAAATTACGTAACTTCGGTTGTTCCAAATCTTACAGTAAAATTGACGCTCCAGACAGTTGTACCACAGACAGTCTGCTGTTTTGCATCCTCTCAGCACAGAATTGGGGCTGTGCATACTCCAGCTTGAGAAACGTATAGTACTTGATCAGAAAAATTATGGAAAAACGAATTCTCACATTGTAACAATAGTAACAAAATTTTTAAAGCCGTTCAGGTGGGATTTTTAAAAAAGGGATCTTAAAGTGGTTCCGACGGAGTCGTATTGTAGGGCCGAAAACAGAAATTGTGTATTATCTTCCTGCACAAAACTCCTAAACCATTTGTGAAGGAACAGAGGGAGGATATACGGCAAGACAGCACCAGGGAGGGACGGAGGTCTTGGCGAGAAAGGTGGGTTTGAAAAAGCAAGTTCCAGGTTTCCAGGTACCAGGTATTTCCCCTTTAGGCAATGAATTTGCGGTTTCAGGTACCCAAGGTTCAGGAACCTAAGGTTCCGAAGAAACCCAGGCCCGCCCTCACCCCTAACCGGTCACCAAGCCCGAGCAGCCTCAACCGGCACTGCGCAGCTGCAATGCGCATGCCCGCGGGGCCAGGCGGAGGGGCGGAGCGAAGCGGAGGGACTGGGCTCCCGGAGCTAGCTCAGGGCTTGCGCCGGAGAGAGCATGGCCACACTGCGCAGGCTGCGAGAGGTTCCCCGACACTTGCTGGTCTGCGAGAAATCCAACTTCGGCCATGACAAGTCGCGCCACCGGCATCTTGTGGAGACGCACTACCATAATTACAGGGTGAGTCTGGCCGTCGTGGGCCACTCAGGAAGTACCCCGTCTCCGGGAGCTGGAGAGATGTGGGGAAAGTCGCGTTCAGTGAGGAGCCCGCCCTCAGCGCGAAGAGGGGCGGGGCCCCGCGCTAGGCACTTTGGGAGCTGTAGTCTCTAAACTACTCCGAGCTGGTAGTTTGCAGAGCTGCAGGACTACAACTCCCAGGATGGGCCGGGAGTAGGGGCAGTGTCCTGTCCTCGCAAGGAGGGGCTGGGCGATTTGCTCTGGGCCGATTCCAAAGCGTCGCTGGCTACTTTGGCCCCGCCCCCGGTGGAACACTTTCTTCGGAGGGAAAAGTCAGGCACGGGCCTCTGGAGTTGAAAGGCTGTGACGTATGCCACGTGGAGCCGCGGACTGGCTCCAAATTGGGGCCTCGCGCCCCTCCCCACCTCTTGATTCCTTCTCCCACCTCATGGGAGCATCTTGCCGAGTCCAGACCCAGGAAGCACATGCTTTTCTAAACTGTTTAGAGGAACTAGTTTTATCTCTGAGAAAAGTTTCCACTTTGCCTGTTACCTTCTGTGGTCTCCAGCTGGAGCGCGCTAGGTTGTCAGGTTTAGAGTGAAATGAGTCGTGGTGTCCCTGTTTGCAAGCATAATTTAAGAGCTTTACAGGGGGGGTAACTTTGGCTTTTGCTTCGTAAAAATGCCAGCCGCATGGGGCGCCTTTCTGCAGATGTGGAAGTTGAGGCATCAGTGAGGTTAATTATTGGTTCATCCAGCATCTGGCAAGAGAAGAGGAGAATAATCCAAATGTTAGTCAAGGGTCTAATGGTCCGTTCTCACCAACCCATTTAAGTGGTGAGGCCTCCAAAAACTCGACTTAAACTGGTTTAAGCCTTTTACTTTTACTTGAAATTGATCAGCCTCATCTCCACCCAGGTCTGACTGGCAGTTTTTCAGAGACACAAATGGTGACCTTGGTCCCTCAGGAATAGACTGGTGTTTGAGCTTTGGGAGAGCACTTTTCAAGGTGTGGAGCATTTGGGCCACATTTGAAACTGGTTAGGCTTAACATCTCTGCCTTAGATGGAAAGCTCCTCACCAGCAGCAGTCAGGGTGTGTGCCTTCTCCCGCCTGGGCTGATCTGTAGAATTCTTCTGTCTAGAAAATGGAAATAACCAGGAGCACTTATGCTTTCGTGGAGCCTGTTAATGATTGATGTCCCTAATTTCTGTAAGCCCTAAAGGACAGTCCCTTTGATTCCAGCTGGTACCAGGATAAACAAATCTAGGGATATTCCATTGTACTAGATTGCCCTAAAAATTAGAGTAGTGGACAGGATACAAAAGATATTGCTTATTTGCAAAAGATGAAATGCAAGCAAGAGCTTTCTATTAATTTTTTTTTCTCATTCAGCTTTCCTATAATGTTTGAATACACAAATAACATGAATTGTCAAATTTCTTTTTTCCTGAGACTGGTAAATTAATTTAAGAGTTTTATAGAAACCTGTGGGGGAATAGTTAGCAGCCTTCATATGTTACAGCATCCCTAAAAAGCTGGGGGTTAATCTACATGAAAATAAGGCTTATTTATATTACACATTCCAATAGGTTTCATTTCTGATTCCTGAATGTGGGATACTATCAAAAGAACTGAAAAACCTGGTCATGGAAACCGGACCCTATTACTTTGTGAAGAACTTACCTCTTCATGAGTTAATTACACATGAATTCATCAACACCTTTGTGAAGAAAGGTGAGGAAAACCTGATCATATCTATGAACGTGGCAAGCTGAGAAAGGATAGTTAGATCACATCACAATACTAGGGGTCTTCCCTTGTCTTCAACAGGGCCTCTGGAGATGGTCTGTGTGGTCAAGTGCGTGCATAGCCCCCCTGCCCTCAGTGTTCTCACCCTACACTTTCTGGCGCTCTCTTTAGGTGGTGGTTTCTGATTACACTTGTTCACAAGTGTGGCATGGGGATGTTGTAAGATGAAGGTATCTCTCATCTTAAAACAAGGATTCAGGGAGAGGAAGGTCTTGGGATCTGTGTGTTCAGATACACTGCTATTGGGTGTGTGGCTGCAGAGACCACTGTGTTCCCACTCAGTCCCCACTCAGCAGTCTCAAAGGGTTCATCTCCTGATGCAGCCACAGCGGCTGTTCACCAGGCGGTGTGCCCGTTTATGGTTCAGTGCCTTCTGCTTAGATTTTGTGGCTCTGACCCTCTTCTGCTCACCCCATTTCCATTCGTGTCTGCTGGGTTGATTTCTCTGTTGTAGTTGTTTTGTAGGGGCCACTTGTTTGAAACTGTATGTCAGTGTCTTTAGGGAATGCACCCTCACTACATGAATCACTGTGAGTAAGCCCCTTATCTTGTTGCCGGCCCTGTGTCTGTCCTCTGCATGGAGCTATGAAGAATCCAGTTCCTTGCAGTTCCTCTCCTTCAGGTGCTGCTGGCACTGCTCGAGAAACTGACATGTTGTCCCTGGCCCCATCAACTTTATTCCTTTCATCTGCTCTGAAATTCGGTACTAATTTGTTAATAATGTGGACACTGGCTGCAACAGGCACTTTTAACTATCTGAACTCTTGCAACAGCTCTCCAAATTAGGGCTATGATCCCCATTTTACAGGTGAGGAAACAGGTTCAGAGAGGCTGCGTGGCTTTCCTAACCTCACACAAGTTCCTGGCGCATTTTGAAACTTTACCTGGAACCCTTCCTCTCAAGTGTATACATTTCCCTAGTGTTCTACTTTGTGCCTCTGCCAGCATCCCCGGGGGTACGCACTCCACCCTGAGTCCATTTTCTGCTTGATGGCAGTCACCTGGCACAAATAGGCCCTGGGGGGAGGGGGGGGCATGAACTAGCTAGAGTGTGGCCTCTGTGTCCTCCAGCTCAGCCTTGGCAGGTTTGAGGTTGATTGAGTGAGCTGGAGCAGTGGTGGATACTGACCTTTAATCACCTGGAATATTTGTTACAGTGTAAAGATAATCTGCTAAATTTTTGTAGGTGTGATTTTTTTTTTTTTCCTTAATTTCTGGTCTGGGCTCTTTCTCTTATAGGTTCGTGCTATGCACTAACATACCATACAAATATTGATGAAGATAATACAGTTGCCCTGCTGCCAAATGGTAACAACACTCAGTCTTTTCTTTGATTTTACAAGAAATACTGTAAAAAAAAAAAAAAAAAAAAAAGTCAAAACTCCAGATTCATTCCCCTTCTTAGAAGGAATTATTGTTAACAATTAGGAATTATTGGTGTTTATTCTTCCTGACATTTTCTTTATTTTTTTTAATGTTTTATTTTTGAGAGACAGAGAGAGAGTGAACAGTGGAGGGGCAAAGAGAGAGGATCTGAAGCGGGCTCTGTACTGACAGCAGAGAGCCTGATATGGGGCTTAACCTCATGAACCATGAAATCATGACCTGAGCTGAAGTTGGACTCCCAACTGACTGAGCCACCCAGGCTCCCTTCTCTTGACATTTCCTATAAATTTATAAACAGACATAAAGCTTGTTCTTTTTTTTTTTTTTAAACATAAATTTCATTGTATTACATTGTTTCTCAGTTTGCTTTTTTCCCCAATATGTCATAGACATCTTTCCATATCAGGGCATATAGTTCTGACTTACTATTTTTAATATTTTGAAGGTATTCCAGTGAATAGATATACCATGATTTAACTATTATTTCTTTAATAAAAATGTACATATTTCTGTTTTCACTATCATAATATCCATGTATGTATAATACATTAAAATATCCTTCTACATAAGTAAGATGTATGTATAAATAATATCTTTGTATCACAAGGAAGATCCTTGTATGTAGTTTATTACCCTCATATCTAACTGTTGAATTTGCTGTGTTCTCTGTTCAGTCAGAGAACATGTCATATTTTAGCATCTTTTTTGGGGGAATTATTTGATTTTTAGGGAAATTAATTTTATCACTGGATAAAGATACTTATGAAGAAACTGGACTTCAAGGTCGTCCATCTCAGTATTCTGGCAGAAAAATCATGAAGTTTAGTAAGTATTATGCTCCATCAGCTTCCAACAAGTCAGTAATCGTCCTGTAGCTATTGAAGTTTAAATGTTTGAATTGCTGCTGTTCTTTTTGTTTAGAAGAACTATGGCTTTTTCTTGTCTTTAAAACTTCTGACTCAAGGGGCTCTAGGTTGAGCTTTGGAGAGAATAAGATTGCTGTTGTATCTATTTCTCTGCAGCTGTAGGCTGAATCTTATACAGATCACAGAGTTGGAATGGTCGATTAAATATATGTTTTGGGTCAAAAATTCAAAGTAATGAACCCAACATAAGAGTCTACAACTTGTTCTTAATAAAGAATTTCCTTTACTTTCACCGAATTTTTATGATTACTAGTAGAGATTCACCTGTGAGTGAAAAGAGATGGTTCTACTGATAGTGTCAGGCTTAAAACGTGAATAAGTGAGGCTGCCACATCCATAGGTAGATTTAGGATTGACTTCCCAAGGACCTCTGCTATTGGTCTTTGACCTAGGAAAAAGTATGAATTTAAAACAAGGCAGAGTTTTGATTTGGTAAACCAAAGGAATGCAAGAAGAACAAAATAATTTTTACTATTCACAAAATTCCAAAAATTCTGATGCTTTTTAATACAACACTTTTGCCACAGTGTAGGCTGTAGTATATGTGAATGAACGATGTATTCCTCTTTCCATTTTTTAAGTTGTTTCCATTGATTTGATGGATTTATCCCTTAACCTGGATTCTAAGAAGTATGAAAGAGTTTCTTGGTCCTTCAAAGAAAAGAAGCCCTTGAAATTTGATTTTCTCTTGGCTTGGCATCACACAGGTATGAAAAATATGTAACAATACAATGACTTGGAAATCCAATTATTGATTAAAGGGGGGTAATAGAGAATTCAAACAGGTGATTCATCCTTATGGTCTAGGATATTGTATACATATATGCATAAACATTATTCAGGAAGCTGCTTGCAGCCCTCTGCCCTCCCCAAAAGCTATACATCAAGATGATCTAGGCCCACAGGCATCTGCCTCCATCACCGTGGGGTATGTTTGGATCCAGAGATGATGGCTTCAGAGCAGCTAACTCTTAGCTGTTTCTCCTCTTCCTTCCTGCAGCTTACCTCAGATAGCCTTGGCTGCACATTTTTAAATAACACACATTCTAAATACAAACTGTTGAGTATGGCAAGATAATAATCAGGCAGACCATTCATTGTCAGATTAAATTTGTCATAACTTGAAATTGATTGAACGTTAAATTTAGTTCAGGGGTCCCCAGACAATGTTGATTTGCTTACAACTGCCATGTGCCTTGGTCCTTTTAGAGTGTATCTTTGGTCCATCACAAGATTGTCATGGGTCAGATCATCAGTTATGATGGTGTGGTACTCTGTTTTGGAGAATAGGGAGACACATAGGTCCATTTTGGAGATCACGCCTATCCATCTGCTCTTCCTTGGAAGTTTCTGGTCACTGGGTGCTGTAGGTTGCTTGCATGGGTCTGGAATGCTTCAGTGCTTCTCCTACTTATGGTAGAGATACAAGAGGGCAGAGACACTGACTGACAATTCAGTTGCTCGAAGTGTTCATTGAGTACCTTCTGTATATTGGGTTCTGGAGAGTTCTGTGTTCCTAAGACTGCATATTATTCTAAGGGCTTATCAGGAACTGGGGAAGGTCTGAGATTTTCCCCACTTGTAAGCTAAGAAGTTAGCCTGCACAGTCTCATGGATGCTGGCAGAAGGTACGAGACTCAGGTCAGAGGCAAAGGATTTAATTATTCATAGTGTCAGTGGCTGGACTATGAGCATATACAGTAGTGCACCAAGTCCCAGTACCTACAGGGTGATACACAGTGGGCCAGGTGACACCCGCGCATGGAGTGGGCTGCATTACAGAAGAGGAATCCGGAACTCCAGTCTTATACTGGCCAGTAAGCCTGCTGACCTTTGCTCCTGGTGGTGGGGGATGGGGGGAGGTGGAGTTGAGATGGAGAGCAGATTATTTCTATTGCCCTGGACAGTAAGAAAGCCTGCCTGTTGCTCCCCCCACTAAGGGGGCCACTACTGCTGTCTCCCAAGGCTGTTGGAAAATCCGTGAAGATACATTGATTTTACTGGGTTTTTAAAGACAAGCTCAGATGAGATGCTGCCATCGTTCAGTTCGTCTTGTGCTTCCTTTAGAGAGATTATGCAAATAAGCTCCTCTCTGTAGAGTTCACTAATTTTATTTATACACAAGTGGTGCTTTTTTATTTAGTCAATCAAAATTCTCAGATTAGGGCACCTATGATACTACTATGGGTTGGACGTGAAAGGGTTATGCGTTTCCAGGAAAAGTGAAAGAAAGCGAATGTTTACAGAACTTTGGCACCAAGGAGCCCAAAGGAACTTAAATGATTTTAATTTGAATACAGCTTTGCACACCCTCCTTCTGCTTTACTTCATCCCGCCTGCTCCCCGGAACTGTCGGGAGGGAATGGGGTGGTTCCAGGGATTCGCCGATCTTGTTTCCAGTACTCACATGGCCTTTTATGGTGTGTTCTAAGGTGCAGAAGAATCAAGGATGATGTCGTACTTTTCCAGTTACGGAATTCAGGAGCGGCAGCCGCGAGTAGCCCTGAGCACGGCGAGCGAGCTGCAGTGCCCGGTGCTGCGGAGCGGCGAGCTCGGGGGAGCCCCGGGGGCGGCTTGCAGCGCCCCTGAGCTCCTGGACTGGCTGGGCGCCGTCTTCAGTAACGCCCAACTGTGCGTCCGGGGGGCCCGGGCTGGGGCGTGGCCAGCTCCGCGTTCTTCATGGGGGTTTATACTTTGAAAATGATCAGGTGGGAGATAACAGAGGTATTTTCTTTCTTTCTCTTTTGTGTGTGTGTGTGCTACAGAAATAATGAGCCGAATAATTTCGTATCAACCTATTGTTGTCCTCAGCCGAGCACGGTGGTGGCAAAAGCTTACTTGTGTACAATCACTGGGTTCATAGTTCCAGAGAAGATACGTCTCCTGTTGGAACAGCTGTGGTGAGAATTTTTTTTGCCTTTTAGGTCTTGCTTGTTCATGCCAGCGTGACACGTCCGGGGCAGGGCTACTGTTCCAGATCGCAGGGCTCTCTTGCACACGTCTTCTCTTTTTTCCTCACTTGGGTGCACAGTGTGGTAACATTATCATCTTAAATGATGTGACTGTCCTTGGTGAGAGGAAAATTCTGTTTATACTTAACAAAAAGACAAAGAGCAGAGTTTAATTAGGCTTCTTGAAAACAAGCTGTTCATTTTTCACGTCGTGCCCCAAAAGTTATAATACCACTTAGGAAAATGGTGATGCTCTATGGAACACGTTATGGTCTGTTTTAAATGTTAGAGTTCTGCGAAGGTTTTTTTTTGAAATGGGGTGAGAAAGCAAGTTGACCATCTTTGAAACCAAATCATGTCTAACATCTGTTCCCGCTCTTAACATCTGCCCAGGGCAGGGTTCACATGCCAGGGACTGGACACACAGGATGGGGTGTGTGGTTGGGGTCCGGAAAGGTACTCTCTAGAAAAAACGCCACATTGTATCTAATGTCAGGAAACTCCATTCCCGTATTAAAAAGACTATGAAGTAAACATAACGCCTTCGCAGTCTTCACTTTTCAAATGTCTAAGATTTAAGTCTTGAGGGTTTTCTAAGTCTAATACCCCTTTTCACTTACTAGTTTAGTAGTTTGATTTTCCTCAATAAGAAGGTTGGATTTTAGGGGCACCTGGGTGGCTCAGTCGGTTGAGTGGCTGACTTCAGCTCAAGTCATGGTCTCGGGGTTCATGAGTTTGGGCAGGGGTCGGGCTCTGTGCTGACAGCTCAGAGCCTGGAGCCTGCTTTGGATTGTGTGTCTCCCTCTCTCTCCCCCTCCCTTGCTCATGCTCTCTCTCTCTCTCTCTCTCATTCTCAAAAATGAATAAACATTAAAAATAATAATAATAATAAAAAGAAGCTTGGATTTTATTTAAATGCAGTAAATTATTCTGCAGTGTTGCCGTGAACACAGACTGTTGAGCGAACAACACTGTTAAATGGAGGGAAACTATTTT
This sequence comes from Panthera tigris, assembly GCF_018350195.1. NCBI lineage: Eukaryota > Metazoa > Chordata > Mammalia > Carnivora > Felidae > Panthera > Panthera tigris. Next base: position 23,532,576 of record NC_056664.1, read on the forward strand.
TATACACTTCTGTGGTTTTTTTTTTTCTTTGCATCTTACATGTTGTTCCATAGTAAGCGTAGGAACTGCTGAAGTTGGTTTTGTGCATTCTGTATTGGTTAACGTTTACTGAGTTCACCACATAGTAATTTGAATGTAATTTGTATCTCTTAATTTTTTATCAATAGAAGCTAAGGCCTGAGCTTCATTGGAACATCAGAAATACCACTCATTCTGAATAAGTGAAAATATAAATGTGAACGTTCCTAGCCCTCCCATTTGTTAAGATTTCTCTTTCTTTTTCAGTCGCTACTTTGATGAACCAAAGTTAGCTCCTTGGGTTACATTGTCAGTTCAAGGCTTTGCAGACAGTCCTGTTTCGTGGAGAGAAAATGAACATGGTTTTCGAAAAGGAGGAGAACATTTATACAACTTCGTGATTTTTAATAATCAAGACTATTGGCTTCAGATGGCTGTTGGGGCGAACGATGACTGTCCACCATAAAAACTACAAAACCTTAAATCACGTTTGTGTATGTTTCTGTTTGGTTTCAGATTTCTTAATGGTAAAGGGCTGTGTGTTCACCCAGGCTTGTATGATGATGGCATTTCTACTCTTGACTTAGGGCCCATCCTGTGAGTGCAGCTGGGCCTGACATCCAGTACAGATCTCATAGTTGACTACCCCTGGTCAGCATCAGTATAAGCACAGAGGTGTGGGTCACTACATGGTAGAGCAGAGCAGGATGGCCAGGGAACAGGCGCTGTTGGACCATTGGGTAAGATGTGTGCCATTACTCAGGCGTATGATTACAGGTTTTTCACATAATAATTAGATTATACTTCTCAGGGCCAGTCCCTGTTGTTAAGTGCTGATTGTGTATCACCTCATTTATTTCTCACATGAACCCCAGGAGGAAATAGTGGCACAGAGTATAAACAAGTGAGCAAGATCACACTGGCTGTGGATCTGAGACTTGACCTCAGGTTAGCTGGTTCCTAAGTGTGTGTTCCACTCTTGCCTCTGGATCAAGGAGGGGTGCTTCGATACTGTATATTGTAAAGCACAAGTCAAAAGAATTTTTTTTTCCAGCTGTGGCTGATAAAGACCAGCTGAAAACAACTAAAACTTCTGGAATACATATCAAGAACGATTTTTAAAAATGGATTGATGAGCTGCAAAAGAATTTAAGAATTCTCAAAAAAATTTAAATATTCTTTTTTTTTAATGTTTATTTTTGAGAGAGAGAGACAGAGTGTGAGTGGGGGAGGGGCAGAGAGACAGAGGGAAACACAGAATCCAAAGCAGGCTCCAGGCTCTGAGCTGGAGGGCTCAATGTAGGGCTTGAACTCATAAACCGTGAGATCATGACCTGAGCCAAGGTCAGACACTCAACCGACAGCCACCCAGGCGCCCCAAGAATTCTCAAAAAATTTTAAATGGAGGTAGAAACACAAAGAGGTAATTAGGATACTGGTGCCACTTTTCACCCTTATGACATTTGCCAAATATCAAATTGAACTTTGTTTTTCAGCACCTGGGGTGGGGAAGGGCCAGTAGCACAGCTGACAAAACTTAGGTCCTGCCCATGGTAGGGGGACTGATAGGAGACCTCACAAGGCTGAGACCCCAAAAAAGACAGTGTAAGGGTGAACAAATCTGTCTGTTTCCTCCCTCTCCAATCTCCCCTTGTCCTCCTTCACTCCCCCCACCCCCCCGCCCTACAGATAGCGAGGAAGATTGCTTATCCTGAAAACCCATCTCCCCTGAGGATATGTATATATGTGTGTGTGTGTATATATATATGTATACATATATGTATATATGTATATGTAAATATATAGCCACATTCAGCCCCCAAACTGATTTGTTTGCACAGCCTGGGTAGTCTAAAAAAGTGTCATGCTGGAAATTTAAAGTGATACCAGGTTTTTAGTGCCTTCCAGGTGACAGAAGCAAACCATTGTCTTTGGAGGAACTCAGAAATAGTTTCAAGGAATGCAATTTCACAACCAAAAATCACAAACATGTAAGAGAGACAAGAGCCAGCAGAAACAATGGACAAAAGAAGCAGGCCTACAGACTTAAGCTATTAAGACTTACCAGACATGGGGTGCCTGGGTGACTCAGTCGGTTAAGCATCCAAATCTTGATTTCAGCTCGGGTCATGATCTCTAGATTGTGAGATCAAGCCCTGCATTGGGCTCTGTGCTGAGCGTGGAGCCTACTTGAGATTCTCTCCCTCTCCCTCTGCCTGTCCCCCACTTGTGCATGCGCACACACTTTGTCTTACAAAAGAAAAGACTTAACCAGACATAAGAGTATGTTTTATATTTAAAGAAATAAGAGAGATTAAAGAGCATGAGAGCAGATGGGAAAAGGACCAAATGGAAATCTAGGAATGAGGAACACCATAATTAAAAGTTAAGTGGATTGACTAACATGACAACAAACTAGGTACCACTGAGAAAATAATAGGAAGAAATAAGGATGTTTTGGACTTGCAAAAGACTGTATCACCAGCAGATACTCACTACAAGAAAGATGAAAGGGTGTTCTTCAGACGGAAGGAAAATAATCCCGGATGGAAATATAGATCGTCACAAAGGGATGAAGAGCAAATAGTATGAGTAAATGTATGATTTATTATTTCTAAAGCTTCTTTAAGAGGTAATTATAAACAATTATAGAAAAGTAGCATGGACTTTATAATATATGTAAAAGCAAAATGATGACAAGAAAGGCTAAACAAGGGGGGGGAAGTATACTATAAGCATACTTATAAGGGTCTTATATTAGATGTAAAATGAGAGAACTATAATTCGAATGTAGGCTGTGATAAGTTAAAGATGTATACTATAAACCCTAAAGCTACCACCAAAATAGCCAAAAGATTATAGCTGTGAAACTAACAACAGATGAAATGCAATAAAAAAATAATAGATTAATCCAAAAAAAAAATGATAAGAGGTAAAAGAGTAGAGAACAAATGGAATAAATAGAAAATAAATAGCAAGGGGGGCACCCAGGTGGTTTAGTTGGTTAAGTGCCTGACTTGATTTTGGCTCAGGTCATGATTTCATGGTTTGTGGATTTGTGCCCCATGTTGGGGTCCCATGCTCATTGTGGAACCTACTTGGGATTCTTTCTCTCCTGTCTTCCCCTCCCATGCTTGTGCTCTCTGTCTCAAAAAAAAAAAAAAAAAAAAATGTGTATATATAAATAGCAAGGTGATAGACTCCAACCTAACCATACCAATATTCACATTAAATGTAAAGTCTAAATTCCCCAATTAAAAGGCAGAGATTGTCAGATTGAATTTTTAAAAACTACATTAGGGGCATCTGGGTGGCTCAGTTGGTTAAGCGTCTGACTCTTGGTTTCGGCTCAGGTCATGATGTCACAGTTTCATGAGTTCAAGCCCCACATTAGACTCTGCGTTGGTAGTGTGATGCCTGCTTGGGATTTTCTCTCTCTCCCTCTTTCTCTGCCCTTCCCCCACTCGTACTGCCTCTGTCTCTCTCAAAAACAAAAATAAAACCTATATTATGTCTTCAAGAAATGTACTTTAAATATAAAAAATAGGTTAAAAATAAAAGGATAGAAAAAGATACACCATGCTAACACTAGTCAAAAGAAAGCTAGAATGGGTATATTAATAACAAAATGGACTGTAGAACAAAGAATTTTAACAGGGATTAAGGATTATTTCATTATGATAATGGAGTCAGTTAATGAATGTAACTGACAGCAATCCTAAATGTTTTTGCACCTAGTAACAAAGCTTCAAGACATGAAACAAAAGCTAACCAGACTAAGGAAAAATGGATAATTACACAATTATCAAAGATTTTATTACTCCTTTCTAAAACTGATAGAACAAGTTGGCAGAATAAAAATATAGCAGACTTGGATGACAATATCAGCCTATTAGACCTAGTTGATATTTGTAGAACATTCCACACTAACACTGCAGAATACAAAAGTGCACATAGAATATTTATGAAGATAGACCACATTGTAGCCCATTAAAAAATCATAAATTTGAAAGTATTCATCATAACAAATTATGTTATTTGGTCATAGAGGAGTTATGTTAGAAACCAATAAAAGGAAAAAAATCAAAAAGAGAGCCTTGAAAATCCTCAAATATTTGGAAATTAACTCACAAGTCAAAGAAATCTAAAGGGGAATTAGTAACTTGAAGTGAATGAAAAAAATTGTAGGTTGCCACTAAAGCAGTACTTACTAGGGAAACTTGTAGTAGTATATACCTGTATTAGAGAGGTCTCAAATCAGTGACCTGAATTTCCACTTTAAGAAACTAGAAAAATAAGAGCAAATTCAATATAAAGTAAGCAGAAGAAGAATAATAAAGATCAAAGTGGAAATCAATGAAATAAAAGACAAAAACAATAGAACAATCATGGGGTACCTGGGTGGCTCAATCGGTTGGGCATCCAGCAACCTTGGCTCAGGTCATGATCTCGTGGTTTGTGAGTTTAGGCCCCCCAGTCAGGGTCTGTGCTGACAGCCCAGAGCCTGGAGCCTGCTTCAGATTCTGTGTCTCCCCCTCTCTCTGCCCCTTCCCTGCTTACACTCTGTCTCTCTCAAAAATAAGTAAACATTAAAAAACAAAAAGAACAGTAGAGAACAATCAGTGAATCTAAAAGCTTCTTCTTTGGGAAAAAAAGACCAATAAAAAATCCAGCCAGATTGGTGAGGGGAAAAAGAAAGAAGAGAAATTACCAATATAAGGAAAGAGAGAAGTAACATCCCTACAGATTCTACAGATATTAAAAGGAATATTAGGAGCACCTTTATGCCAATAAATTCAAAATCCTAGATGAAACCAACAAATCCCTTGAAAGACACAAATTCACAGACCTCACCAAAAAAGGAGCAGATAACCTGAACAGCCCTACAGAAGAAATTAAAATTACAGTTTTAAGACCTTCCTGTAACAAAAATCCAGGTCCAGGTGGCTTTAGTGATGGGTTTTACCAAACACTTAGGGAAGAAATAATACTAAATCTGCACAAACTTCCAAAAAATCAAGGACAGAATGCTTCCCAACTCATTCTATGAGATGAACATAACTCTAGTACCAAAATTATCCTGATACCCTAGCGAGACAAAGCTACAAGAAATACTACAAGAAAAGCTACAAAGCGATATTCCACATAAGCATAAATTCAAAAGTTCTAAGGAAAAGTTTAGTAAATTGAATCTTCTGTAATAAAAAGATAATATATCACATTCATAGGATTTATCCTAAGAATGCAGGGCTGATACAGCGTTCACACAATCCTCTCAATCAGTACAGAAAAAGCACCTGACAAAATACCATCATCTATTTCTGAGAAAAACTCAGGCAAACTAGGAATAAAGGGCACTTACCCCATTTGATAAAGGGCATCTACAGAAACCATAGAGCTAACATGTTTAATTGTGAAAGACTGAATAATTTCCCCCTAACATCAGGAACAAATTTGGGATGTCTCTATCCAACATTATACAGGAGATTCTAGACTGTACAACTGGGCAAGAAACAAAGGGCATCCAGATTGGAAAACATAAAAGAGGACATGATTTTCAGTCATGTAGAGAATGCACAATGGAGTCCACAAACTATGCATTAGAACCAATAAGTGACTTCATCAAGGTTGTAAGATACAAAGCAATGTACAAAAATCATGTTTGGGGTGCCTGGGTGGCTCAGTCGGTTGAGCATCTGACTTCAGCTCAGGTCGTGATCTCACAGTTGGTGAGTTTGAGCCCCGCATCTGTGCTGACAGCTCAGAGCCTGGAGCCTGCTTCCAATTCTGTGTCTCCCTCTCTCTCTGTCCCTCTCCCCCTCGTGCTCTCTTTCTCTCAAAAATAAATGTTAAAAAAATTTTTTTTAAATCATGTTTGTGTATGTAGCAACAAACAATTAGAAATTGAAATTAAAGATCCACATTTACAACAGCTTAAAAATGTATTTAGGGATAAATGTGACAAAATATGTGATAGACCTGTATATTGAAAACTACAAAATATTGCTATAATAAGACGTAAATAAATAATAATATATACCTTGTCTGTAGATTAGGAGATTCTGTATTGTTAAAATATATTTCCAAAATACAGATTCAGTATAACTCAGTATAATCCCAATCCCAATCCAAATGCCAGCAGACTATTTTGGGTGTGTATATATATAAATTGACTAGCAGATTCTAAAATCTCTGTACTGCAGTGGACTTAGAATAGCCTCCAGGGCTGCTTTAGAACTTGACAATATTATCACCAAAAGTTTCCAGCTGCTCCATTCCCTGCCCCCACATGATGTAAAACCTCAGCCCAAGCAGGAAGTCAGAAGGTGTTTTTGTTTCAGTATGTCCCTCTTATTATCTGTAAGAGTGCATGCCAACTGAGAGGAAGTGTTGTAATAAGGAAGTTAATTTAGGAAGTGTCAATTGAAGTTGGAAATAAGATTTATTGCTGTTAATTCTTTGGAATAATCTGGGGTTGGTTAGTGTTTTCAAACTGTACCTGCCAGTTGATACCATTATCATCTACTTTCCATATAAGATTAAAATGAATCTGATATAAAAGGATTTTCTAAAGACTGAGTTGATGAATTTATATGCATAGGAAAATAGACTTGTAGATCTCCAAGGAACAAGTGTCAAGAGGTTTCTGTAAGAAAGGAAGAGAGAAGAGAGGAGGAAAGAAAGACCTACAGATTACCAAGGCAGTTTTCTTAAATTTAGAGCAGGGACATGGTAACACAGCAACCGACCAAAAAACCTATGCCAGAAGCATCCCTTTTAAGGAGCTAAGATCATGTTCAAATTCTTTTAGTGTCATTTGCTGGGACTTGGGGACCAGAGGGACTATTGCAAGCATATTCCTAGGAATCCAGATCAGGGGAAAAGGTTACCCTTTGGATGCAAAGTTACTGCTGTATTCATCTTAATAAATAAAATTAAATTATTTGGCAGAAAGCCAAGTGTGACCCACCCATTTCTGGGGAAATGACCAGAGGTTGAAGATGATTATTTTCATCTCTTGTAATTGAAGAAATATTTGCCTTGTTTTCCTACTGCCCAAAGTTGGGATTTTCCTCCTTCTTCTGGCATGTTGCCTCTAAACTCATGTGCCATTTTGACCACAAAGCTCCCTGGCTTCTTTGGAGACATGAAACCAATGGGATATATATATTTATATTTATAAAATAAATATATTGTTATATATTACAAATATTTATTATGATGAATTTACTTACAATTATGGAGGCTGAGTGGTCCCACCATATCTGCTATCTGCAAGCTGGAAACCTAGGCGAGCTGAAGGCATGGTTCACTCCAGCTCAAATGCCTGAGGACTAGGAGAGACAATGGTGTAAGTCCCAGACCAGGGGAAAAAGACAGGTGTCCTTGCCCAGCAGTCAGGCAGAGAGAGTGCAAATTCTCCCTTTCTCAGCCTTGTTGTTCAATTCAGGCTCTCAAGGGATTGGATGAGGACCACCCACATTGAGAAGGGCAATCTGCTTTACAGAGTCCACTGATTCAAATGCTACTCTCATTTAGACACCTTCCTCCCAGACACACCCAGAAAAAATGTTTAGCCAAATATCTAGATACTGCAATGGTCTAGTCAAGTTGACACAAAATTAACCATCACACTCCTTCATGAATTACTTTAGTCTGTTGTAGTGTTAGTCAAATTGTTGGTGTGCCTTCCTTCTCCTTTTGAAGAAAAGCTATTCAGGAGGAGTGTTGTCTCTACCTTGACCTCATTAGCTCTTGACTCAAGCTAACATGGTGGACTATTACCCCTGAAGGAGCTGAATCAACATTCTGGAAGGGATGAAGTTTCAGGTCAGCTAGGACTCTTCCCCTGGGGAGGAAATCCACTTGGGAACTCCCTGGTCTTGGAGCTACTCTCTTTTAGCCCCACCCCTTCACCCCCTGGGCCCCAACTTGCCAGTTTGGGAAGATATCGCTCAAAAGGACACCAGCTTTCTTTGGCTAGAGGTTGGTAGGAGCCACATCAGAAGAATGCATTACTTTATAGAAAAAACCATTTTCTTAAATACAGCCTGGTGCCCCTTTCATGGGATAGCTGTTCATGCATTGCTTCTACAGAGTGACTACCCTTGTTTTAGGACAGGAAAAACTCCTGGAAAAGACAATTGGGCTTGGGGTAGGATTGATTTTTTTACTTTCTCTTTTAACATCCGTATTAGGGGTGTCAGTGTAGGAAGTTGCTGCCGCAATCCATCACAATCACTTGAGCACCATTAGCAGGGAAATCCTCAGTGAGAAAGGTGGAAATGTAAAGAAATTCAGGGACTGGAAATCGGGGCTATCATTCTATTAGCATCTGTGAGCCCTTTCTGAGGGAAAAACAGGCACACACAAAAAAGTATATTCCTGCAGACTTCCGTTGTTTCCCTCAACTAATGAGGTAAGTTGGAGCCCTTTCATTTATGAAGAACTCACATCTGGTTCTTATTTCAGATAACAATTGGCAGCTTCAAGGCAGTGCATTCTGTAAATCTTAGTAAGTCTCTTGGCTTTTAGGCCAGGCTGCCTGATACTCTTCTGGGTGAGAGACCCAGATAAGATTTGGAGGGCTTGAGAATGTAGGGCAGTCTCTTGGGTCTATAAGCAGACAGAATTTATGATGTTTCTCATAGGCCTCTAACATGTCTCAATATCTTTGTTCCTGAGGGAAAGTTGTGGGCAGATAATGCCTTCTGAACTTCCAATGCTTGTCTGTTTCTCAACTGGTAAACTTTGCCCCTGTTTCATTTTGGATTCATTCTAAAGTTTTCATAATAAAAGTACAAGCCAGTGTATTTGATTCCATGATAATAGCTGACATTTACTGACCACTTACTGTGTGTTCAGGCAAGCTAAGCATTTTATATACATTCCTTCGGTGAATGCCCACTAAGGACACTTGAAGCAGATGTTACTCACATTTTGCAGATAAGGTTAGAGAAATTAAGTAATCTTCCCAAGGCGACATGGCTAAGTAAGCAGCGAAACCAAGAGTACAAATTAAGCTTGATTGCATAGCTGTAAGTTTCAAACATTAAGACATGCTACTTCTCACAAATTTCCTTATTTCTCTGTGATTACAAAAATGAGATTGGGAAGATGAAAAGGAATTGTGTCAGCTATCCATTGTTAGGTAACAAATCAGCCTTACAATTGAACGGCTTAAAATAACAACAATCTATTATTTCTCATGACACTGCCAGTTGACTAGAAGGTCTTCCGTTTTACCTGATGGTGGGTTGGCTGGACAGTCCAAAATGGCCTTACTCCCATGGCTGGCAGTTATGTGGTTACTGACTTAGATATCAACTGGGGCTGTTGGCCAGAGGCCTCAGTTGTCTCCTACAAGGGCCCTTCTGTGTGGCTGCTTGGGTTTCCTCACAGCATGGCGACTGTGCTCTAAGAAGGAACATTCTAAGAAGACAAACCCCTGTGAAAGTGCTTATCAAGGTTCCACTTTTAGTATCCTTGCCAATGGCCCATTGGCCAAAGTTAGGCTCATGGCCAAACCCTGAGTCAATGTGGGAGACTATACAAGATCATGAATTTAAGAAGGTGTGGTTCACTGAGGGCCACCAAAATAATGGTAACAGACATTAGGTGATAATATTTTATTTACTTGAGAAGCATTATTCTCTTCCTCTCAGGCTAATAATACCAAAGTTCACCCATTAGGGTTTCAAATTACATATATATCCATTTACATATAAATTTTGAAATTTTGAATGGTGGTAATGGTGGTATTCAGGCTGTTAAATGAATCAATAATTGCAAGTTCATTTACTAGTTTAATATTCTCTTTTTTAAAAAAAATCTTTTTTAATGTTTTATTTTTGAGAGAGAGAGAGATGGAGTGCAAACAGGGGAGGGGAAGAGAGAGAGAGAGAGAGAGAGAGAGAGAGAGAGAATCTGAAGCAGGCTCCAGGCTCACAGAGCCTGATGCGGGACTTGAACCCACAAGCCGTGAGATTGTGACCTGAGCTAAAGCTGGATGCTTAACTGACTGAGCCACCCAGGTGCCCCAATATTGTCTGCTTTCAAGGAGAGTTAGCTGGTTAACACAGTCATTACCTTGTTTGATATTCACAAAACCCCAATTATTTTATGATCTCTACTTTACAGATGAGAAGTGGAAGTAACTTGGCCTGGGTCACATGCCTGATTCTCAGCAGATCTAGTTTTGAGGCACTGCTGGACTCCAAAGCCATGCTCCTTCCTCTTCTCCAATCCACCTCTGGTGCTGAATGCAAATCTGGAGACCTGAGGAGTAAGCAACACAGGACACTTAAACGTTTGTAAGGAAGGGTGCTGTTTCTTTTTCTTTCTTTCTTTTTTTTAAAAGTAAGCTCCATGTCCAACGCAGGGCTTGAACTCATGATCCTGAGATTGAGTTACATGCTCTACCTACTGAGCCAGCCAGGTGCCCTGGGTGAAGATTTTTTAAAAGCAATTGCAATCAAGTAGAAGAGGAAGCTCACAGGAGGAAAAGTCTGGAGGCTTTGTTTCATATTGTGCTGATGTGTTAAACTAGTGGGCCTGGTCTTAACCTTTCTTCATCTATAGCACACACACACACACACACACACACTCACACACTCACACACACACACATATATATACATATAAGTTTATTTTTGAGAGAATGTGCACGCGCATGAGGTCAGGGGAGGGGCAGAGTCTGAGACAGAGAATCCCAAGTAGGCTCCATGCTGTCAGTGTCCGTACTGATCAGGAACCGTGAGATCATGACCTAAGCTGAAATCGAGTCAGAGGCTCGGGGCGCCTGGGTGGCTCAGTCCGTTAAGTGTCTGACTTTGGCTCAGGTCATGATCTCAGTTCCTGAGTTCCAGCGCTGCATCGGGCTCTGTGCTGACAGCTTGGAGCCTGGAACCTGCTTCGGATTCTGTGTCTCCCTCCTTCTCTGCCCCTCCCTTGCTCTCTGGCTCTCTCTCTCTCTCTCTCTCAAAAATAAATAAACATTAAAAAAAAAAAAAGAGTCAGAGGCTCAACTGCTTGAGCCACCCAAGCACCCCAATCTTTTGATTTAAAGTGAGAGACGTGTGACTCTTCCTTTCACTTGAAAATGTAGGGGCTGTTGTAGGGTGATTAATTGGCCTGATTTCAATACTGCTGTGTCACAGAGAATAGGGAAGCCCAAGAAGAGGGAGACAGACTAGAACACCTGGTTGGCAGAACAGAACACACCCAATGTTTATTAAGTTTGCTTGTTATGTGGACTCAATTCGTGGTGACCCCAAATAATCACAGTAGTAATATCAAAGATCACAGGTCACAGAGTACCATAAAAAATATAGTAATCACGGATAAGTTTGAATTATTGTGAGAATTACCAAAATGTGACCCAGAGACAAGAAGTGAGCAAATGCTGTTGAGAAAAAATGGTGCCAGTAGACTTGCTTGACAAACCTTTAATTAAAAAAAAACAAACAAACAATATCTGCAAAGCATAATCCCATGAAGTGCAATAAAACGAGGTCTGCCTGTAACATAAAATATACCACCTTAACCACTTTTAGGTGAACCATGCAGTTAACTACATTCCCATTGTTGTGCAATGGATCTCCAGAACTTTTTCTTCTTGCAAAACTGAAACACTAGACCCATTGAACAGTTTTAAGTTTCCCCTCCTTCTCAGAGAAACTGGTGACCTGAGAATTCACCCAGGTGACACATCTTCTTGGAGTTTTTCATCAGTACCTTGTGCAGATCCACGTGTGATGCCTAAGGACTGAATTCTGACCAGTGCCTAAAGGACAAAGAGATTAAAATAACAATACACCTTGTGACAGGCGGTGCTGAGCACCTGTGGGCATTGTACCCCCTTGATTCTCCCAGTGGCTCTATATCCCTTATCAGCAAGTCTGTGCATTGAGCTTCTCTTAACTTTTATTCTCATGGCCATAGGTTTCCATCATTTTTCTTTCCTGGGATGGTGGGTGCACTTTGTGCACTGTGCTCCGAGGAGCCTGACTCAGTGTGTGAAATGTGGATGGGCTGTGCTGAGACAGAGCCTTCACTCTGGACATAAGCAGGGCTTGGTCTTTAGCTGATAGTAAGCATGCACACTTAGCAACTGATATTCCAATGGCAGAGTGTGCATCAAGAGGACCCCGGGCTTTTGTATTCTTCTACATTGGATGAATGAAGCAAAGAAAAACAAAGCAGGCAGTAGGAAATTTCAACTCTTCCAGACTGCAAAATGGGTGGGAAGATGGAAGGATTAAGGAAGGTGTTGGGGGTCAGAGCCCTTGGATTAGGGTCCCTCGAGGGGCTGGCAGGCTGGGTCCTACTTGGGAAAGGCTCCAGCCCTCCAGCAGGGCAATAGAGGAGCATCCTGGGTGGTGGTGGTGGTGGGGCACTCGCCCCCTTCTGGATCCCATCGCTGAAGGAAAATACCCACCCACTCTTTCCAAGAGCTGCCACAGGTTCTGGCCCTGGGGTTCCTTGGATTCCTTGGGAGCAAGGTTACCCGCGCCTCTCTTCCATCAGCCACTGTGCCCTCGTTGTCCACTTTAAATTTTTTTTTTTTAAGTTTTTATTTATTTTTGAGACAGAGAGAGACAGAGCATGAACGGGGGAGGGGCAGAGAGAGAGGGAGACACAGAATCGGAAGCAGGCTCCAGGCTCTGAGCCGTCAGCCCAGAGCCCAACGCGGGGCTCGAACTCACGGACCATGAGATCGTGACCTGAGTCGAAGTTGTATGCTTAACCAACTGAGCCACCCAGGCGCCCCTCGTTGTCCACTTTAACTGGCCAATGTGGAGACTCAGGGTCCAGACCCAGATCCTAGCTCCCAGAGTAAGTTTTGGAGAAAGCACCTTCACATTTCTTGAGTCTCTCTCTCTCTCTATATGTAGTGGAGGCAGGAAGGGGAGCCACTTGAAATATCTAGAATTGTCTGAGGCAGATTTATAGGTAAAGATTCCTTTCACAAAATGCTGTTTTTCATTTTTTCTTTCTTCAGAAAGATGTTTTTCAAAAGGAAGCATGATATTTTCACCAAGATGGATATTTTACATCACTTCGGGATGTTCATAAACACCGTTTGCTTTTGTGCAGCCCAGGAAACTGAAAAAGAGACAGAAGTGAATGAATTTGTCTTCCTTCTTCTTTCCTGAAAGATAGACAGCAAGTGGCTGCTTGATAAACCCAAGGCCTCTGTGATTAAACAATATATAACCACGTGGAACCAACAGGCGAAAGAATCGGTTTTCTGACAAGAACATTTTCAGCCAAGCAGGGGGATTAGCTGAGGGGACCTGCTCCCCTTCTCTAGGGAGACCAGTAGCCTCTGGGCTTTCAAATGCAGCCACTGTCCTGCCTCAGGCATCTTCCAGAAGAAAAATGCATATTTATGAAACCTGAATTTTATGTAAAAACAAGACGAAGGGACCAGTTGGAATGGTCCTGCCAGAGAGGGAAAACATCAATTTAAATATTTGATTTGCATCCAAAATTCATTCCATCAAAGATCTGGCACCCGCAGCCGTCTGCTGACCTGTTTGAGAAATAACGCAGACGTTTCTGGTGTGCCTATAAAACAGCCTGAGCTCCCCAGGACCTCCGGCTCAGAGTATGGGACAGCTTACCCGAGTCCCAGGATAACGTGGATTCAAAACCAGCAGACACCGGGCTGCCCTCAGCCGCTGCTTCATGCTGTGCCTTCGGGGCCTGACTGTCCTCAGTCTCAGCCAAAATGGGGCCCGAGGTTGTGTGGGGGATGGGCTGGGAGCCAGCCGCCCACCCCGGCGCCTCCCCACTGCTCCTCTGCTGCCTTCGGGTCCTTGAGCAGCAGATTTTCCCGTGCTCCTGCCAAAACCCAAGACAGCCAGTGAATAATCAGCTGCAATTTGTAAACCCATTCCATTTTGCAACTGCTGTTTTCATTCAGAATTTTCTGGAATTCCAGTGGCCAGCCACAGCAGGTTTTTTGTTTTTTGGGTTTTTTTTTGTCTTCAGACTTGCAAGGCACTTGGCCCTCTGCAGTGGGGACATGGGAGGAACTCGGATCTGCTTCCCAGACTGGAAAGAGACCCCAGACACAGTGAGCCACAGGGAGAGCCTTTCCAGCTTCTTCAGGGGAAGGGGCCTGTGCCTCAGAGGGCAGGGTGGCACACAAGTTGTGTCACTCCCTGACACCCAGCTGTCTGTTCTACACACAAGATGCCATTCATGGAAAAGCAAAGCACAAAAAGATGCAAATCATACAAACACATAATTGGTGCCCAATGAGAGGTGGTTGCCTTGAACTGTTTGGCGAAAAGGAGGGTTTGCTGATGTACAAACTCCTTAACTCTCCTTTCATGTATTGGAAAGGCTGGTACTTGTTCCTGGTAGACTCAGTGCCCAGCAAGTCTCCTGCCTGATGCTATAGAAAAAACAACCTTTTGCTAGTCAAGAGCATTAGAGACATTTTGCCTCCAATATTTAAATATCCACATCAAGGAGGAAAAAAACTGTATAGAAAATGTTTTAAAAATCCTATTTATTTAAATTGTGGTAAAATACACATGCCATCTGTAAAAACAGGGAGGGAGGCAAACCATAAGACTTAAATGCAGAGAACACACTGAGGGTTGATGGGGGTGGATGGGGCAGGGGTTTGGAAAATGGTTGATGGGCATTAAGGAGGGCACTTGTTGGGATAAGCGTTGGGTGTTACATGTAAGTGATGAACCACTAAATTCTATTCCTGAAATCATTATTACACTATATGTTAACAACTTGGACTTAAAATAAAAAAACTTACCATCTTAGCCATTTTTGAGTGTACAGTTGAGTAGGATTAAGGGCATTCACACTGCTGTGCCAACACCACCACCATCCATTTCTAGAACTTTGCCATCTTCCTGAGCTGAAACTCCTGTACCCATTGAACACTGACTCCTCATTCTCCCCTCCCCCAGTGCCTGGCAGCCCCCATTCTACTTTCTGTCTCTGTGATTCTGATGACTCCAGCAATCTCATGTAAGTGGAAAGGAAATTTTTTAAATCTTTTTTTAAGTTATTATTATTATTTTGAGAGAGAGAGAGAGAGAGAGTGAGCATGAGTGCAACCGGGGAGGGGCAGAGAGAAAAGGAGTGAGAGAACCCCAGGTAAGCTCCTCGCTGTTGGCGTAGAACCCAGCTTTGGGCTTGAACTCACAAACAGCAAGATCATGACCTGAGCCAAAACCAAGAGTCTGATGCTTAACTGACTCAGACACCCAGGTGCCCCCAAGAAGAAAATTAAAAAAAATTTTTTTGAAAAAGAGGTTAGAGTGGGAGAGAGCCAAAGCATAAGAGACTCTTAAAAACTGAGAACAAACTGAGGGTTGATGGGGTTGGGAGGGAGGGAAGGGTGGGTGATGGGTATTGAAGAGGGCATCTTTTGGGATGAGCACTGGGTGTTGTATGGAAACCAATTTGACAATAAATTTCATATATTAAAAATTTTTTTTTGTTTCTAATTTTACTTCCATCATAGTTAACATACAGTGTTATATTGGTGTCAGGTGTACAATCTAGTGATTCAACAATTCTATACATTACTCAGTGCTCATCAGGATAAGTGCACAAGAAAATTTTTTTAACTTAGAAAATATCTTGAGTCTAAGGAGAAAATAATCTTCTCATTCACAAAATCAAAACATTTCTGTCCTGTTAAATCACTGGACAGTCTCCTGGGGCTCTCCCCAGGTGACCAGCTTTTCTTTTGGTCATCTGGGGCAGGTCACCATTCCTGAGGGGGCCAGAGTCAGGACGAATCAGGGTTTGAAGGTCTGAGTGGGCCCCATGCCCTCCTCTCAGGGGGCTGTGACTCAGGGTGCTCACTGTGGGCCAGCCCTGCTTGAGGTGTTCCACAGCTGGAGTGCCCCCACCGCTCCACACCCACTGAAGGACGCTGTGATCCTGACCTTTCAGTGCCTCCCACCCACTGTGGATGCTTCTATTTAGCCTTTGTCATGCTCAGGTATCTCCTGAGTCTCCACCCTGGTGGCCCCTCCCGCTCCTGCCCCTCCAGCCCCAGGCTGCCCCATCCCCTGCCTCTCACTTCACTGCATCCAGTCTCTGCAGCCTGACTTCCCCTGCATTCCAGGGCTCTTGTGAGCTCATCTACCATGTCCCTCTCGCCAACACAATAAGTCTGCTATGGGCTGAGCTGTGTCCCTCAAAGTTCATCTGCTGGAGTCCTAACCCTGAGTCCCTCAGATCAGCACTGTTCAGAGACACAGAGGTGAAGAGGTTGTCAAGATAAAATGGAGTGGTAGGGGTGGGCCCTGGTCCAGGGTGCTGGTGTCCTTATAAGAAGAGGAGATCAGGGGCGCCTGGTGACTTTTTCACTCTCTTACTGATGAAAAACTTTTTAAAGTTTTTTAAAATTTATTTTGGGAGAGAGAGAGAACACACACATGCACATATGAGGGCAGGGTGGAGAGAAGGAGAGACAGAATCCCAAGCAGGCTCCGCGCTGGAATGTCAGCACAGAGTCCAAGGTGGGGCTCAAACTCACAAAGAGTTATGACCTGAGCCGGGATCAAGAGTTGGACACTACTGGGACGCCTGGGTGGCGCAGTCGGTTAAGCATCCGACTTCAGCCAGGTCACGATCTCGCGGTCCGTGAGTTCGAGCCCCGTGTCGGGCTCTGGGCTGATGGCTCGGAGCCTGGAGCCTGTTTCCAATTCTGTGTCTCCTTCTCTCTCTGCCCCTCCCCCGTTCATGCTCTGTCTCTCTCTGTCCCAAAAATAAATAAAAAACGTTGAAAAAAAAATTTAAAAAAAATTAAAAAAAAAAGAGTTGGGCACTACTAAATCGACTGAGCCACCCAGGTGTGCTGATGAAAAAGTTTTTTTTTTAATTTTACAACTAAAAAGCTTCTACACAGAAAAACAACAACAAAAGGGGTGCCTGGGCAGCTCAGTCAGTTAAGCATCCAACTTTGGCTCAGGTCATGAGGTCACAGTTTGTGAGTTTGAGCCCTGTGTCTGGCTCTGTGCTGACAGTTCAGAGCCTGGAGCCTGCTTCGGATTCTGTATCTCCCTCTCTCTCTCTGCCCTTCCCCTGCTTGCGTTCTGTCTCTCTCTCTCGAAAATAAATAAATGTTAAAAAAATTAAAAAAGAAGGGGCACCTGGGTGGCTCAGTCAGTTAAGCGGCCGGCTTCGGCTCAGGTCATGATTTCACAGTCTGTGAGTTCGAGCCCCGAGTTGGGCTCTGTGCTGACGGCTCAGAGCCTGGAGCCTGTTTCAGATTTTGTGTCTCCCTCTCTCTGACCCTCCCCCGTTCATGCTCTGTCTCTCTCTGTCTCAAAAATAAATAAACGTTAAAAAAAATTTTTTTTAAATTAAAAAAAGAAGAGGAGATCAGGATACAGACACACACAGAGGGAAGATCGCGTGAGGACACAGAGAGAGGCGGCATCTGCAAACCAAGGAGAGAGGCCGCAGGAGACGCCAATGCTGCTATCACCTTGATCTCAGACTTCCAGCCTCCAAAACTGTGAGAAGTCAATGCCTGTTATTTAAGTATCAAGGCTGTGGTACTTGTTATGGCCACTGGAGCTGACGGATGCCAGGCTCTCTATGGTCCTAACCTTGTCTGCCCTCCCCTGGACTCCACCTGCTGTGGGTCCCCAGTGTCCACGTGTCCTCCCAAAGCCCCCAGGTGGTTCCTCTTCCTCTGCTCACCCTGAGGTGCTGCTGCTCTGAGCGACCGTCCCCCATCATATTCCTGGGACCTCTCTGGGATGTCCTGCTGTCCTGGCACTGGCCGCACGCACTCACACCTGTCCAGTGTCCCTGAGCCCCAGATGGGCGCTCCGGCACCTGCTACAGATGCTCCGTGGGCACCTCAAACTCCACCTGTTAGAAACAGAATGCACGTTCCCCCCACCCCTTACTGGTTTCCCCCTGAAGTTCTCCATTCCTGGGGGCATCCATTCCCCTTTTGCAAACCAGAAACTCCTCTTTCCCTCAAACCTAACCAATCACACACCAAGTCCTGCTATTTTATTTGGAAGGTATTTTTCAAATCCCTTCCTGTGGTTTCCTGTCACAGGATGAAATGCTATCTCACTAGTTTGGGCCCTCCCAGACCCCATTCCAGACCCTTCTCTTCCACTGCGTGTGCCTCACTCCAGCCCCTCCTCAACACCACAGGCTGCCGCAATCACCACGCCGTCTCATGGCTCTGAGACTTTCTAGGCCATCCCATCCATCTGCAATTCTCCCTTCCCCACCATACCCTCTCAAACTCTTCGTGCTTTAGGAAGGCATCCCTGAATTTCTAGTCTGGGTCTTGATGCTTCGATCACATCCTGGGTTCCCTCATCATCAATATAACCACGGCCTAGTCGTCATCATCACAGTCATGGAGCAAAGTCAAATTACTGTGTGTTGGGCACCTGGCTAACTGCTCTACCTGCATGATCTCACTTCATCCTTACAACAACCCTGTGAGGTGGGTACTATCTTTATCCCCCAGTTCACAGATGAGGAAACTGAGGAACAGAGAGGTTAAGCAACTTGTTCGGGGTCATAATCTATGGATGGCATCATTCATAACATTCATATCATCACCTTGAATTGCAATCTGCTTATATAGCTTCTTGCTCTTGAGAATAAGAGCCATATCTAATTTATTTTTGAATCCCTAAGGCTTAGCATAACTTCTGATAAGGAGTAGTTGCTATATGGAACTGAGGAAAAAAGAACAGAACATCTTACTAGGTCATCTGGCCCAGCAAAGGCAAGATACCTCGAGGTGCCTGGCTTGAATTCAGCCCCTGCCCTACCTGAGGCTGGCTTTAGGGTGTGCTCAGTATGTGGGTCCGTAGGGATCAGTTCTGGCTCTAAGAAAGAAACCCTCCCACCCTAAAAAGTATCTTTCCTATCTTCTCTACCAAGCGTCTAATCTCTTTAACTGAATGAAGACCTTCATTCTATAAGTATAAGTAAAGATTCCAAAGAAAATACAGCCAGTCCACTTTTCTGTTTGGCATTTCCCAATTTTACCCATTGTTCAGTTTGTTAATTTAGAGATTAACCCTTCCCCTTTATCCATTAATTCCAGAATCCATAGTGCTCTTTTTTTTTTATTGTCACAAAGAATTTATGCATAAATATAGTTATTACATGGCAACCGGTCTAATAAAAGCTTTCCAGCTTTTTATTATTTTATATGGGGCATGAAGACCAAGTGCAAATGATAATTAGAAGAATTTGTTTAAAGAAAATATAATGCTTCTTTATCAGTAGGAGCTTTTTAAAATAAACTTAAAAGAATGGAAGTATAGTGGCGCCTGGGTGGCTCAGTCAGTTAAGCGTCACACTTCATCTTAGATCATGATCTCGCAGTTCATGAATTCAAACCCCACGTTGGGCTCTGTGCTGACAGCTCAGAGCCTGGAGCCTCCTTTGGATTCTGTGTCTCCTCTCTCTGCCCCTCTCCTGCTTGTTCTCTCTGTCTCTCTGTCTCTCAAAAAAAAAAAAAAAAAAAAAAAGAATAAACATTAAAACAAATTTTTTAAATAAAATTAAAAAATGGAAGTACAATATACATATTATATATGTATGTATACATGTATGATATACATATAATATATATAAAAAGCCACCAATCCTAAGAATATAGCCTGGTGAGTTATTACAAAATGAACATAACTGTATCACTAGCCCCTAGATCAAGAGACAGAATATTACCTGGGGCACCTGGGTGGCTTAGTTGGTTGAGCATCCAACTCTTGATTTTTGGCTCAGGTCATGATCCCAGGGTCATGGGATCAAGCCCCCATGATGGGCTGTGTGCTGAGCATGGAGCCTGCTTAGGATTCTCTCTCACCCCCCTCTGCCCTGCTCATGTGCTCGCTCTCTCTCTCTCTCTAAAATAAAATTTAAAAAAGATTTTTAAAAACCATTAAAAAAAAAAGAGAGAGAGAGAGAGAGAGAGACAGATTATTACCAGAATCACCTTCCCTGCCAAAGAACCTTCTCCAAGCACTAAGGTAATTGCTATACTGACTTCTAATGCCATGGGTTAGTTTTACCTGCTTTTGAACTTCCGATGAATGGAATCACGTAGTATACATTATTTTGCATATAGCTTCTTTTGCTCAACATTATGTTGGTGGGGTTTATCAACTATGAATAGCAATCCACCTGTTAATCCATTTTCACTTCTATAAGAATTCCTTTTGTAGATATATTAAGGTGTGTTTATCCATTCTCCTGTTGATGCACATTTGGTGCTATTATGAATATTGCTGCTATGAACATTCTAGCACACATCACTGGCAACAATATATACACATTTCTTTGGAGTCTGTGCCTGGGAGTGGAATTTCTGGATAATGGGTATACTCAGCATTAGTGGATACTCCCAGAGTTTCCCAAGGTGGTTGTGCTATTTTATATTCTCACTGTGGAATGAGTGGGGATGAGTAGATGTTTCAGTTACTTCATATTCTACCCAACACTTGGTATTAACAGTCTTTTCCATGTTAGCCACTCTGGTAGGTGTATACTGGTTTCTTAACCAGTGGGTTGTTTGTCAGAGAGCTCATGAGGTTATTTTTTATACGCTTTTTGTTTTTATTGTTTTTAGTTTTTATTTTTATTATATATATAGAGAGAGGGAATGTGCACACACGAGTTGGGAAGGGGCAGAGGGAGAGAGAGAATCTCAAGCAGACTCCATGCTGAGCACGGAGTACTATGTGGGGCTAGATCCCATGACCTGAACCAAAATCAAGAGCTGGAGGCTCACTTGATTGAGCCACCCAGGTTCCCATATGCTTTTTGGACATTTGGATGTCCTTCTTCCTTCCTTCTTTTGGTGAAGCATCTGTTCATTTCTTTAATCAATCAACCAATTATACTGCCTTTTATTTATGGTGATGTATACATAACATGAAATTTACCATTAAAAATTTTTTTTAATGTTTTTATTTATTTTTGAGACAGAGAGAGACAGAGCATGAGCAGGGGAGGGGCAGAGAGAGAGGGAGACACAGAATCTGAAGCAGGCTCCAGGCTCTGAGCTGTCAGCACAGAGGCTGACGCGAGGCTTGAACTCATGGACTGCGAGATCATGACCTGAGCTGAAGTCAGACGCCCAACCAACTGAGCCACCCAGGCGCCCCAAAATTTACCATTTTAAAGCATACAATCCCATGGTATCAGTATATTGACAGTGTTGTACAGCCATGACCACCATCCATTTCTTTTCTTTTCTTTTTTTTTTTTTGCTTTCTGAAAAATTTTTTTATTATTTATTTTTGAATTTAAATCCAAGTTAGTTAACATATAGTGTAATAATAATTTCAGGACTAGAAGTTAGTGATTCATCATTTACATATAACACCCAGTGCTCATCCCAACAAGTGTCCTTCTTAATGCCCCCACCCCTTTAGCCCTTACCCCCACCCAACACCTGCCAACAACCCTTAGTTTGTTATCTGTATTTAAGAGTGTTTTATGGAGTATTTAAGAGTCTTTTATATTATTTTTGCTTCCTTCCCTTATGTTCGTCTGTTTTGTATCTCAAATTCCACATATGAGTGAAATCATATGATGTTTGTCTTTGTCTAATTTCACTTAGAATAATACACTCCATCCACATTGTTGCAAATGGCAAGATTTCATTCTTTTTGATTGCCGAGTAATACTCCACTGTATATATACACCACAACTTCTTTATCCATTCATCAGTCAATGGACATACAGGCTCTTTCCATACTTTGGCTATTATTGTTGATAGCGCTGCTATAAACATTGGGATGCATGGGCCCTTTGAATCAGCATTTTTGTATCCTTTGGATAAATACCTAGTAGTGCAATTGCTGGGTAGGGTAGTTCTATTTTTAACTTTTTAAGGAACCTCCATACTGTTTTCCAGAGTGGCTGCACCAGTTTACATTCCCACCAGCAGTGCAAAAGGGTTCCTCTTTCTCCCCATCCTTGCCAACATTGGTTGTTGCCTGAGTTGTTAATATTAGCCATTTTGACAGGTGTGAAGTTGTATCTCATTGTGGTTTTAATTTGTATTTTCCTGATGATGAGTGATGTTGAGCATTTTTCATGTATCTGTTAGCCATCTGGATGTCTTCTTTGGAAAAGTGTCGATTTATGGCCTCTTCCCATTTCTTCACTGGATTATTTGGTTTTTGGGTGTTGAGTTTGGTAGGTTCTTTATACATTTTGGATACTAATTTATCAGCTTTATAATTTGCAAATATCTTCTCCCATTCTGTCAGTTGCCTTTTGGTTTTTCTGATTGTTTCCTTTGCTGTGCAGAAGGCTTTATCTCAGTGAGGTTCCAATAGTTCATTTTGGCTTTTGTGTCCTTTGCCTCCAGAGACATGTTGAGTAAGAAGTTGCTGGGAGGTCAAAGAGGTTTTTGCCTGCTTTCTCCTCTAGCATTTTGATGGCTTCCTGTCTTATGGTTAGGTCTTTCATCCATGAGTTTATTTTTGTGTATGGTGTAAGAAAGTGGTATAAGAAGGTTTATTCTTCTGCATGTCGCTGTCCAGTTTTCCCAACACCATTTGCTGAAGAGACTGTTTTTATTCCATTGGATATTCTCTTCTGCTTTGTCAAAGAGTAGTTGGCCATATGTTTGTGGGCCCATTTCTGGGTTCTCTATTCTATTCCATTGATCTGAGTGTCTGTTTTTGTGCCAGTACCATACTGTCTTGATGATTACAGCTTTGTAATACAGCTTGAAGCCCGGGATTGTGATGCTTCCAGCTTTGGTTTTCTTTTTCAAGACTGTTTTGGCTATTCGGGGTCTTTTCTGGTTCCATACAAATTTTAGGATTATTTGTTCTAGCTCTGTGAAGAATGCTGGTGTTACTTTGATAGGGATTGCATTGAATATGTAGATTGCTTTGGGTAGTATTGACATTTTAACAATATTTGTTCTTCCTATTCAGGAGCATGGAATATTTTTCCATTTTTCTATGTCATCTTCAATTTCATTCATAAGCTTTCTATAGTTTTCAGTGTATAGATTTTTCACCTCTTTGGTTAGATTTATCCCTGGGTATTTTATGGTTTTTGGTGCAATTGTAAATGGGATCAATTCCTTGATTTCTCTTTCTGTTGCTTCATTTTTGGTGTATAGGAATGAAACTGATATCTGTGGCATTGATTTTATATCCTGCGACTTAGCTGAATTCATGAAACAGTTCTAGCAGCCTTTTGGTGGAATCTTTTGGGTTTTCCATATAGAGTATCATGTCATCTATGAAGAGTGAAAATTTGACCTCCTCCTGGCCAATTTGGATGCCTTTTATTTCTTTGTGTTGTCTGATTGCTGAGGCTAAGACTTCCAATACTATTCTGAATAACAGTGGTGAGAGTGGACATCCCTGTCTTGTTCCTGACCTTAGGGGGGAAGCTCTCAGTTTTTCCCCACTGAGGATATTAGCATTTGGTCTTTCATATATGGCTTTTATGATCTTGAGGTATGATCCTTCTAATCTCTACTTTCTTGATGGTTTTTATCAAGAAAGGATGCTATATTTCATCAAATGATTTCGCTGCATCTATTGAGAGGATCATGTGGTTCTTGTCCTTTCTTTTATTGATGTGATGAATAACAGTGATTGTTTTGTGGATATTGAACCAGCCCTGCATCCCAGGTATAAATCCCACTTGGTCGTGGTTGGATCCAGTTGACTAATATCTTGTTGAGGATTTTTGCATTCATATTCATCAGGGAAATTGGTCTATAGTTCTCCTTTTTAGTGGGGTCTTTGGTTTTGGAATCAAGGTAATGCTGGTTTCATAGGAAGAGTTTGGAAGTTTTCCTTCCATTTCTATTTTTTGGAACAACTTCGAAAGATTAGGTGTTAACTCTTCTTTAAATGATTGGTAGAATTCCCCTGGAAAGTTATCTGGCCCTGGACTCTTGTTTTTTGGGAGGGTTTTGATTATTAATTCAATTTCTTTACTGGTTATGGGTCTGTTCAAATTTTCTATTTCTTCCTGTTTCAGTTTTGGTAGTTTATATGTTTCGAGGAATTTGTCCATTTCTTCCAGATTGCCCATGTTATTGGCATATAATTGCTTGTAATATTCTCTTGTTATTGTTTGCATTTCTGCTGTGTTCGTTGTGATCTCTCCTCTTTCATTCTTGATTTTATTTATTTGGGTCCTTTCCTTTTTCTTTTTGATCAAACTGGCTAAGGATTTACCAATTTCGTTAATTCTTTCGAAGAACCAGCTTCTGGTTTCATTGATCTGTTCTAATGTTTTTTTGTTTTGTTTTGTTTTGTTTTTTTGTTTTTGATAGCATTGATTTCTGCTCTAATCTTTATTATTTCCCATATTCTGCTGTTTTTGGGTTTTATTTGCTGTTCTTTTCCCAGATCTTTAGGGTATAAGGTTAGGTTGTGTATCTGAGACATTTCTTCCTTCTTTAGTAAGGCCTGGATTGCTGTATACTTCCCTCTTATGACCGCTTTTGCTATGTCCCAGAGGTTTGAGGTTATGGTGTTATCATTTTTATTGGCTTCCATGCACTTTTTAATTTCCTCTATAATTTTTTGGTTAGCCCATTCATTCTTTAGTAGGATGGACTTTAGTCTCCAAGTATTTTTTTATCTTTCCACATTTTTTCTTGTGGTTGATTTCAAGTTTCATAGTGTTGTGATCTGAAAATATGCACGGTATGATCCTGATCTTTTTGTACTTGTTGAGGGCTGATTTGTGTCCCTGTATGTGATGTATTCTGGAGAACATTCCATGTGCACTGGAGAAGAATGTGTATTCCACTGCTTTAGGATGAAATGTTCTGAATATATCTGTTAAGTCCATCTGGTCAGTGTGTAATTCGAAGCCATTGTTTCCTTGTTGATTTTCTGTTTAGATGATCTGTCCATTGTTGTAAGTGGGGTGTTGAAGTACCCTATGATTATGGTATTATTATCAATGAGTTTCTTTATGCTTATGATTAATTCATTTATATTTTTTGGTGTTCCACCTTTGGAGCATAAATGTTTACAATTGTTAGGTCTTCTTGGTGTATAGGCCCTTTAATTATGATATAATGCCCTTCTTCATCTCTTGTTACAGTCTTTATTTTCAAGTCTAGATTATCTAAGGACGGCTACTCTGGCTTTCTTTTGTCAACCATTAGCATGATAGATGGTTCTCCATCCCCTTACTTTCAATCTGAAGGTGTCTTTAGGTCTAAAGTGGGTCTCTTGTAAACAGCATATAGACGGATCTTGTTTTCTTATCTATTCTGTTACCCTATGTCTTTTGATTGGAGCATTTAGTCCATTGATGTTTAGAGTGAGTACTGAAAGATATGAATTTATTTCCATTATGTTGCCTGTAGAGTTGGAGTTTCTGGTGGTGTTCTCCAGTCCTTTCTAGTCTTTGCTGCTTTTGGTCTTCTTTGTTGTTGTTTGTTTGTTTTGTCTTTTCTCCCCTCAGAGATTCCCTCTTAAAATTTCTTGCAGAGATGGTTTAATGGTCATGAACTCCTTTAATTTCTGTTTGTCTGGGAAATTTTTAATCTCCCCTTCTATTCTGAATGACAGCCTTGCTGGATAAAAAAATCTTGGCTGCATATTTTTCCAATTCAGCACATTGAATATATCCTGCCACTCCTTTCTGGCCTGCCAAGTTTCTGTGGATAGATTTGTGGCAAACCTGATCTGTCTTCCCTTGTAGGTTAAGGACTTTCCCCCCACACCCTTGCTGCTTTCACGATTCTCTCCTTGCCTGAGCATTTTGTAAATTTGACTATGATATGCCTTGTTGATGGCCGGTTTTTGTTGAATCTGTTGGGAGTCTTCTGTGCTTCCTGGATTTTGATGTCTGTGTCTCTCCCCAAGTTAGGAAAGTTTTCTGCTATGATTTCCTCACATAAGCCTTCTACCCCTTTTTCTCTCTCTTCATCTTATGGGACCCCTATGATTCTGATGTTGTTCCTTTTTAATGAGTCAGTGATTTCTCTAATTCTTAAATCATGCTCTTTTGCCTTAGTCTCCCTCTTTTTTTCTGCTTTATTATCCTCCAGAATACAAATGAATACAATGAAATAGAATAAAATGAAATGATGAAAGTAAAGATAGAATTTGAAAAATTCACAAAAAAGTAAAAAATATAGTAGAAAAAATTTTAAAAATTATTTTTAATAAAAATTGAAAATAAAAATACATTTTTTTTTCTTTCTGTATTTGAGAATAAGAAAAGAAAAAAAATTGAATAGATGGACAGCGAACAGACTGAAATGCATTTGAAATTACATCAGTTTCCCCTAGAAGTCAAACTATGAAGGACTTTATAATCCATAAACTAAGCAGGTGGAAAGACTTGTGGTGCTCCTGAAGAGCGAGGTTGGCCCAGTTGGGCGGGGCTTAGTGTAAAGGCTCCATTCTCCCCTAGATGGCACTGCTTAGCTTACTGGGGTGGATTGTTGTGGCGCTTGTAGGCGTGTATGCGCATGAACAGGAGGGGTGAAAATGGCGTCACCCAGCTACCCAGTCTCTACTATCAGAACTCTGTTCTCCCCAACCAGCATTCGTGCACCCTGCCCTTTGTCTCTGGCTTCTGTCGACTCCCCACTTCTACAGTCTGTGACCAAGCAGTCAGGTTGCCAGGTGGCACCTCCCTCCTGAGTTTTATTTCAGATGTGGCCATGTTTCCCAACCCCTCACTTCTGAGGGACTGTAGTTTTGACCTGTTCTGACCCTCTGAGTGAGAGTTTCACCAAAGGATGGCCAGGTGCCCACTGGCCCCCAGGAACATTCACGAGACCATGGTGCTGCTGATGCCCAGAGACTGCAGCTGGGTGCAAGCCCGCCCCCAAAAAGTTCACGTGATCATGTAGCAGCATTTCAGGAATTATGGAGAATCACAACACTCATCTGGCACGAGGCTTCACACTTAACGACCTTGTTCCGGCACCAGTGAATGTGGTTGTTCTCCAGGGTCTGCTGGGACCTTTGCCTGTGGAGTGGCCGCACAGCCTCTACCAAATGTCCTGCCAGCAGGGGAACTGCATCTCCCCATATGGCCCTTGGACCCCTCGGACCTCACTCTCTGCTCCTAGTGATTCACCCTTCCCACCAGAGCACCACCAGTTATCAAGCTGTGGAGGTATCTGCACAGTTATCTGCAGGTATCCCCCTGTTTATAGAGTATTAATGAAATTTAAACCCTCTCTTTTCTCCCTTCTCCCTTCTTCCTTTTTTGTTCAGTCCCTGTGGCTGTTTCCACTTTTCCACTTTCTCTTCAGCTGCTTTTGGGGGGAGGATGCTTTTCCCATACTCTCCCCCCATCTCCTTCCTCTCTCCACAAGTAAAAACAGCTCCCTGCCCTCCGTGGCTTCTCTTTCCCCCAGTTCACTTCTGTGCCACATACCTGCTGAGTTCTGTGGTTCAGGTTGTGCAGATTGTTGTGTTAATCCTCAAATCAGTTTTCTAGGTGTGCAGGATGGTTTAGTGTTGATATATGGCTGTGTATCGTGGATGAGAGATGCAAAAAAACTTACATGCTGTTCTGCCATCTTGGCCCCTCCCTCAAGTTGGGCACTTTTAATATGTAAACTTTATTGTATTTCAATTATCCCTCAATGAAGCTGTTAGAAAAACATCCTCCCAACACAAACACACATACATTTGCATACATGCAACACACGTGGTTTGCAATGAAGTATTTCAAGTTATACTTTAAAGTTTATTTATTTATTTATTTATTTATTTATTTATTTATTTATTTTTGAGAGAGAGAGAGGCAGAGAGTGAAGGAGTGACAGAATCCCAAGCAGGCTCCACACTGTCAGTGCAGAGCCCGATGCAGGGTTTGATCTCTCAAAATATCATTAGTTGATGACCTGAGCCAAAATCAGGAGTCGGATGCTTAACTGACTGAGCCACCTATGTGCACCTCAAGTTACACTTTAATCACTCAACTATGAGCATTTCTGTCTCCAAACTTGCCTGCTTGGCAGGAACTATGATTCTTCTAAGTGTCCTGGCCACCCCTTCGAACATTCCAGGATTCCGTGAAGGTCCAAGTTGACGAGAGAACTTGTCAGCAGTACAGAATGGGAAAAGCTCTTAATCCCATGTCTACCTTGTCCCCACAACTATCCCACAACACACAGTTACTGGAGCTGGTGACTTGAACTTCAGAATCTGCAGGCCTACAACGGGAGTCCCCCTTCTCCTCATAGCTGATGGGATATTCTTCTCTCCTTCCTGGGAAAACTGGAAATTGAGAATTGGGGCAGGGGTAGGGGGTGGTATTAGAACAGCCAGGGAATGAGGCCAAGCTGAGTCCCCATGCCTGAGGGCTGGTGCTGTGGTGATGATCGCCCATCTTTAGAGAACAAGAATTATAGGTCATTCTCTTCTCTCCAAACTGTGTGTTGATGCAATAGTTTTTCACTGCATGAGGCTTTAAAGCTCCAGATAATAAAGCTTTCTAGTAATAGAGGGGAGAAAAATCCCAGTGGTAACTGTCACAACAAACAGATTGCTACGAGCAAAAATTTACAGCAAAGTGTAAAAACCAACAGATTGTTTTTCCTTTTATTAAAATGGTGTCTCTGGCCTTGGAAGAGGTGCTTTGGAGGGTTATGGACATGTTGGCCTGCTACCTGCAGGGGTGTACAGCCTTCTCCAAGAGCCCTGAAGTGGCCCCGGTCCATTCCAGCTGCTCTCTTGGTCTCTCTGGTGATCAACAGTTGCTGCCAGGCAGCCAGCCAAGGTCTTTGGCAAGGGATCAGAGGCTGGCAAACGAGTCCCCACGGCAGGACCAGTGCCTCATTAGCACAGTGTTCTAACCATCTGAGCACTAGCTCCAGAGTTAAAGGAAAAAGAACCAGTAACGCTGAGCCCCAAAGCAATATGTTGGAGAGGCCCTCCACACCACCCCCCAAAACACCCAGCAATGGACCCTGGGTCACCAAGGGCCTGAGGAGTGAATTGTTGGCTTCAGAGTAAAATCTAAAAAGTTCAAAGTGTATGTGAGTGGTTGCCTCTTCAACTCAGAGGCATCTAGCCCAGCTAACTAGAGGTGACGCTAAGGAAAGACCTACTGGAGCCTAAATCTGTAAGTGGAAGCAGGGGGACAGGTCTATTGCTCCTCTCTCTGAGGGCATCAGTTTCCAAATATTTGGGGAAGGCTGCCTTGGGGAATCTGGGTTATCATTCCTGTGATAGAGACAAGGACTTTTCACCAACTGGTGTATTTTATAAAAATGAGTTATGTAAACACGCTCGTAAAAATAAAAACATTACACCAATTTATTTGAAAAGTAAATTAGCAATAGAGATAACCAGTGAGAGCCAAACCAAAATTTGGTGTATTTTCTGTGCATGTGAAACTGTCTCTCACCATCCAAATCTACTTGCTTCCTGATTTGGATAATGAAAGTCAAATACGAAGCTTGAGTCAGGAGAGATAGCACATATTCCAAATGAATTTGGTTCTTGAGTTGAAGACAGTCAATAGCAAGAGTTTATATAACAAAGGGTTTATCTAACTTTTTAGAGTTATCTGACTTTATTTGGGGAGCCCGGGTGGCTCAGTCAGTAGAGTATGCAACTCTTGATCTCAGGGTCATGAGTTCGAGCCCCATGTTGGGTGTAGATATTACTTTAAAAAACTGAACCATAAAATTCAGATGTAAAAAAAAAATCATACGACTTTGACTCTTAAGCTTGATACCAAAAGTTTGGATAACGAAGATATCTATAATGGTATACATGTAACAAGTATACAGATTGCTTCTAAAATTCAAGAGGCCATAAATGTCACATTCACTTCTATTTCTAGATAAAATCAAGTTCTGGTTCTTAGTTGCTCATGAGAAATGAGAGAATGAGCAAGTCCAAGTGCTCATGGCTCCCTTCCCCTTTCTTGGGTTATGTATACCAGGACCCAAGGGTCTACAGAGCTCAGGGGGACAACGAGGGAGGTAAAGCTGTTCTTTTTTATTTTTTTTTTAAGATTTTATGTTTAAAAATTTTTTTTTTAATATTTATTTATTTTTGAGACAGAGAAAGAGCATGAACAGGGGAGGATCAGAGAGAGGGAGACACAGAATCTGAAACAGGCTCCAGGCTCTGAGCTATCAGCACAGAGCCGACGCAAGGCTTGAACTCACGGACTGTGAGATCATGACCTGAGCCAAAGTTAGATGCTTAACTGACTGAGCCACCCAGGTGTCCCAAGATTTTATGTTTTTTTTTTCTTTTTAGGTTTTAAATAAATATTTGCTTAATAAATGAACTAGTAGTTTCCTTGCTTCCAATCTTTTATCCTTGTCCCAGAAGTGTCCTGTTTTTTTTTTTAAATATGAAATTTATTGGGGCGCCTGGGTGGCGCAGTCGGTTAAGCGTCCGACTTCAGCCAGGTCACGATCTCGCGGTCCGTGAGTTCGAGCCCCGCATCGGGCTCTGGGCTGATGGCTTGGAGCCTGGAGCCTGTTTCCGATTCTGTGTCTCCCTCTCTCTCTGCCCCTCCCCCGTTCATGCTCTGTCTCTCTCTGTCCCAAAAATAAATAAAAAACGTTGAAAAAAAAATTAATAAATATGAAATTTATTGTCAAATTGGTTTCCATACAACACCCAGTGCTCATCCCAACAGGTGCCCTCCTCAATACCCATCACCCATCCTCCCCTCCCTCCCAAGGATTTTATGTTTTTAAGTAAACTCTACACCCAATGTGGGGCTTGAACCCATAGCCCTGAGATCAAGAGTAGCATGTTTCACCAACTGAGCCAGTCAGGCACCCTGAGAAAGCTGTTCTTGGGTGAAGTTTGGTTGTCAAACACCTGACCAACATTTACTATGGGATGACCTTAGGGAAATTATATAACGTTTCTAAAACTCAGTATTCTCGTCTGAAAAATGTAATAGGTTATAATTCTAATATAATTAGAGATTAATATAATTAATAATTACTACCCTAAGAGATTAGTGAATATTTATCATCATATAAATATTTACTACTACAACTACTACTACATCATCATCAGCAGCAATATATTCATTTAGAGTTGCAGAGAATTCCATTGGATGAGCATAAAGACACGTACGCACCCAATCCCTCATAAAGGGATATTTAAATGCAGAGAATAAACAAGATGTTAAAATGAAAATTTTTTCTAACACTCTATCTCTATATTTAAATGTAGATATATATTTGTTACCTATATATTTATCAAATACTAAAGTAAGCTGTGAGACTGATCATCTTGAGTATACTAATTATCTTCTGTTGCATAATAAATTACTCCAAAACCTAGTGGCTTAAAATACCAAAATTTATCATCTCGTAGTTTCTGGAACATAAATCCAGGTATGGCTTAGCTTAGGCCTCTGACTAGGGGTCTCTGGCTACAGTTAACATGTTGGCCAGGTGTAGTCTTTTCATGGCTGGACTGAGGCAGGATTTCTTCCAAGCTCAGTCATGTGAGCACTGGAAGGATTTGCTCCTCTTGGGTTGTTAGCCCAAGCACCTCAGATCCTCACTGGCTGGTGGGAATCCCCCTCAGTTTCTTGGCTCATGGGCCTCACAGCACCTCACAACATGGCAGTTGGCTTCCCCAGAATGAACAAGATGAGGCAGAAAGAGAACAAGTGTGTGCAAGATGGAAGTCACAATCCTTCATAGCCATATTTCAGAAGTGACACCCCCATCACATTTGCCATACTCTGTTAAAAACAAGGCACTTTGTCCATCCCACACAGAAGAGGAGGGGATTACACAAGAGTGTGCATACTGGGAACTGGGGATCATTGGGAGCCAATTTAGAAGCCACCTACCACATTCACACTCAGGAACTTGTCAAAATAGAATCAGTCAAAATCAGGTACATGATTATTAAATCCCACATCTCCATTGAAGGTGTAAGAGGGTCAGATTCTATCAGTTACTGGGGAGTGCCAAAATCTCCCATAATGGTTTTGTGCTTGTCTATTTTTTTTGTAGTAGAGCTGTCAATTTTTGCTTTATATATTTTGAGGATAAGTTAAGTAGGGCACACAAATTTGGAATTGTTTTATCTTTCAGTAGAACTCAGTCTGCTGTCATTATGAATACTTTTTCTGACATGCTTTTTGCTTTAATAGCATTTTGGTAATATTGTTATGGCAGGGTTTTGTTTGGTATTTGCACAGTATATATTTTCTATATCTTTAGTTTGAGCTTTGCAGTTTTAGATGTGTTGTTTTTTTTTTTTTTGTGACCAGCATATGTGTGTATATAGATCTTTTCACACATTTAGTCCATTTTCATTTAATCTTTTTATTAATATTTTGAGCAAAATCCATCATGTCAACTCTGTTTATTATTCATCCTTTTTCATTCCTCTCTTGCTTATTTTGGATCAATTAAGTATTTTTCCATTTTCTCCGTGTGTTAATTTAGAGGATACACACTCTTAAAAAAATTGAGATATAATTCAAATATCTTAAAATTAACCACTTTAAAGTATGCTAATCAATGGTTTTTAGTAGATTCCTGAAGTTGTGCAAACATCACCACTAATTCCAGAACAATTTCATCAACCCCAAAGAAAACCCTGTACTTGTTAGCAGTCACTTCCCATTCTGTCTCTCCGCCCCCCTTCCATTCCCTGGCAACCACTAATCTACTTTCTGTTTCTGTGGATTTTTCTATTCTGGACATTCTATATAAATGGAATCATACAATATGTAGCCTTTTGTTTCTGGATTTTTTATTCCACTTAGCATAATGTTTTCAAGGTTCAATCACATTGTAGCATGTACCTATACTTCATTCCTTTTTATTGCCAAATAACAATTCATTATTTGGATATACCATATTTTGTTTATTCTTTCATCAGTTGATGAACATTTGGGTTGTTTCCACTGATTGACTATTATGAATGATGCTATGAACATTTGTGTACACTATTTAGTTGAGAACTTGTTTTCGGTTCTTTTGGGTATATAACTAGGAGTAGATTTAATTGCAAAGCTACATAGTAACTCTAAGTTTAACTTTTTTCGGGACAGCCAACCTGTTCTGCATTGTGGCTGTACCAATTTACATTCCAACTAGCAGTGTAGGAGGATTCTAATTTTTCCATATTTTCACCAATATTTGTCATTTTCCTTTAGAGCTATCCTAGTGTTGTAAAGTTGTATTTCATTGTAGTTTTGATTTTTATTTCAATAACGATTAATGATATTGCACATCTTTTCATGTGCTTATTGGCCATTTAACGTACGGATTCCAGTCCATGAATATCTTGCTATTTATTCAGGTCTTCTTTAATTTCTTTCAGCAGTATTTTGTAGTTTCCAGTGCACAAGTCTTGCACTTCTTTGGTTAATTTATTTCTAAGTATTTTATTGTTTTTTATTCTATTGTAAATAAAATTCTTTTGTTTTCTTTCTCTCTCTCTCTCTCTTTCTTTCCTTCCTTCCTTCTTTCTTTCTTTCAAGAGAATCTCAATTAGGGTGTGGAGCCTGACACCAGGCTTGATCTCACAACTGTGAGATCATGAGTTGAGCCGAAATCAAGAGTCACTTAACCAACTGAGCCACCCAGGTGCCCCTGAAATTATTTTCTTAATTTTATTTTCAGATTTATTGCTGGTGTATAGAAATACAACTGATTTTTGTATTTTTATCTCATATCCTGCAACATTACTGAGTGTATGTTCTAATAGGTTTTTTTGTGTGTTTGGATTCCTTAGTATTTTCTACATATGAGATCATATTATTTGCAAATAGATGGTTTTACTTATTCCTCTACCATCTGGATGTCTTTTATTTCTTTTTTCTTATCTAATTGCTCTGGCTAGAACTTTCAGTACAATGTTGAATATAAGTGGCAAAGGCAAACATCTTTGTCTTGTTCCTGATTTTAGGGTAAAAGCTTTCAACTGCATCATTAAATATGATGCTAACTGTGGGTTTTTTATAGATGCCCTTTATCAAGTAGAGGAAATTCCATTCTGTCTAGCTTGTTTTTATTGTAATGGTTGTTGGATTTTTCAAATGCTTTCCTGCATTTACTTAGATGATTATGTAATTTTATCCTTTATTTTATCAATATATTATTTTGATTGATTTTTACATGTCAAACCAACCTTGCATTCCTGGGATAAATCCCACTTGGTCATGGCATATAATTTTTATATTGTGCCAGATTATTTGCTGAGAATTTTTGCATCTATATTATTAAGGGATATTGATCTATAGTTATCTTGTCATGTCTTTGTGTGATTTTGGTATTAAGACTGACCTCATAGAATAAGTTAGAAAGTATTCCTTCCTGTTCTATTTTTTGCAAACATTTGTGAAAGATTGGTAATGATTACTTTTTAAACACTTGATACAATTAATGAATGAAGCCATCTGTTTCTGTGCTTTTCTTGGTGGGAAGCTTTTTGATTACTAAATCAATCTCTTTATTTGTTATAGGTGTGTATTCAGATTTTCTGTATCTTCTGAAGTCAGTTTCAGTAGTCTTCATCTTTCTAGGAATTAGTTGATCTCATGTAGCTTACCTAATTTGTGGGCATACAATTGTTTGTAACATTCCCTTATAATTCTTTTTATTTCTATAGGGTTGGTAGTACTGTCCCCTCTTCACTCCCGGTTTTAGTAATTTAAGTATTCTTTTTTTCTTGGTCAGTCTCATTAAGCTCTTCAAAGACCTTTCCTTGATTTTTTTCCTATTGCTTTTATATTTTCCATTTTATTTATATCTGCCCTAATAATTTTTATTTCCTTCATTCTGTTTGCTGTGTGTTTCGTTTGCTCTTCTTTTTCCAGTTTCTTAAGGTAGAAGTTTAGGT
Organism: Panthera tigris; assembly: GCF_018350195.1. Classification (NCBI taxonomy): domain Eukaryota; kingdom Metazoa; phylum Chordata; class Mammalia; order Carnivora; family Felidae; genus Panthera; species Panthera tigris. The sequence goes on from NC_056664.1 coordinate 23,567,411, forward strand.
TATTGACTTGGCATCTATTTACTTTTCTATTTTTTAAATATAGGTATTTTGTTATGAATAATTTATTTTTTAATTTTCTTAATGTTTATTTTTGAGAAAGACAGAGAGAGAGAGAGAGAGGCGGTGTGAGTGGGGAAGGGGCAGAAAGAGAGGGAAACACAGAATCCAAAGCAGGTTCCAGGCTCTGAGCTGTCAGCACAGAGCCTGACACGGGGCTTGAACTCATGAACCGCAAGAACATGACCTGAGCCGAAGTCGGCCGCTTAACTGACTGAGCCACCCAGGTGCCCTTGTTATGAATAATTTATTATGTTTTGTTACATTGTGTTTTCAGTTTCATCCATCTCCAGATCTTTTCTAATTTCTCTTGTAAAGGTTATAAGAGGTTTAATTTCCACATATTTTTCAATTTCCTAAATTTCTTTGTTACTGATATCTAACTCCTTTCTGTTAAGGACACACTTTGCATGATTTGAATCCTTTTAAATTCATTGAGACTTGTTTTATTGCCTAACTTATGGTCTATTTGGGAAAATGTTCCATGTGCCCTTGTAGAAGAATATGTATTCTGCTCGGGTGGAGGTTTCTACAGATGTGTGTGTATTAGGTCTACATTTTTAAATTGAAATACAATTTACCTGCAATATCCTATTATTTTCAGGTGTACATCATAGTGGTTCAATATTTTTATACACTATGAAATGATCCCCATAATGAGTCTAATTACCTCTATGGTTTATAATGTTCAAGTGTTCTATTTCCTTGTAATATTATGTGTTGCTGTTTTATCCAGGGTGTTTCACGTGGGTGATTACATATATAGTCTGTATGGATGTTAATAAAAATTTATATCCTCCCATTTTAGAATATAATCTAAAATTATGAAAATAGGAATTAATGTTAAAACTCATTAGACCTTAGCTTTTATTTTTAAAAATGCTTGCTTTAAACAACTTATTAGTCATCGGAGGGCATAATATGGTTCTAAGATCATAAAGTTGGCTTTTAACTGAAGTTTTCTACCTCACCAAAAAAGTAACTTTCAAAGCAATGTTCTAACATCCAATGCCATTTTCAGAGTGTCTTCAGAGACACTGTCAGGAATGTCCTCTAGAGAACAGGGAGGAGTTTCCTGGGATATAGTCAGTCTTTCCTCTGTTGCTAAGCAGTGAGATATTTATTTCTAGATGCTAGTATTGAGGGTTTTGTGGAGTGGTCCAGCTCCTCCAGATGTAGAAATAGTTTGTAGACCATCAGAACTCTGTAGGTAAGGCCAGCCTCCACTTGAAAAAGCCCTAAATCCCAAGCTGCCAAGCTGCTCAAACCACCCACTCTGCCCCACTGCCCCACTTCCACCCACAGAGCCCTAGGCCCATGAGATGTCAGGATGTATTGAATTCTCCAGGCCACTCTCCTACTCATTGCATCCCCCAGGCACAGACAAGTCAAGCTACCTGGGTCAAATACTCCAGATGCATGGATCCCAGCTCAGAGATTGTGATTTATTTTCATGTATGGCCAAAGCATTAAGAATTTTTAATGCTTTCTAGATCATTCTAATGTGCAATGAAGTTTGATAACCACCACTCTACACTCCCTGTGGCCAGTGTTCACCTCAATCTGATCTTGGCAAGTTAAGGTGCTGGGAAGGCAGGCACAGATGGCAGTGGGGTTTTGTGAAGAGCACTAGCTACTCCTGGATGCCAGGCCTCTTACAGGCAGTATGATGATGGGAAGGTCCCTTGACTTCTCTAGTTCTGTTTCCTCATGTAGAAACAGTTGCATGCAACATCACAGATCCTCTCCCACTCTCCAGTTCTGGGCTTTACTCCAGGGCTAAGGTTCCTTGGACTTTCACCTGCCCTGAGTCTCTTCCTGTGAAGGCCAGGACTCCCCCTGGCATGTTCTGCAGGTCACTAGAGTGCACTCTAGGGCAGGAAAGGCATGGACTGGGGAAAGTTGGTTATGGAAGGATAGAAAGGTCAGTAACAAAAAGGCCACCAGATGGGCTCGTTGGATTTGGGGAAAGCAGACTGAACTTTGAGCAGGGACAGACTCGGTTGACAGAGCCCCACATCCCTGGGCTATCCCTAAGATATGTGTTTTTATTTGGGAAGTGCCAATTCTCCTGCAACATACACATTTTCCTCCCTTTGGAGAATAACATTTGTTCATATCAGTGTAAGTGACTAAGTAATGTAGGAGTGGGTTAGAGCTTCTCTGCTGTGGCTGAAGGAGACAGTTGGTCATGGAGGCTGGTCTCTGGCTCACTGGGCTCCTGCTTTGCCCAGATACTTGGGTTACCCCTCATTTACTTCCTGACCAAGCAATGAGGCCAAAGGGTGGCAGGAGCAGCCTAGCCAGCAGCTCTCTGGGCACCTCTCTTCTTACATCATGGGCATGATTTCCTTCAAAGATCCTCAAAGTTCGGGCCTCTTTTGATTTCTTTGGTCTTCTTGCCAGAGTGGTCAGAAACGAAGTCAGCCAACCACAAGATTTTTTTGAGAGCTCTCATTTTATAGTGATTATATATTAATATATACTATGTTAATAAATATTCTCTGGAAATTGGGAGTTCCCTCAAAAAGCCCATGACCTAATACACAGAAGTGTTTGCAACAGTGCCTGGTGCATACTGCAGGCTATGTGCTGTTTCACCATTACTACAGCTGAGGAAAACAAGCCCAAGAAGGGGATGGCCCTGGTCAGGGGCCTAGATGCATGGGAATGCCTGTCTCTGTCCAGCTCTCCACCTTCACTTGCCAGAGTGGGGAAGCACTAGAGGAGAGGATATGATAAAAAGACAGTCTAGTTCTTGGGCATATCCTTTTAATCTCTTAGAAGCATATAGTGAATGTTTTGACATAAGTTATTCTGTAATATGCTTTTTTCACCTAAGGTTTAGAAGTATTTTATTCTTTTAATGGTTGTGTATTCCATTGTGCAGTGTGGCATAATTATTTAACCCATCATTTCCAGCTTTTCACGGAGACGAATTTAGTCACCTGTGGTATCTTTATCTTGTGCAAGAATTCATTCCTTATGATGAGTCCTTATAAACGGAATTGCTATATCCTGTCAAATTCTCCTCTGAAGTTGAACCAAATTAGAGAGCATTTCCTGTCACCTTCCCTAACACTGGGCAAGAATATAAGGATTTAAGGTTGTCAGTTCTTCCTCTTAGTTGGGCTTGATTCATGAGCCAGAAGTTGGAACATGAAAGTTTTGCCTGAGAGAGGAAGGAATGCGGCCAGTGTAGAGAATGCAGAATCCAGGATGACACAGAGGAGAACCGAACTGAATTAGTTCCCTAGTTCTAAATTCTAGGAAACAGACAATACGGTGTTGATGCCAGAATACTGGTTCTGCCACCTGGGCTGGAAGCCTGGTCCTGCCCCTATGGCATGTATTTCATACTTTAGGTTCCCTATCTATGAAACAGGAATGAAAACACCTACATTGTAGGTCTGGGCAATGGAGTAAGTTACAACTCTACATACACAGATTAAAATAAACAACTCAATACTAAATCACCAAAGCTTATGTGTAATAACAATGTAAAGTTCAGAAGTAGGAAGAACTAGGTAATATGTTTAGGAATATGCATCTCTGAAAGAGAAGCAAGGAGAAGACTGACACAAAGTTCAGGAAATGGTCACCTGGGGAAGGGTCAAGTGGACAGGACTCGGGAGGATGCTATCGGTCAGATTGTAGCTCCTCCCCAGGTGCAGTTACAGAGTTCCTTATTCTTTAAACTGCACGAGTGCTATGACCACATGCATACTTCATGGAAAAAAAGTCCCATGAGGAACTTCAGGAGTGAAGAATTAGACAAACATTTCCAATGTGTTAAGAAATATTAGTTTTATTTAACCAGTTTTCACAGCTGAATATTTATTCTATAAAAACTTTACAGATTGTACAGTTTATTATATATAGTTCAAACTACTGAACGAAAAAGTAGGTCCCACAGATGCAAAAATACTGCACCAACCAATCCAAGGTAAAGGCAGATTTACACGCTGTACAGCTCTCCACATGGCCGGGAGGTGGTCGGTTCTAAGTATAAACTTCCAAACTGTACAAAAATAAGGTTTTGATTTTATTTCATTCTTCATACATTCAATATGATTGCAAGCTCAGAAGCCTAACTAATAATAGGCGTCTGTAATCAGGAATCAGTCCCCACTCCTGAAAGGAATGTGAATGTCTATTTACACAGGGCACTCTTGGACGCCACACTCTACTCCGCATATTGCGTAGATATGAAAGCAGAGACCTGGGACATTAAACGTTGAATATAAGGTAGTTCTTTTTTTTTTTTTTTTAAAGGAGTTCCTGCATTTAAGAGTGTGCCAAAAGAATTTTAACTTATTAAATAAAATATATTCTAAGTGAACCTAAAAATTACACTTTATAAACATAAAAATACTTTTTTTTGGTGTAATACATCAATCATATCTGCAAATAGAAAACCAAAACTGCATATAAAGTAGTATTTCTCACCCAGCAACAAGAAGCACTTATGTAGTTATTTTTCAAAAGGGTCAGAAAAACTCTTTAAAATCCACTAAGACTAACTTATAACTTAGATACTCATACTTAAGCTATTCAGTGATTCACTAATACTGCAAAACAAGCTTTCTTCTGGAGAGACAGTGGTTTCCTCATGTTAACTGGGTAAGAACTGGATATATTAAAAAGGAAGAATCATTGGATTTTCCAGCATGGATCTTAAGTGTACTTCAGTTTGGCGGTATGTTCATCAGTGGGTTTTTCATCAGAAATACTTATCCTACAAGGTAAGTTTTACTTTTGATTCAGGACATTCCACCTCTGAGATACATGTACCTTTTTGGAGACAAAGGCACACCTCAGATCTTTCTGTATCTCTATTTGGGACAGGAGAGAGGAGGCTGGCTAATACCCTTTAGATTCTGTGTTCTAGAAAGAAAAAATAAGGGAAACAAACATTATTCCAGACTTTTCTGCCACCTGAAACCAGCAAAACACGCTTCGTTTCTTTTTTATACAGTACTAGCTAAAGATAACAAAAATTAGAGCTTCAAAGAGCAGTCTAGAGCTCACCATTATACTTTTATACTTGTGTGTATATTAAGTATAAAATAATGACGTTTGGACAAAGGAGCTTTGTAGTTATTTATTTTAAAGTTACAGTACTTAAAAACTCCTTGATAATAAATAGCTTGGATGTTGTAAGTCCTGCTTCCAAGCGTGAGCTAAGAGTGAACTTGTTTCAGGCTGTGAGGGAGGAGGAGGGCAACGTGGTGCCACAGGTGTGCTGCTCTAGAATTCCAGTGTCACCAGCAGGCACCTGGCCGTCAGAACTCATCGATCTTCCTCTGCAGGTACTTCAGCATGGAGTCCATCCCTTGAGCCGAGCCCCAGATTTTCTTCAGCACTTCACACTCCCTCTCGTTGGCCTGCTCTAGCTCCACCTTCATGTTACAGCGCACAAGGGCTTTGGACTCTTCCAGCACCTGGACCAGACACAGGCAGTGAGTCAGCAAGGGTGCATGTCCACAAGCACTGGCTCTCCTTGTCCCCAAAGCTATGGAGGCAGTTAGCAAGCTTGAGTAATTACCTGTCAAAAAGGCTACCAGACATCTTTTTACAACGCACACTGGGCCTGAGATACATCTGAAGTCTATTCACTCTAGGTATCAGGCAAATGCTCAAATTCAGGAGAGCTGTGCTACCCGCTTCCGGCCCCCTCCCCACTGAGACCAGCCTGGCCTGGGCCCACACTGCTGCTGCAGGCTGGCGTGGCCCCTGAGCCAGACACCAGCTCTTGTGATGCTCAGTGAAAACTCTACGAATACCCTCTGAGGGGGTTTTCTAACCAAAATTTAATCTTAACAGTGAGCGTTGTTCATGTCAGGGAGAGCCTAGATGGGAGTCATGTCTGTTAATGTTAAATGATGTTTACCTTATAATTTGCTAAATGCAATTGTTACCAGATTGAATATTATCCAAGATCATTTTTTTTTTTTTTAACACAGTAGGCTCCATGCCCAATGTGGGGCTTGAACTCACAACCCTGAGATCAAGAGTCACATACTGTACCAACTGAGCCAGCCAGGCACCCCTATCCAGCACATTTATTAAATAAAAGCTTACATCCACTGTGGGCAGTTGGGAAGGAAACATGGTATAGGAAAGGGCTTTGGAGGGCACGCCTGGGTGGCTCAGTCGGTTGAGTGCCGACTTTGGTTCAGGTCATGATCTCATGGTTCATGAGTTTGAGACCTACATCGGGCTCTGTGCTGTCAGCACAGAGCCTTCTTCAGCTCCTCTGTATCGCTGTCTCTCTGCCCCTCCCCCACTTGTTCTCTCCCAAAATAAAACATTAAAAAAAAAGGAAAGGGCTCGGGAGACAGGAAAGAACTCTATGAATGGTTTTTGTAGGGTTTCATAGGACACTGTGAGATAAGTCCCTGACTGATGTGGACTCCTTCCGCTCTTAGGCATCTGCGATGGGGAGGAGGCAGGCAAGTGGGTCTGGAGCAGTGGCACTAATTATAGCTCTTCCAGCATTTCGAGTGCAGGGGGCCATGCCAGGGGCGCATGTGGAGGACTCAGGAGACACTGTTATTATGTGTGCGAGCTCTCTGGAGGGAAGGTCGTGGTAAAAAAAGAAAAAAAAAGTAACATATGTAAGAGAACGAGTTCCACGTACAACTGGATTACAGGAGGCAAGCTCCTTGATGCGAACCATAACTTCTTGGGTGAAGGTCCCGGGCCAAAACACCTGGGAGACCAGGCCTTTGCCGCAAGCCTCCTGCGCCGTCAGCTTCCGTCCACTGAGCAACATTTCATTTGCCTAAAACAAAGAGAAGTTGAGACTCATATGAGATGTGAGGGGGAGGCAGGCAGAGAAGACCCAACCTGAAAATTCATCTAAAAGAATTCAAACCAAGGGTGGGCATCTGAATGGGCGCAGGCCCTGGTGGGGACTCACTGCGTGCCCTCGGGGTTCCATCTGCAGCCTGTGGGCAGAGAATAAACCCAACAAGGCACAATCCACTGTGCAGATGAGAAGTCACATACTGACTGGTAATTCACACACACAAAAACGTAAAATGTTTCATAAAATGTTTCTTTTATGACGGAATACAGAATAACATGAGCACAACCAAGAAATCTAACTTAGAGAAGGTCTATTTGTTGGTAATTGAAGTTACTGGCATGTGCCCCTCCTGCTGCTTCCTCTTGCCCAGTGATAGTCATTCCCACGCGTGAAGACACTTAATACACAAAACAGTCTCCTGGGAAATGGAGGCATAAGCAAAGCTAGGCGATTTGCTGTGTCAGGGATCTACACCAGTCACAGAATCACTACCCAATATTTGCTAGATCTTTGAGAGGCCAACGGTGGCTTCTTCTCCATATACACAGACAATGCTCCATGTGCAGTGTTTCTCCTAGAGTATAACTTGGAAGGCCACATTTTACCACTTGGACATTAAAGTAAGAAACTATTCAGGACCTGAATGCATCCAAAATGACCATGACTGTGGTCTGCTCAGGAGTGTGTGACTATTGTTACTTCATATGACTCAAAGGAGGAAATTAACATTTGTTATTTGTTAAGAAAAAAAAAAGTATATTTGTGTCTGTGTGTGTACATATATATATGAAATTTATTTTATTTTATTTATTTATTTTTTAATTTACAAAAAAATTTTTTTTTGATTTTTTTTTTTGAAATTGATTTTAACTTTGTCCTGGATTCTGCATCATTTTCAAGGTCTCAACACCATGTGCACAGATTTTATCCCATTCACATAACAGGCACAGAGATATCAAAATAGGGAGAAAACCTGACAAAGAAACTTCACACTATTCTGATGTGACAATTTCCTGCCTGCAGTTGATCTTGCACTGCTAATCTTCCCGAAGACTGATGGTCATGAAGACGTGACCATCATCTCCTGGGACTCAGGTAAAGTACACTCTTGGGAGGTGACCTTCCTTTTCCAAAAGAGGTAAAATATTGTTATGAAAAGGCCGTAAAGTTATTTAAGTGTATCTCCAGGTTGACAGCACCTCTATGCCTCCTATAGATGCATTGAGACATTTACTGCATGTGAAATGCACAGAGTGCAAGGCACACAAGTAACAGCTGGCAAAGCTAATGCTTGGTTGACTCACTACCCTTTCCACACAGGCAGAGAATAGAGAACAGGGTGGAGAACAGGGTCCCTACAAGGACTACGAGGTCCAATGCAGACCTGTTACTTGCGCCGAGTCTTGGACAAAGTCACGAATGTTTGAAGAGTTTGGAGATGTTCTAGAAAACCCCTGTACTGAGCACCTCTTCTCAGTGAAAAGAAGGCCAAAAAGAACAATGCATTTAGAAACCTGACTTAACCTTACTGTCAGCTGCTAAGACAGTTCTCTGAGGACAGAGCCAAAAGCACTGAGAAAGGGTGACAGGAGTGCTGATGGAATGGCTTGGTCGGAAGTGCTTGGTGGTTTTCCTCGTTTGTGCTTCTTTTACTCTCAACTACAACCTAGTTGTAGTGAAGACAACACCACAACTACATCACTTAAGTGTGAAATATGTCTTCAAGACCAGGTTGGAACCACAGGGTCTTAGCTCGCCTAGTGGATGCGAATGTGTGCCTGTCAGGAGTGACCGTCACTTCTGTGAATATTATGCTTTGTCCCCTGGAGTGACATCCCTACCAGTGTTCCCTTCCTCCTTTCTTCCATCCCTTTCCTCGGTTCCTGTGGGTCTGTGCCAGCCAGCTAGGCCGCCAGAACAGTCCCCTGCCATGTGCTGAGCTGTCACTGCCACCATTTCCTCCTTTCAGAGCCAGACTGACTCTATGGCTGCTGTCCCTGAAGAGTCTTTCCCTGCTTAGTCTTCTCGATTTCAGATGGGTGGAGGTGCAGAACAACAGAGAGCATTTCTGACTTTTCCCGAGACATGGATGTCGCACTGACTCTAATGCTCATGGAAGTACAGGCAGTGAGTTGGTTTAAATTATAGTCAATGAAGAACACCGTAAGATTAGTAAGACTAAATACACTCAATGTGAAGGAGCATGTTCTCAACTGTTCTCAGATGCTCAATTTCCAGTAGTTTTAACATGACAGGTTTCTAACTTCTACCCAAGAAACAGATTTGCAAGGTCACTGGCAGTTTCTTGGCTGCTGTTTTGTTCCAAAATGGCCAACTGTTTTTTAAAAAGTTATAGTGTGAGGGCGCCCGGCTGGCTCAGTTGGTGGAGCATGCCAACTCTTAATCTCAGGGTTGTGAGTTCGAGCCCCATGTTGGGCGTAGAGATAACTAAAAATCTTTAAAAAATAATATAATAAAAAAGTTATAGTTTACCCAGACAAGTGAGAAATGCTGGAGAAAAGTGAACTTTTCTTCCAGCCAAAAAAACACACATTAGGAGGTGCGGTGAGAAAACTTGATCAGCTTGGATGGGATGGGTTGGGGAGCTTTGAGCCTCAAGGAGGTGACGGCTCTGCCCCTCACTCTGTCAGGTCAGGCTCTCAACTCCCCAGAGCAGCAGCCTCCCCAGTCAACTCGGGGTGAAGACTTCAGCCATTCACTGGGCATTTCTCCAGCATCGCCCCATCAGGAGCGAGAGCTGCCAGCTTTATCACCAGCTCCGTGTGCTCTTCGGTGAGGGTCTGCTGGGTGTCACTCATGGCACCCAAGCCACAGGACTCACTGTGGCACATGGCACCAGGCAGGCATGCCCTGCATGTTTCCTGGGGACAAAGGGAGCTAAGATGTGGAAGAATACAGTCCTCAGCTAACCTGCTGCACAGCTTGTGACGGCAGCTTAGCTCCACAGATGTCAGTCTGTGCCTACAGGAAAGGACAGCTCTCACAGCTTGCTTTGGCTGTGTGCTCTTTTCATCCAGGGAACGTGATCCTTTCTGGCTTATCCTGCGTGCAGAGTTTTGCACCACATCCCGTGTGAAAAACCAAACCTGTGTAGCTTTGCCTCAGGCAGCTGGAAGCTTGCATACACCAAAAGCTCAAGAAGGGGACGTGGCATCTGGGTGGTCACCTTCTTTCTTCCTCTCTCCTTTCCTTCCTGCCTTCCTTCCCTGCCTTTCTCTCCTGTCTCTCCTTTCTTTCTTATATACGGAGACAGCATGAGCAGTAGAGGGAGAAAGACAGACTCCCAAGCAGGCTCCATGCCCAGTGCAGAGCCCAACGAACCAAGAGATTGTAACCTGAGCCACAATCAAAAGTTGGATACTTAACCAACTGAGCCACTCAGGCGCCCCTGGGTGGTCACTTTCAATGAGGGCCGTCACAGCCTGACTCACCCCAGCAGCATTTACTACTTTCTGGACAAAGGTTTTAGTCAAATGCTCTGCACTTTTTGAGTGCCTGCTTCACAGGCAGGCTTCTCAGCCTGGGCACTGAAAACATTCAGAGCAGACAGCTCTGTGGAGAGGAGCCTGTCCTGTGATTCGGAGGACACTGAGCAGCACCCAGCCCTCCACCTGGCAGCATCGCCTCAGCTGTGACAATCAAGTCTCCAGACACTGAGGCATGTCCCCCAGGAGGAGGGGGATGGGGCACACCGCCCTGGCTGAGAATCACTGTGCATGTGGTACCAGTAGATCACAAGGAGAAGTAAAAAGTGACGCATTTCAAAACTTGTCCAGGGAGGGGGAAATGCACCTGATGAAGAGCAGGCATTCATTTTGTCTGGCCTTCCTGCTCTATGTGGCTCTGCAAGATGGTATCGCTTCCCTTAAGTCCTGCCCTCTTTCCTCTCCTGGCCACGAGGCCTGTAACTTGTTTCCTCCCTCAGAGGAGCTGCAAGAAGATGTGGGGCTGAATTCTAAGGGTGCTTGACACGGAGCCAGATCACAGGGTGGGACAGGGATCTTGCTGATTTGGGAGCTCTCCTGAGATACAAGATTTAATACCCTGGCAAGTGCCCCATGAGACAGTGTGACCTTGCTCCTGGGATGGCTCCCAGAAGCATGGGGGAAGTGGCAGCCCAGACCAAGCGTGGCTGAGATGTCAGAAGCACCGTGGCTGTTGGATGGGGTGTGACAAGACAGCTCAAGGAGCTTGTGGCACATGCCAGAGACATGATCACAATGTAGGCCCCTGTGCTGGGAGTATGGCTGTGCTGGTCACAGCAGAGAAGAATGTGTTTTTTAAAAAACAATTCTGGAGTTTTTACTGAATGCTGGCTGAGGCAGAACACACAGCCATGGGACATCAAATAACCACACATTGGAAAGGTCCACCAGGAGCTGAGTTCCATCAGGCCCGCTAGAACACCAGAGGGCACAGAGGAGCCTAGACCCCCATGTCACCTGCCACCAGTGCCCTGCCTCAGCTCACGCCTACAGCCGTATGGGGGACTCTCTATGAGCAAGCCTGGTTTGTGGGTGGGCTGGCCCAGTGTACGGATGTGCAAACTGAAACAGACGGCAAGTCCACCAGTGCCTCACCCGGCTGTAGTTGGACAAGATAATGATGAAGGAAAACACCGACACATAGGGGGTGTGCCTGTCAACCACCTGGTGCGGAAGGAGAGGTGGATCAAGGTTAGAACACACAGTGACCAAGGGTGGTGTCCAATGGCCTGGCTGGCTGGTCAGGGGACAAGGGGCTCTGGCATGCAGATGACTGGGGAGATGTGTATGTGGCTGGGTCATGCTGGTGTTCAGGAGAGAGTACCCACTGCAGAGAGGAAGCAAACAGCTCTGTGAGACCAGCCTTGGTCGCTGGCCGCCCCAGTGCTGGCATGACAGACATGCAGACAAGAGTGCCCGTGGTGGGAGAGATGGAGCTCAAGGGCATGGAGTCTGATGTATCAAGGTGATTCAGCTACTGTGGCCGCTGAACATCTGGCCTCCAGCAAGACACCGATGCCAGACCACCTGCCTGGCATCGCTCCTGAGGAGACCAGCTGGTCGGCTACTTGGTGGCATGATGACTGTTGTCACATGATACACACTTACTCTGGTCTGGGTTTGCTTTCCTGCCTTCATGAGCACCTCTCTCTGAGTGGGCATAAAGTGCTCAGTCTACCATGGGGTGTGCCAGGCCAGAACTCCCTCACAGCAAAGAGGGTGTGGGAGCAGCCTGTGACCATGGGGACCCTCTGGCTATGTCATATTCGTCATCTCCAGAAGCCACTGCTGATGGAGCACTAGAATGGTGTGAGGTACAGGCGGGGTACCATCTTGAAGGTGTGTACATGAAGATGGGCACCTTCCTCTGAGTTACAGTGTACAGAGTGCATCAAAGACCCTGACACAGTACCAGGTGCCCGACAGGAAAAATCCTTGGGATTGGGTAAGAAAGGAAGCAGGTGCGGCCCCCTCTCCCCACCAATGATCTGAGGGCCATTGAGCCTCTGGCCCTCGAAACTGGACTCTGCTTGTTCCGGAAGGGGCACAATTGGCCAGTGGACACAGCAAGGGTCCTACTGAACTTAAGGGTATGACTGCTACCTGGGCACCTGGTGCCTCCTGGGAGCCCCTGGGTCCTCCCCCACCCAGCTGCAGACACGAATGTGCAAGTGCAGCAACTCAGGGCTCATGGGATGGGGGACCCGTGTTCCACCACCAACGTGGCCACCGAGGCCAGCGGCAGTGCCAGCTGTGGGTGGTTTGGGACTAGAACAGGAAGGGAAAGGACAAGGATGGGGGTGGTCCTGAGACCAGATGTGGCAGTGGGAGCCATATGGGTCCCACTAAGCTTCTTCCTCTTTCCTTTAAACTTTATTTGGGGAATAGGTTTAAACTTCTGGAAAGATCATAAGAGCAATGTACAGAGTTCCTGTAAACCCCTCACCCCTCTAATGTTAACATCTTACATGACTTCTTACAATGATCAAAAACAGAAAATTACCATCAACATGGTACTATGAACCAAAGTACAAACCCTCTGCAAAGTTTGCTGGTTTTCCCATTAAAGTCCTTCCTCTGACCCAGAACTGTGTCTGAGATCCCATGCTGCATGAAGTGGACTCTCTCTGCTGCAGAGCCACCTCATCCATGGTCACACCCCTCTTCCTGGGCAGCCCACACTCGGTGATGATGGACATAAAGGAATTAGCCATTTCAGCCCACTGTGGGTCAACTATCACAGGCCATACATGTCCCAGAGCTTCCCATGGTGGCCCAAACCTCCCTCTGTCCAGTCCCCCAACCACTGCCATCCTGCCCACAGGTACAGACTAATATTTCCCCACCACACCAGACTCCACTTCCATGTCTGCTGTGGAGACCCCAACCCATGACACCACCTCATGCCCTACTTCAAGGAATAAGAAATGCAATGTGTGTAGCTGCTTGAAAAATCAAAAGCTACAAACACAAACTCTTATTATGGATGGATTAAAAATTAAAAAAAAAAACAACTCCACAATCAGATGGGAAGACTTCTCTTATCTTAAACAACTTTGCTCCTTTCATTGCTTTCCCTTAAAAGTGCAGATTTTAGGATGGCTCAGTTGGTTAAGTGTCCGACTTCGACGCAGGTCATGATCTCATGGTTCCTGAGTTCGAGCCCCTCATCGGGCTCTGTGCTGACAACTTGGAGCCTGGAGCCTGCTTTAGATTTTGTGTCTCCCTCTCTCTTTGCCCCTCCTCCACTCATACTCTGTCTCTCTCTCAAAAATAAACATTAAAAAAATTTTTTAAAAAGTGCAGATTTCAGGTTATTGGGTTAAGAACTTTTCGAATGCACACTGCTGTTTGGGTTACAAATTGGGTATTTACTAATAGCAGATATCAGTGTCAATTATGCAGAGAGATAGATTCCTCATCATATAAGGCCCTTCTCTAGGAAATAATGCAACACAGTGTCAATAAACGTTCTATGAACCAAAACATGAAAACCTCCTATGATTTCATGAATTAAGAATATGAATTAATGAACAGGATTGAACTACAAGTGCATCTGATGGAAAGTCTCCTCAGAATGACACCCTGTATATATTTAGAAAAAACAATAACCAAATTAGATTTCTTTAGGAAGTTTTCTACAATAATTTTTAAAAACAGAGGTACTCACAGATGCTCCTCCCATAATCTTGGGAAACATAACGGTGGAACAGCCATCTGGACTCTGTCCGAAGGTAGTATAGGGTGTTTGAAACCAAGCCTTTTCATTGGCCCAAACCACATCACAAAGAGGCAATATGGAGGCTCCTAGTCCAATGGCTGGGCCATTTACTGCTACAATAATAGGCTTCTTAAACTGAATGAAAGTATTCACGAAGTTTCTAAAATGAAAAATAAATGGGAAATTACTCAAAACATTGTGTATTTGAGCAACAGAAAAATCTACTTTTATAGAATTCAATATATCAAGATGTGAACTCTTTGGAAATCAGTACAAGTTGACTGAGATTCGTGGAAGGCCCTCTTCCAGAAGCAACCCAGAGACTTATGTATTGTGTGTTGTAAAGGCTTCACAATACCCTGGACACTATGTGAGAGTGGCTGTTGCTACAGGACCTATGTGAAGATCATGGGTGACATACAGCCAGAGGCTGCTCTTGGATTTGCAGCTGGCTCTAGGCCAATCCATCTTTCTCTTCAACTTTTGTTCCCTTTAAGACACAGGAGTCCAATTAACACTGTGGGCTTCAGATGACCAATCTAGACGCTCTCCCAAAGAAAAACTGGCATGGGGCATACCAAGACAGTGCAGTGTTAAGAGAAGACTAGGGGGTTGGGGTTAGAACCTATGTGGTCTGAGTCTGGACTTGGTATGTGATTTCAGACAACTCATTGACTACTTGGAAACCACAGATATTTCCTGAGTTTATGTAGAATTAGATGGAATGATGGGATGCCTGGGTGGCTCAGTTGGTTAAGCATCTGACTTCAGCTCAGGTCATGATCTCATGGTTTGTGAGTTTGAGCCCCACATCGGGCTCTGTGCTGACAGCTTGGAGCCTGGAGCCTGCTTCAGATTCTGTGTCTCCCTCTCGCTCTGCCCTTCCCCAGCTTGTGCTCTGTCTCTTTCTCTCTTTCTCTCAAAAATGAATAAACATTAAAAAAAAAAAAAAAGAATTAGATGGAATGACCTGGGAGAGGGATGTATATACAAGAAACTTCCAGGCTGGTTTAAGACAGGAGACCCAAGAAAGAACAGCAAGCACCACAGACACATGCCTGCACACCACTGTGTACCCCAGTGGAGATTACGATTACAGCAGGATCTCAAAGGAGAGCAGGACTAGTGGTTGGGCAGCCTTCACAGAGGACGTGGATTTTGACAGAACTGAGCCAGTGCTATTTCTGGATTTGTTTTAGGATCAGACTGGAAAAGTAGGCTGCTCTTCAATTAAGGGTAGGCTGGTGCCACACCATACTGGTAATGTGCATCTTCTTCCTACCACTAGAAACTAATTTTATGTTCAGAGGTTGCTGCTTGCTATGATGTCACACGGTGAAAAAAAGGACAAACATGCACCAACATAAATGGAAGGTCATTCCTTTAGGGCAGTCAGAGTTCTAGATCAGAATTACTAGATCAGAATTCTAAACCTGACCCCGTCTTCAGTACGAGAACAATCTGGTTGCTCTCTGTAATTCGGTAACTTAAAAGCTGGAGCAAATCTATTCAGGTCATCTCTGAAAATGCTGACTTAGATCTTAGATGGTCTCCCATCTCCCCAGATACTGACATGAGAGGTTATGTTTTTTTTTTTTTTTTGGAGGAGGGCAGGTGAGGGAGTTTTGGGACATGCATGTGTGAGGAACAGGAGAGACAATGTGCTGCAGAATCTGGCAGCCTGCATGCCCAGCTCCAGGGACTATTCTCAAAGGCACCCTGTGGCCAGTGCAGACCTCAGCCCAGCCCCCAAGGTCCCCTAAGATTTGTGGGATCTTCACACTGAACGAGAATTGACTCATTCAAATGAATGAGCTGCTGTAAGACTTTCTAAATGAGAGCCTGAGGCACTGTTAGAAAGATCACACTGGGTTTTAATGATACAAAGAGAGCCAGAAAACCTTTTAAATAGGTTCTTGGAATAATGTATACAATTTACATGAAGCTACTTCGCTTGTGCCACCTTTTGAAGATTTGGGGTCAATGACATGATGGAAATACATCTTCTGAGCTTAGTTACTGATGATTCTCAAAAGGATCTCCATGATGCAGAGCAGACATTTTCAAAATATGTCCCCTGGTGCCCTGGAGTCGCCCGGCTTTCATCTGCCTCATGTCAACAGGGGCCTAGTAGGAACTGTTCCCATGCTAACAACATCTGGAAACCATGGATGGGATGGCAGAGTAACATGAAAGAAATGACCAAATACTGCCACAAGAAAGTGACTTTATAGAGAAATGGTCAAATTCTTTACAATTAATAATTAGAGTGATTAATTCCTCGACATAGCAGCATTCTTTCTCACGTTCCGTTTGCATAAAAGAAAAAAAATGCTTCTAAAGTAGATGTTGCAAAATCAAAGTCTGGAGAAATTGTTTAGAACTGATCTCCCCCTCCCCACTCCCAGTTATTTTTATTTTTGCCTGGAACGATAACTTAATCTAACACTGGTGGCCGCTTCTGGGAGGGGTATGAATTAACTTGTACACTCGACCAAAGATCATCTTTCCCTTTCAGAGGACAGAGCCGACCATTCTGACGTGTGAGCTCTGACATGTCAGAAACTAGCATGATCCACAGAGAAATCTGTTTAGAACAACAACAAACTTCCTAGAAATGCTTTCCTGTTTAGTAGAAACTTCCCAGAGCCACAAAGCCTTGGCTATGTGGGGTTGCACAGTAAGCCACATATCAAACCAGAGACAGGAAGGTGGGGGCAGCTTTCGGGCCTGGGGACCAAGCTCTCAGGAGCTGGCATTCAAGGAAGGACTGTCCACTGCTTCTGGGGGGAGGGGAGCGGAAAGCACGTATGTTTTGGAACTTAAAATGCATGAATGTCCAAAATGTGTGCAATGCAACATACCAAATTTGAATTTCAGCTTCCTGTGAATTATCTGTGAACTGAGCTATAAAGGCTGTGTTGGGTATAGCAGGGAAGGAAGGAGATTGTATTTGTCATAAAATGAATTTAAAAAGACTTATGGTTAAACAAAAGCAAACTTCTATCCATTTCTTTGAAGAGCATTTACTACTTCACAGATATCACCAAAAAAGTCAGATAATCACCCAAGAACCATAGTCTAGAAACTGGGGAAAATGGAAAATGAAGCATGCAGAAATTATTAAGTTTCAACAGCAAGTTCATGGTCATTTTTCAAGGGAGCCCTCTCTTCACTGTGAATATCTGGATAGAACTAAAGTGGGGAGAAGTCAGGTTCTGGGGGACATTTGCTGGTCTGCTTTATGTCTCCCCACATTTCTGCTCTTCTCACTCCATGCTGGAGGAAGGTGCCTGCTTTCTGGGGCCAGGCAGCTCCTGGTGCTTCAGACACTAAGCGGCAGCTAGTGGTTCCCACAGACTCAGAAGCCTAATATTATAAACTGACTCAAAATAATTTTGTTTTTTTAAAAAAATTTTTTTTTCAACGTTTTTTATTTATTTTTGGGACAGAGAGAGAGACAGAGCATGAACGGGGGAGGGGCAGAGAGAGAGGGAGACACAGAATCGGAAACAGGCTCCAGGCTCCGAGCCATCAGCCCAGAGCCTGACGCGGGGCTCGAACTCACGGACCGCGAGATCGTGACCTGGCTGAAGTCGGACGCTCAACCGACTGCGCCACCCAGGCGCCCCAAAATAATTTTGTTTTTATCACTAATGTGCTGAATATTTTTATTATAATGGATCTGAAAACTGGTTATGACCAGCAGCCCCAAGAATGGAATTAGGTGTAGTAGATACCTGACAATCTAATGTTCAAACCTAACCTTTCTACTTCCCACTTCTTATAGGGGAAACTTGCTATAGTGATGTTCTTTGCTCCAAAGTTTTAAGGAATTCAAGACCAGACATACAGAAGTAACAAATATACAGCTTTATGTGTAAAGCCTATCTCATACATATAAAAATTAATTTAAATGCAAATGAGCAAGAGCAAAGGTTAAGTGAATCTGGTATAACTAATTATTTTTGGGTCCTGCCAGAGTACATAAAGGAAAATTCACATTGACAAAAATATATTCATTTAAAGAAGAACCAAGTGGGTTTCCCTAAAGCGGGATTTGGCCTTTGCATAGAAAAGCTTTTTGTTGGGGGAGAGGAAAGTGACAGGAGAGAGGGAGGGTCTGGAGAAGAAATGGGAGTGGGCAACTACCTGAAATAAATACCTGAGGTTACCGAAAGATTCTACAAATGAGATCTCTTGATCCATCTTTCCTCTGCATTTTCTAATCCCAACAGTGCAAACCTCAGCCACTGTCAAGGGCAATTCAACATGGGAGGAGTCGCTGGACTAGGGTTGAGTCACTTGAGATTTAGAAGTGGAGTTCAGGGGGCTACTGGGTGGCTCAGGTGATTAAGCATTTGACTTTTGATCTCTGCTCAGGTCATGATCTCATGGTTCAAGAGTTCGAGCCCTGAGTTGGGCTCTGCTGATAGCACGGAGCCTGCTTGGAATTCTCTCTTCCTCTCTCTCTGCCCCTACCCCACTTGTGTTTTCTTTTTATCTCTCAAAATAAACTTAAAAATAAAAAAAAAGAAAAAGAAAAAAAAAAAAGAAGTGGAGCTCAGGGAGCATCTACAGGGAGAAACAAGCCAGAACGCAGGAGGCACTGACCGACAAGTCTGATTTTCTTATTAGAGCAGAGCTCCCCAAATCATAGTATTATGTGTAAAGTCAGTGTGCGCTTACAGAAAATCTACAAAGTCAAGGCCCGAGGCATAGTAGTTTGTATTTAAAAATTGAAAATTAAACCCAAGTAATTCATCCTGAAAGGCTGGGATGGGTTAGTCATCAGGAAATCTACAAGCTGTCTTAGAAGTACTGACAGTCTGTCACGGAATTACGGAATTACGCGTATTGATCAAGCAGTTTAATTTGAAACTGAGTAACACGATGGTCCTATCTAGGATACAACAAGTTTGAAATTACTTAGATCAGAGACAATACTTAATTAAAACAGATGGTAAAATTTCAAACCATTTTTGGAAAAACAATTACCATATGATAACCTAAAAACTAGTAATGTGCAAAAAGATGAAGGAACCTCTTGTATGCATACATACATCTATCTGTACACAGTGAGAAAACAGATCAACTTTGAAAATTATTAAAAATGTTATAAAAGGCCAAGTTAATGCCCTGACACCCTAACGTACGGGGTTCCAGAGCTCCTCTGATGGGCCAATTAGGACAGCACCTGTCAGAGCCATCTTGGGAAGTCTGCCAGCTTCCCTGGTCCACCCCACACCCACCAAGATAGAATAAAGCACTCCCACCAATACTGACGTGCACTTCCAGGATGGTCTGGGGGACCTGGGGGACCAGGAAGCCCTGTGCTCCCAAGGTCCTGGTGTAGGGTCTCAGCCATGTGGAGCCCAATAATCACCCAAAGAAGCTCAACTTCAACTCAACCAAGTACCTGGAGATTTGGAGAGGATCCAACCAAGTTTTCTTTGCACGTCTGTGTGTCTAAGTTTCCATCCCCCTGTACATTATCAAGGCAAAAGCATATGGAAAGCATTCTTAGGGGTTATTCAGGGATAGGTCATTTTAGTGAGGTGGGTAGGGCAGTCCAATGGTCTTCCTGGTTGGTGACTGGGTTCCATAAATAAAATTAATTTCTAAATAATTAGATACATTTGATTATACTTCCAGTGATTAGCATGAGAAGTGAGGGATATGGAAACAGAATATGTACCTGTATATGCTTAACAGAACTAGGTGATCCTAAGGAAGCTTTTTTGTAATGTTAGGAGATAGTAGGGGAAAATCTCCAAACGGAAGAGATGGAAATATCTAAAAGCAAGTTGCAAAATAACACACAGTATAATTCCATTTATTTAACAGAACTAAAAATAAATTTGTATTATCTATAATATGTATGTGATGCATATTTGACAGCGTTTAGAAAAAGGCTGGGAAGACATAAATGAAGGTGGGCTTCTGGGAGGGGGGAGCATGTGAGAGAAAAGGAACTCTTACTTTTCACTCTGTAAGATCTAGTTTTATGGGCAGCTGGAACTCAGGATGAACTTGAACAAGAATGAGTACTACTTGTACTAAAACAAACTTTTCAGGTGATGTTATGGAACCAGCTTGTCATAAAGCCTAGCCAATTTATTTCAGAGTAAGCAAATGGTAAATTATTATGTGAAAGAGAATGTATCTTTATTTAAGGGCTGAAGACAGAACGTGCTCATAGTACAATAATGGAAACTCTGGCTATATGCTATTGTACACGCTAATCATTAGAACATTCCCTGAGCACTCACTGGGTTTGAGCCAGCCTTGAAATCAGTTATTTGCTCAAGGCAAGCAGTAATTTATGCCAGGCCCACAGAAAAGACAGATGATTTAATTAATTTTGATACCAGTGTCTCTCAGTGAAGGGAGACACGCATTTTACTCACAAGGCTTGTTGGAGCCTGTACTACCTACTACCAGGGATTGGTACACAAGGAGGGAGACACTCAAACCAACCATTAGAAAACACCACTTATGCATACCTGATAGCTTCCGCCATTTTAGTGCTTTCTCTTTTTCTGTCATCTGTTAAACGCCGTATAAAATAAATAAAGTCGAGACCGCAGCAGAAGACGCTGCCCACCGCGCTGAGCAGCACAAGCTTGCTATCGTCGGCAGCAGCTGTGCTCAGGGCACTCTGGACTTCTTTCATTACCTGGAAGTCACCAGAAGTTAAAGTGGCAAAGAGTATTTCTGATACAGAATCCCAGAAAAATTTCACTACTGGATAATCTGGACCCAGAGAAAGTACTGATATTGTTCCCTGTATCTACCACAATTTAAACTAATTCACAAATGTATTTCCTATAACCTGAGATTTGGAATGCTGGGGACAGAGTAAGTTACATGTCTAATTATGAACAGAATATAATTAGAAAGACATGTAAAACTAAGTTATCTTAATATTCTGGTCATTGTGACTCTCAGTAGATGAGGCAAGTTACAGAGGATATCCACTTGGCATTTCTACAGTTTGGACAGCAGGTGGCACATTCAACCAGTTGAAAGAAACTAGGGTTCCGTGCCCTTTTTTTTTTTTTTTTAAAACACCAGCCTACCACACTTGGGACAGAAACCCCAGTAGTTTGGTGTGCAAATATATTAAGCACAAGTTGTTTTAGAAGGGCACAAAACCATTGAAAATGATCTCTATGAAGCACGCGCAAATAACCAATGAAGGACTCTGTGGTCTAAAACTGTACTGGGGACCAACCCTGAACTGGTTTGTCCTGTGACCCTGGCCAGACTTACAAGCTTTGTGGAGTTTGGTTTTCTTGTCTAGAGAAAGCCTGACCTAGCTTTTCACAAGTGGAAAACAAACAAATATGAGGGCATAAATTTCCAAAACTTCGTGTTTTAGATATTTCTGAGTTCGTTTTTGAACCTCTGCAAGCAAGCAGCAGTCTCCCTGGATTTTGAAAGCCAACTTTACCAGCTACTACCCACAAGGGACAGGGGTCCAAGTCACTGCAGTGGGAACGAAGTTCCACCACAATGCTGAAGATGCACAGGAAAGATATAACTGGGGGCCCGGGGCCATTTTAATCTCGTCCGAACAAAGAGCCCTTCGAGAGTCTGATGACTAAAGATGAGCACGCGCACACAGGAGTTTCATATGCGAGTCTTGGGGGGAGGCCTGTGCCCTCTGGAGAACAAGGCGGGCATGCACATTCGCACTTGCCCGGCTGCACCAGAGGCACAGTGTTGTCCGGGGCAAGACTGCCACACCTTCCTTCTCGTGCCTACCTCTGGCAGGGCACAAGGAGAGTAGGGCACAAAGAGCACCGATTCCGTCCAGCCTGGCCGGGAAACAAGGGCGTGGAGAAACATGAAGCACAAAGCAGCCCAAGGGACGTCTCTCACCTCTGGGTTTAGTGAGTTATTCTCTGATGATTTTGTTGACAACAAGATGTGGGTGAAGCCATCCTGCTTCCTGACGACAATATCTCTGTATCTGTAGGCACTTTCTGTTTGCCTCACACTGAAACGCAACCGCTTGTCAAAAGGCTGGTCTCTTCTGTCATCAATAAATTTCCTTTTCCCGGCTGTCACTCCTGTAACAGATGTCTGTATGTTGGTTGTTCCATTGGCTGTTAGCGCGTCCATAAACGGAGATGTACCTGCCGAGAGTTTGAAATCACAGTGGTCTGTGATGTCCAGCTACGAGTCCCTCCCCAGTGTCGTCTCTGAATTGGGTAAAAATGCTCATTATGAACCCAGGATTTAATGTATCAAAGCAAGGCTGTTAAAAAGTCTACTTTGAAAGGCATTTGTTTTCCTTCCAAGTCTGACAAGGAAATCACCCTCTTGCTTATCTTGCCTAAAAAATACAGATGGAAAGGTACTTGCTGAAAACAGGCTACAGAATTTGAGACTACTGGAGAATGGGATTAAAAGAGAAGGGGGTCTCATGAAGAGTACCTATTCCAGGCTTGAGAAGTTGGGATGAAAAAAGAAAATATCTTACTATTCCAGCCAAAGCTACCTGCCATTCCGTTGAAGTTTCTTTTTTCTGAATGCAAGATGACTTGTACCGAAACGAAACGCGAGGCGACCACCTGTTTCAGCTGGTCTACCAAGGGCTGCTGCAGTGGCCACCACTGCAGACCAGTGCCCCCTTGTGGGGCACTTGAGACTCTCAGGTCTTTCTTCTGATGCCCTGGGAGGTGAGTATCTATCTGCCCACTGCCCCCAGTTCTACATTTCCAAACAGCCTTCCAAATAGAACTTCAAGACAGTTCTCTTTCCTGCCACATAAAATGTTCTGCTAATTTTTCCTCCTGTGTCAGCTTCTCAGCGTCAACTTCGTTGCTGTCTTAAAGATATGGTCTCCTGAACCTAATATTTCTTATAACAAAGGCAAGAGTTCCATTTAATGCTTTCCTACAATTATCAAGTTATGTCAGGGTAAGAATTCAAGTATTAAAGGTAAATAATTATTCATATGAATTTTCTGAATATTATCTCACCTGGTAAGGAATATATAGAGCCTTTGGGGAGGGTGTGGAGAAAGGGAAAGAAATGTAGGAAAACTGTATCAAGCTTTACTAATAAAATTAGCACTGGCAGAAGTTCTCTGAGGGGAAGAACATGAATTATAGGTCAGAAATACTTCTTCCACAATGAAAGAAAATAAGCCAGGACTACCAGAAAAGACTTGGGAATGGACATTTAGAGAAATCAAATAATCTCCCTTGGTAAAACAACAGGACTTTCATTGGTTGAAATGCTTTTGAGGTGTTTAAAAAAAATTCAATTTTTTGAAATTTTGGAAGAGGTTATAATAAATGCACATGGTTCAAGAATCTACAACTGTAAAAAGATATACCGTAAACGGTCTCCCACCACTCATGCTCTCCATTTGCCCAGGACCGCCCCCCTCTCCCCCCCCCCCCGGTTAGCTACCATGTTTGGTTTCCCAGTCTCCTTCCACTGTGTCTTGATATATACACAGGCAAATAAGAATATAAATATTTCTACCCCCATTAAAAGACACAAATGATAGTTTAGTAGACACAGTATTTTGTCACATCTTGTTTATTCATTCGACAGTATCTTAGAACTTGTCTTATCATCAGGTGATGTTTTGTTCTTTTCTAAGGCTGCACAACAGTCTACTGAATGGATGTTCTATAATCTACTTTTACCAATCCACACTGCAATAAACACAAATATTTAATGGTTGTTTGGTATTACAAACAATGCTGCAACGCAAACCTTGGCCTCTCTCATTCCAATGCTGGCCAGTATCTCCAACTGAAAGATCACTGGATTAGCTGTTGTTACCAGCAGCACTGGGTGTTGCTGAATCCTTCTGAGGAAGCTAGCAAGGATCCTTTCTCTTTGTTTTAATTTTCAATCTCTCTTCTATCAGAACCCTCCCCATCTGTGTTTAAACACCTTCTTCAATCTCTTGTGCTCTCAGATACCCCTCTAATCTGCTCTTCTCAGCACTGCCCTCTCTCCTCACGCCCATCATGGTCTCACCAGGTCTACACTTGCTGCCTCCTTGTCCCCTCCATCCTCTATAGACTCCACTGCAGCTAGAGGCCACATGACCAGATAACTTCTGAGTAACAGGGAACTGGATCACAGGTGACTCTGAACCATTAAGCCTGGGTGTGTAGGAGATGGGGCACCCACAGGGTAGTCTGACATAGCTGGGGGATGAGGACAGGGGAGAAACTTGGCTTTATCCATGGTTACTATTCGGGTACAGATGCTCCAGAGTCCAGGAATGGGGGCAGAAAAAGTCGGGGTGGAGATGAGTACTTGGGAACTGGTGCCCAGAGAGGATGGTTGGATAGAGAAGTAGGAGCTCCAAAGGGAGGAGTGAGGAGCGAACTTGCTGGGGAGACACATGTAGGGCCAGGAGGCAGCAGGGAAGCAGGGAGGCTGTAAGAGGCTTCCTTCAAAGGAAGGAGAGGCTGCCGTGGCCATGAGGACATGTCAACAGTGGCATGTGCCTCAGAGAGGTGGAGGAGAACAGAGAAGAGGCAATGGAGGGGAGATAAGAAGCCATTAATAAACTCAGGCAAGTTGTGTCACTAGAGCATGAAGGGTAAAAAAAAAAAAAAAAAGACTGTAGGATACAATGAGAGACAGATCAAAGTTGTTAAATAGAAAACATGCATTTGTTAAAACGCTGTTTTCAGGAACACAGAGATACAGCTGCAGGTGAGAGGGCCCTGATGTGGATGTGATGGCTGACAATGCTCTCCCTGCCTAAACAGAGAGCGCATGAGAAGCAATACTTTGCAGAGAGGAAAGCTGGAGGCCACCTGACTCAGGGTGAAGGGTGATCTGACAAAATCGAAATGAGTGGAGGCTCCAGCCTGCCCAGGAGGACAGCGTTCTTGCAGAATACACATGCCAGTGTGCTAGTAACAACAGGTGAGAGCTGTCTGGATCTTTGAGAATTACTAACCTGAGCTGAATTAATTGGTGCTGTATCAGAACACAACAAGAAAGACCCAACAACACAGGGGAAGGCCTGTTGAAGGCTGGCTAGCTGCCTTCCGCCAGGACAAAGCCTGCTGACTTTGGATCAGCCCCCTCCACCCCTGAACTGCTCTCTCAGTCTCTTTTCTTTCCCTATTTAAAAGACACGTATTCCTTACCTCTATAGGCAGATTTCCTGGTGGCTTCTTCCCACAGAAGCAGGATTTCTAGGCTATGGGGTCTATGTAGCCTTTATATGTGAGCTTCACAAAAAGCCCATTTTCCTTTCTTTGAAGCAGTAAGTCTTATGGAGCTATCCGTGGTTCTGCAAATGTGGAAATGGATTCATGTTGGCTCATGCTGACCAGGATTGTTGAACTTGGCCTTCATCTCCCTGTTAAAACTGCATTGGCTCACTTTACAGTCCATGCTGATTTCAGACTCTGTGATCCTGCTAGGGCCTCAAGTATCACGCCCACCCAGTAAGACTCCTGGGACCCCTTCTTATCTACCTACAGGGCCATGTGACTGTGCTGTATTTGGGTAGAGAAGTGTTCACAGTGGGACTGCATCTCAGAATCACAGGCTGCCAGCACTGAGCTAGGTCCTGACCCCTATCTCACCCCCATCTGTCATTTATAACCCTTAGCCCCTCACTCATGACAAGCTAGCCATGGCATTCTTTCACTGGCCAGGGCCTTTGTACTTGCTCTTCCCTCTGCCTAGAATGTTCTTGCCCTAGAGCTTCAAATGGCTGGTTCCTTCTGCTCATCTGAACGGCAGCTCAAAATGTCATCTCTGCCGACAAGCCTTTGTGGAGAAGCCCCTCCCCCTAATGGGGGCCCTCCCATCGCAATTCACTTCACCCTGGCTTGTTTTTCCCATAGCCCTCCTCACCAAAGGTATTTCTTCCTCATTTGATTTTTTATTTATTGTATATATTGTCACTGTACTCCACTAAGCTCTGTGAGAGCAGGGTCCCTATGTGTCTCATTCACTAATGTAATCCCAGGGTTTGGAACACTTCATATTTACTGAATAAATGAAGGTAAGGGACCTTCAAGTCCCACCAGTCCAGTGCCCTTCACTCAGGGACGAGAAAGTAAGTGGCCTGTCCAGCGTCACACAGCTAGCTGATCACCTGGTGCCAACCTCGGGACAGCAGGTGCTATCCTTTAGAGCAAAATCAACTGCTAATGACCAATCTAAAAAAGGTAAACACCGAGATTCAGGAAAAAATATCCTCCACACATAAACTGTGTGAAAATTCTCTGTGACTCCCTGGACCCACAGCTCTGACGAAAAAGCAGAGCAAACGTTCTGAGTGGACAGTTCCTTAAGGATTTGGATTCAGAGACTACTAAATGCCTTCCTAGGATTTATTGGCATAAAAGCCAGGAAAAAACCCACTTTAGTGCCTCTCCTAATAAATGGTTTTCTTTTAACATGCTCGAGAGTAAAAAGAATACCCTCAAACATGTATTTGTTAACCTGTTAGAATTCACTGCTTCAAAAAGCATGTCTCTCTAAAAACGAAATGTGCCTTCTGCTTCTAAACTTAAGAGAGAAACAGTAGCTGCATTTCGTTACTTGCCAGCGAGGAGTAGAAAACTGAACAAAATCTACCAAACAACTATTTCAGAAGCTGGACAACAGACAGTGCAGGACCACGTTCCCAGTGTGAAAGCTGGGAACCAGACTTTCTGCCTGGAGGCTATTTCCACACGGTAGGTACAGGGACACTGCGTGCAGCTCAGCAAAAGTGCTAAAATCAGGAGGAGCCCAGAAGGCTTTAATTTGTGGGGCAGGGTACTTTAAAGGAGGGAGCTACACAGAAAGTTCCAGAACTGCTTATGGATCCTCTTGAGTCCTTGCTGAACACCAATCTCAGTATGCATGAGGTGAAACTCCACAAGGTTGGCAGACCAACAACTTTTGAGGAAAAAATTACCTATGAACATGTAACTGCCAGAGCACACACAGGGCTGGTGTAATCCCCAGCCAGAGTGGAGAGGGACACTGGGTCGAGACCCTGGAACAGGCACATGTTAGTAGTGGAAGTACTCTAGCTCTAGAACTGCACTAACAACACTTAAAAATAAGCCTTCGAAGGATCAGATTTGCAAGTAAAAATTGGCTGTCAGAACAAACCTAACACTTAAAAAAGTGGACAAGAAAATCCAGCGCCCCAAAATGTAGAAGTCCCAGTGTGTAACAGCCAAAAAAATTACTAGATATGCTAAGAAATAGAAAAATCGGACCGATGACCAAGACTAAATCAGTTAATAGAAAGAGATCTAAAAATAAAAGATGATGAAATAAGAGAAAAGGACATTTCCAAAACTTATAAACAACCTCAGTGTGCTCAAGAATTTAAAAGACAGGAGTGCCTGGGTGGTTCACTCGGTTAAGCAACCAACTTCAGCTCAGGTCATGATCTCACAGTTCATGAGTTCAAGTCCTGCATCGGGCTCTGTGCTGACAACAGCTTGGAGCCTGGAGCCTGCTTCGGATTCTGTGTCACCCCTCTCTCTACCCCTCCCCCCACTCACACTCTCTCTCTCTCTCTCAAAAATAAACATTAAAAAATATTTTTTAAAAATTTAAAAGATAACACAAACATATGAATTTCATTAGGTATGTTTAACAGATTAGATGCTGTGCAAGATAAGATCAGAGGGGGAAAAAAAGAAAGATCAGAGAACTTGAAGACCAACAGATTCTATCCAAAATGAAACACAGAGAGAAAAGAAAAAACAGAGTAGAGCCTGGGTGTGGGCTATCAGAGCATCTAGCATATGCATAATTTGAGTCCAAGAAAGGGTGTGTGCAAGTGTGTAAAAACATTTGCAGAAATAATGGCTCAAAGTTTTCCATATTCGATGAAAACCAGAAGCTTACAGACCCAAGAAGCTTAACAAATACCAATCAAGATAAACAGAAAACCACAGTAAGGCACATAATAATCAATCTGCAAATGCTAGTGATAAAAGAAAATCTTCAAAGCAGACAGAAAGAAAAAAGCAGGAAAGGGATGGCATCTTTAAAGTGCATGAAGTAAGAAATAAAAAGCTTACAGCACACATGCACCATATCTGTCTTTCAGAAACAGGAGAAATAAAAACTTTTCTAGACAAAAGCTGAGAAAATCTGTAGCCAGCCGACCCACACTATAAGAAATGCTAAAGGAAGTTCTTCAGGGAAAATGCTAGCAGAAAGAAGCTTGGATATATATACAAAAGAACTGATAAACATGTGGGTAAAAGTGAACCTACACAGACTATATATCAAGTTTAATTAACTAAAAGGAGGTAGTAATTGGCTAATCCCACCCCCCCCAACTCTCCCCTGAGTTCACATCAACCTAACCAGAATGAATAAAAACCACTGTGTATACACTACATAAATACATTAGAGTATCTTCAAGAAATTGACATCTTTCTGGAAAAATATGAATTCTCAAGACTGAGCTCAGCTACAACAGAAACAAAGAGAAAAAATAAGGAAGGAAAGATACAAGTAAAGTTATTTGGGGCTAGGCAAGGTAGGAGCAGCTGAGTACAAAAGAAAACAGTTTCAAAGTTCCGAGGAAAGAAGGAAATCTACCAAGTTCATTTTGCAAAGAGGATAATTTAACTCTGATGTCAGAACTTGACATGATGACACAAAACCACACACCAATTTTACTTATTTCTTGGGACACCATGGTCCCATTTTATTAACATTAAATACTGCAAAGCTATCTTTCTCAATTTCAATTCTAATAGACTTCCAATTGCAACCCCGGTGACTAAGATTTGGCGGGAAGACAAGCTAAGAAATTTTGGAAGAGAATAATGAGTGATACGTACCTTGCTAGTTGTATATTCATAACTATTAAGGGCATGATTCTACTCTAGGGGAAAATGACCAACTAGAATTAACCAAGGACTAGCTCCTAGGATGACAATCTGTGTATTACAAATAAACAGGATTGGTAAAGATCATTCAATAAGTGGTAATCAAAAACCGAGTAATTTTCTTGGAACAGTCATTTTATGTCTTTACTGAAAATGAAACACAGATACATACACACACACAAGATGAGCACAGAAAAATGCTTTCAATGGAATGAAAACACCAAAACATGAAAAACTGATCTCCCAAATAAAAAATGAAATAATCTTTTCTACCTATAAATTAGGAATCTTAAAATATGGCAATTAAATCAGGGCTGGTGAAGAGCACACATACATATATGGATACCTTTCTAGAGAGCAATTCTGTAAGATGTGTCCATCAACCTTTGTCCTTGTAATTCCATTTTTAGAATTACACTCTAACAGAAAAGAAATTATATGGGATATTTTCACATATAAAAGGTATTCAAATAATTTTATCTTTAAAATGGAGAAACTGGAAAGAGCCGTAATTGTAAGAGTAAGGAAATGGTTAAATGACCAATGGGACATGTGCACCTGACACACAGAAAGCAGCCACTATCAGGATGTTTATGAAGACTGTTAACATACAGGTCAGTAAGTGTTTCACAGCAGCTACTGTTTACATTATATGTTACATATGCCAAGCTTTTAACCTAACTCTAATTAAAACCACATGACATCTGAAAGTTGGGTTGTATCTGCAGATCTGTTCTCAAGCTTGTGTTCTATTACTTTGTTACAACCAAAATTACACAGCACAGAAATGAAAATTAAACATATCAAAAGGTATTATAGTGTAATCAACAATGCTTACATGTGAGTTTACTAAAAATGTAAATACATAAAAAAGTCAATAATGGCTCTTAGTGATAGAGATATGGGTAATTTTTATATTCTTGGTATTTTGTAAATTTTTACAATTTACTGATATCAGGGTAAAAACCACTTGAAAACAGACTACAGCAACCAAAATCCAGACAAAAACTTCTGGGATATTATTTTTAAATAGGTAAAGATTTATTGGTATTTCCCTAAGTGTATTTTAGTTTATGGTTGTTTAATCAAAAGTTGGCAAATTCAAGGAAGTATGGGTCTCAGGTGCAAGAAAAGTTCAAAACCTGCTGACTGTTACTTTAGTCTAAAGTTAGAGAACAAATACTACAGTATCTACAGAATTATTACTTTTTAAAAAATGTTTTTTGAATTTTTTTTTATTTTTGAGAAAGAGAGTGTGTGCAGGGGAGAGGCAGAGAGAGAGGGAGACACAAAATCCAAAGCAGGCTTCAGGCTCTGAGCTGTCAGCATAGAGCCTAATGTGGGGCTTGAACTCACGAACCACGAGATCATGACCTGAGCTGAAGCAGATGCTTAACCACTGAGCCACCCAGGTGCCTCAGAATTATTACTTTTCAAAGTTTATTTATTTTGGGGGGTGAGGGAGGGAGGGAGGGAGACAGAGAGAGAGGGAGAGGGAGAAAGAGGGAGGGAGGGAGGGAGGGAGGGAGAATGAGAGGGAAAGGGGCAAGGGCAGAGAGAGAGGGGGAGAGAGAATCCCAAACAGACTCTGTGCTGTTCAGCACAGAGCCTGATTTGGGGCTCAATCCATGAACCATGAGAACATGACCTGAGCCGAAATAAAGGGTCAAGTGACTGAGCCACCTCGGTGCCCCAGTGTCTATAGAATCATTAACACACCTTTACAGAGTTTAACATTTCAAAACATTGTCCCCCATACCTACTGAACCTAATCCTATTTAACCATACAGAAGCCTACCACTTTATTCAGATTATATGATCTGCAAACTGAATTAACAGAAAACTTTTCAAATGAACGTGGAAGGGAGGCTTTAAACATTATATCCTTTTCCTCCCATAACATGTTAAATGAATCAATTCTTTGTAAATAATTATAAAAGTGTCTGCCCCAACTCCTTCAAATACAGGTCCCTGTCCGTAGGGATCTCTGGATTTAAGGCTATGTATGCTTATTCTTAGCTGTCTTCATAAAAGACAGTAAAATATGGTCAGTGCTGCTATAAAGTTCTGCTTCAACAGGATGGGTAGATTAGGAACAGTTTCGAGCACACTGCAGATTTCGTGTATCATGCCTAATTTTGTCTGGAGAAGGCTGGTGCATGCACAACCGCACGCCGGGGACTCTGGGTGGGCAGGAATACACAAAACCCGTGCCTCCAATAGCCACCGCTGCCTTCCGTGTGCTTTCAGATCCCCCTTTCACTGCTTTACAGTAACCGATGCGCTGACCCTTCCCACACCCACTTCCAGCATAAGACTACGCACCTTCTTCATGATACAGTGCCACAGCTATTGCAGTATTTATGGCTTTCTTAACCATTTAATATGTCAAATTGTAGCACCACTTTTATTAGGGTCCTATCTTATTGTTAAATATGCCAATGACAAAGTTTCCTTCTCCATTTCCCACATAAGCCTGGTGCTGTTCAGTGCATGATTTTGCATAGTGTGGCAATTTTTAGGGATGCATATGTTGCATTATAGCAGAACTGGCTGCAAGTTTTCTTTCCATTGCTCAGTATCAAAGTCATTCTTTTTGCCTGAGATCAAGAAAGAATTTATTCACAGCCACGTTTTAGACCTGGCCCTAAAAATAAAATCACCTAACTAACGATTAGCTTCAAGAGGCCATACATAAACCAACAAGCAACTGCTCAGTGGGGAATTAGGATGAAAATGCTTATAATCAATCGCCACATTCAGACAGAGCTCTGGTATTCATCAGCCCAACCCCTCCAGGAGGAACTTGCCAGGCAGGGGCTCCACCCAAATGCCACTGAAAAGTGCCTGGACACTGCCATCCCCACCCCAACAGAGTGGGCTTCCACGGCAAAGGCCCCCGTGGCTTCTCAAGGTGAAGGAACACTCTCCAACTGGAGAGGGCCAGGTGTTGCACGTTGTGTTCTGAAGTGCTGAAGTGGGCTCTGCTTTCTCTGCCGGATGCCTTCCTTTGTCTTCCATGGCAGGCTGCTCCCAAATCTCTCTACCCACAAATCTGTCTTTAGAGCTTCGTACTTACTTTCAAGCTAATTATACCCCACTGTTTCAAAGAGCAACCCATCACACAATCCTCCTTAGGAGACCCGTGTTTAAGGGCAATGGTACCTCAACTCCCAATTCCAGCCGACCTCCATGTACCAAAAGAGTTCCTCCCCTCCCCTGCAGACCACAGCCGCATCTTTCTCGCTCCGCATCAGTCAGGGGGAATCTTGTCCTGCCTGGTACCCTGCAGAAGGGTGCAAATGATCTTTAGAATCTATCAACACTTGTTGCCCCGTGACTCCCAGCCCACCTAGATTCTTCCAGTCAGGTCCCTGAGGATCAGCACACAGGTCAGGCCCCCCACTGCTGGTAAGATGTGCCCAGGCACCACCTGCTGCTCCGGCTTTGGGATTCAGAGATCATGTGCAAGCTCATTTTTACTCACCACTGAGACCCTTGAATGCTGTGCTTGGGAGTGCTTTATTTTTGTACACTGTATTAGGACAGACCCAGTAAATAGCCATTTAAGACACTGAGCCTCTTCGTCATGCACATTCGATGTAATCAAACTGAAATATTAGAACTGCTATCATTAAGAATAATTTCTGCTGCACAAGCACATCTTCCCTGTCCTGCCCATCCCCAGTGCTCAGCTATGTTGTGGATACACTGGCTATCCCCTGCCCCAGTGCCCGACCATAAATTCTAGTCATTAGGTTCTGCCGGCCCAGCCTTTGGAGCCCAAAGGCAATACAAGTAGCACAGCAAATGGGAGGGAAGGCCAGACTATCCCTGGTGACCAGCACCACACTTTCCATAAATGTGCTGGAAACCACAGCAATGTGCTGCAAAGATTAGCCACTTGCTCAAGCCAGGCAAACCTGCCAGTTATTCCCAAATCCTAAAGCCTGAGGCAGGCTCTTTCCCATTCCAGCTGCTGCAGCAAATGTTGTCCACGTGGGGTCTAGATTAGAAGGCCCCTTTCTTCTAACCATTTCACTATGGCTACTCTGCACCTCATAAGCTCTGGGGTTCTTTGTGTAGGGGTGGCCAGCCGGGTGGGTGCTGTGTTACCCTTCCCTGTCTACACAACAGTGCTTTTCAAGCTCTGGGATACAAAATCAATTTTGTGGATACCAATCAGTATTCATTTATTTAGACAAGACAGGAGAAACTGGAGACCACTGCACACCAGCACCCTGGGCCGCCAGGTAAAACGTGTCTCTTATTGTGGGCTGCACTGGGGGAGTTTGAGAGCGCGGCTCAGATTACCCAGCACCTGTGCATGTAGCATCCTGTGAGAGGGCCTGAGCAGTGCTTCCAGCCATGGCCTTGACATGGGGTCTCCCTGATCACCCCAACCTGGAGGTGGTATCTCTTGTGGAGCTCTCCAGCACTTGTCACATTGGACTGTAAGGAGCTGACTGCCCTGAGGAGGAGGACGCCTCTGTGCCTAGGCCCCAGCATGGCCCTTGGGTTTGTGACTCATGGGTAGCATCTGATAAATGAATAAACCTGGTCTGCAGGTCTTCTGCTTTCTCAACAGTGTCATTAAGGTATCCCCTCCCTGGCCTGCTGCCACTGTGTGTGGCAGGACACTGACTACGGGTAGAGATCCACAGGGTCACAGGCCTCTGGGGGTCATGTCTTCCATCACTTGGCAATGGGAAGGGACAGATGCACCACCACCCTGCACACTCACATCTAGTTTATTAATGCCTCCTCCTCCTGGTCTCTGCATTGTTCTCTCGATTCGCCTGATTTTCACAATGATTATTCTAGATCTTGACTACTCCATCCGCCTCACTGCCCCTCTGGCTCCTAGTTTTGCTACCGCACACTGGCCATGGCCAACTCTATGGTCACAATAGCTTTCCTCAACCCTCTTCATTCAACTATTTTCCTGATAAAACAAGAACAAAAAAACCCCAAAAAATCAAAAAACAAAAACCCAACTTAAATAAAAAACTTATCAGGTGAATAATTAAGGTTTTCCATAAGTTGGGTTTCTTTTGCATCTCCGACATTCTCTCCTAAGAATGAATCAGGCACTCTCCTCCTATTCCAGGCATGACCAGTTGCATCCAAGCTATTTAATATGAGCTGGAGCCATGCTCGCTGGCTGAGCGGGCTCCAAAACTTTGTACCAAGTAGCTACTGGCACAGTATTAGCACTGAGAAAACCATACTCCAAACTACTCATTCTTTAAAGAGCAAAAGTATACTTAAGAATGGAGGCTGTATAAAAGCCATTTTAGTCCATGAAGCATTCAAATTATTTCCCTGAAACCACTAAATAACTCATGAATGCTAGAAATGTACTCAAGGCAGATGAATGACAAACTGTGAAATGAACTAGTTAAAAAACAGAGTACACAAAATTAGGAAGCATTTTGAAAGTCAACAGAAAAAGGACCATAAGTGGTGGTTTCTTCAATTAAAATCACCCTGTGTAATAATTAACTTTCAGAAAGAACCAACCTAAAAATACTAGGTATGAAAAAGGAATGAGGAGACTTAAAAAGAAAAATACTATTTTGAGATAAAAAGTAGCAACTGATGAAACTATGTAACTTTAAATAAACTCCAGTCAATGATAATTTCCTAAAACCTATGTCAGATCAGCCTGATTAAACCAAAGAATTATGAACCAGGAGATACAGGACAATATAGTATTAGATGTGGGAATTACTATATTTTGCCATCAGTAGCAGGGGTTCTCAATCTGTGCAGGAGCATCATGGGGCAGGTCTTTAAAAATGCTCCTTGGGCCCACATTCCCAACTTTCTGGTGGGGGCATCCAGGAGTGGAGCACTGGCACCGTTCCCATGAAATGCTGATGCACGCTGAGGGTGGAAAACCATAGATGTAGGGTAAATGGGCTTGGTGTCCTCCAATGATGTAGCATTCTTGTGGCCTGAAACAGAATATTCAGGGTAACCTAAAGGGAAAAGCCTAAGTCAGAAGATGGAGACTAGATTAGCAGTAACATTTCCTCCAACTTGGAGGAAGGGTCACTAAAGTCCAAACAACAGAAACAAATAAGGAAATGGAAAAAAAGGAAAAGAATATATGATACTTAGAAGAAGCAAAGCACACTGGAAGGAATATAGGGAGATGCTAAAACAGGTGAGGAAGGGCATTAGGAATGTAGAGACACTTGAACTATTCTACAATATTCAGCACGACTGGTTTTTCTCCAATAATGAATTCAGTGAGCAAGTTAAAGGAGACAGTAAAAACTCAGATCTGGAAACCAACAGGGAGTTTTCAGTGCTGGTCAGTATTGACAAGATCACACTACTTTCCCCTTTAAAGACTGCATTTTAGGAGACACGTTCACAATTTCACTGTTAAAGAGCCTCAAACAGTCTAATGGTTCTTGTATTACTTGTATTCATAATTTTTCAGTTAACATCATTTAGGAAAAGTGAACACATCCACATTCTGATTGATCACTTTCCCTCAGAATGGATTTTCCATTCATTGACAACTGTTTTCTAACTTTCTTCTTTGTCTTCACCAAAAGCAAGAGGGGAAACCCTGTGATCAATCATACTAGTCTATCAGAGGAGGTAAGCAGAAGTCAGAGAAATAAATGGAGGCAGAGGGACCACAACTAACACCCACAGGCTCATCCATACTTGTGGAGTGCAGTACGGGGCATCTCACTAAATCCGCCCTTTACTAGACGAAAACACAAGATCCAGAGAGCTTAACTGTCTTGCCTGAGGTCACGGAGCGGTGAGGAAGTGCAAAGCTCAGTTCACGCTCAGGCCCGCTCGATGCACCATGCAGAAAGACATACACATGGAAAGCTAAAGGGCGAAAGGTAAATGATGGAAATGAGTGATTAGTGACAATGACTGCCTTAATGTCTTCAAGAAGACGAGAAACATTTCCAGTAATGTTGTTTAACACTTTACAGAGTTAGATTTTAACTGGCTCAAGTACTTTGGCATATAGTTAAGTGCTCAATAAATAGGTGTTGAAGCTAACTGGTAAAAAAAAAAAAAAAGAAAAGAAAAAAAGAATATGGCATATCAGGGTACCATGCCATCAGCAAAGAAATGGAGATGGTCGGATATAAATTTAAAGGACTCTGATGAAGGTTTGCCATCGAAACCAAGATGGAAAAGAACAGGCTGAAATCAGCCTTTAAAGGGTTTTACCAAATTAAAAATAAAGAGTTAAAGAGGAAATGGATTTAATGCTGGAGGCAATGGAGAAGGATTACAGGGAGTCAACAGCTCAGCCACCTGCTGGAACACTTAAACATTCAGCCTAGGGAAAGAGGAATGTAAAAGATCTTCTAGGGGCCAGAAAATGTATTCTAAGCCATTAAAAAAAAAAAAAAAATCAAGGGCTGTTACAACTCCCAACGTCTAATCAACTGCTTATTCAGCTGTAAGGGCTCCGAACTAGAGTCCTCAGGTTACTTGTGGCATCCACCTGAGGAAGGGTAGGAGGAACTGCTTCCTCACAAATGGGGAGAAAATCACTGCTGGGTCAGCACACTGTGAGTCTGGTTATGTGGGCGGAGAGATGAGCCAGTACTGTCACCACTAGTAAATTCTTCGTCCCACAGAGAGAACGCTTAGGAAGGATACCCCACGTGCGTGGGTCACCGCTTCCTCACTGTGTCTGCAACACACCCATCTCGAAGTGTATACTTCTGTCCACCTCAAAGCTGGAACTTCCCTTATCTACTAACTTTGCCTAAAACAGGACTGAAGGCCATCACTTTTCAGAGGAATGGTTCTGGGATGGATGTATCATGGTAGTGCGATGATTGAAAGAAAAAAAAAACAAACAACAATGTACATGATCTAAGAAGTGACCTAGAATCTGGTGAAGATCACGTTAACTTCTCCTGCTTTCACCCCGAGTGCCACCTGGAGCTGTCAGAGCTGTCGGGGCATCGGCAGTGCCATGAAAGACTGTCGACTGCTCACAGGGCTCACCTGTGGGACTGGGAAGCAGTTCGGTCTCTGTGGGCACCTGTGGATTTTGTGCTTCGGAAAATTACAGTCCAGTGGCATCAGGTCAGCCTGGTCCCAGGTCTCCATGCCACACTGACTCTCTGGGGCTCGTGCAGACAGACTCAACAGAGTCCCACGTGGAGCCCCCAATCCAGCAGACCAGAGGCCCGCCCTCAAATCCCCTCCACTCCTACCACCTGTCTGTCATAAGAAGAGAGGAGGAACTCCTAATAAAAACAAACCTCTTACTACCTAGCCAGGCACGGGGAAGGGACATTCTAATACCTCAGAAATAGCCTGATCTTCACTTTGCTTTTATCTCTCACTATATGTCTTTTGCAAAAATCTTAAATAAAATATTAGCAAATTGAATTTAGAATGTAATTGTTTATTGTGGATATAGTCAAAATTTATCATTTTAACCATTTTTAAGGCCATTAAGTATATGGACACAGTTTGTGCAACCTTTACTACTATCTCCAGAACTCTTTCCATCTTCCCAAACCAAAACTCTGAACTCATTAAACAAAAACTCTCCATTCCCCAACAACCATCATTCTACTTTTTGTGTCAATGAATTTGACTATTCTAGATACCTCAAAAGTGGAATGCTATGAATCTGTCCTTTGTGCCTGGCTTATTTCACTGAGCATAATGTCTTCAAGGTTCATTCACACTGTAGCATGTGTTAGAACATCATTTCTAGGACTGAATGACACTCTACTGTATATATAAACCACATTTTAAAAAAGATTTTAATTTTTTTAAGTAATCTCTACACCCAACATGGGGCTCAAACTCATAGCCCTGAGATCAAGAGTCGTATGCTCCACTGACTGAGCCAGCCAGGTGCCCCAAAGCCGTACGTATTTTGCTTATCCTATCATCCATCAAAAGGCATTTTTGAGTTGTTTCCAACCTTTTGGCTACTGTGAATAATGCTGCTATGAACAATGTACAAATATCTGAGACCCTACTTTTGATTTTTGGACAGTCCACCTAGAGGTGGAATTGGTAATTCTATGCAGTATACAGAAATATCTGTATCTGTTGATACAGAAAATGGATTATTTGATAATTTCATGTTTGCTTTTCTGAAATTACATTTAATATTTTCCTAAATTAGCTAGAAGGTGTTTAATTAGTAATTAAAATCAAACTCTTGGAGAGGATCTACATCATGGACTGATGAGGATTACTTCCACTTCAGTACTAATTTTTTTTTTTCTGCGATCAGAAACCACAGAAGACAATGTTGAAGAGGAATTAATATAATCAATGATAAATTGTGCAAGGATCCATAGCCAATTCTGAGGCTTAGTTTAGAGACAAAACCCTCATAAAACACATCATTTGTTTCTCTTTTTATGGCCAGGAATTGTTTTCTGCTAGCCAATATTGCAGTTTTAATACGGGTCACATCCTTCCTTGGGGTAGGATCCAGGCCTCATCAAGCTTATACCTGTGATTCTGAGCACTAGCCTTGCTATTATGGTCACTCAGAATTTGCTGAATGACATTTTGACAGTAGAAAAATAAAAAGAATTTAGGGATTTTTGTTTTTTAGAATAGAAACACTCCAATAAGCAATGTCACTGTAAGCTATGCAAGCATCTACAATCAGTTCAGACTACAACTAGAGACAATTGAGTGTCCTTGTCCATGTTTTAAAGTTTTGTGGTATAAAGGTCAGTATTCTACAGCATTATTATATGTAGAAGAACTCTCTGTCAGTTTTAATCTTCATTTTGAGTTGTGCTGAGCTCCTCAGAGAGCATTAATCTCTAAGGGGATTTGGATTCCTAAATCTAGAAAAGCAATGAAGTCCTTAATAGACCAAAGAAAATTTAAGCATCCATCTTTACCCAGCTCTTAACAGTATGGCAATAACATAGTCACAAAGCTATTAGCAACCAACGTTTTAGAATCAAAGTTAAGAATACTGAGGAAACTGAAATCCT
Organism: Panthera tigris; assembly: GCF_018350195.1. NCBI lineage: Eukaryota > Metazoa > Chordata > Mammalia > Carnivora > Felidae > Panthera > Panthera tigris. The sequence goes on from NC_056664.1 coordinate 23,606,359, forward strand.
TAAAATTGAAGTGTATTATTTGAAGAGGTTAATGGAAAACTTTATTCAAGCATGATCAATCTTTAATTAAAAATGCAAATTCAGCTCTTAGGTTTAGTTTTACTATGACAAACCAAAACAAAAAAATGAAAAATTACTAGCAATATAAATCCTATTATTCTAACTAAGCATATCAGGGTAAGTTCTAAAATAAATATAGTAAGACAGGTGATACTTCAAATTTAGTATATTTTATTTCCTCATTAACAGCTTTGAAAATAAGACAAATACTGGAAAGAAAATAACTACTTGAAATTTGTCCACTATAATGTCACCTTAAAGTACCAAAAAAGGAACAGAAAATAATGAGACCCACCTTCCTCTTCAGTAGCAAGAATAAAAAAGGACTGATAGGAAAAACAAACAAAATAGAAGAAGAATAACTATCTACAAGGTTTAATTCTCCAGCAATGGAATCTTATAATTTACCACATCTACAAGAATTTTATTTTCTGCAAAAATGATTCTGCCTTATCTGACATAGGACTGAATTCTTTTAATACTTTTCTTCATACTGTGACTTTTAGGACCAACTAGTTTCTGCAACTAATGCTTTAGTAAGATAATGAATTAATTATAATCTAATTTCTCTATTTCACTTAACGGTACATGGCCATTAATTTCAAGTCCTAGATATTAAAGGAAGATACAATCTTGGTTAGATACATGTAGAGTAGAACCAAACTTCTACTCCAAATAAAAGAACTGTCCTGCCCCTACTCCACCTTCCTACAATAGCCCAGCAAGAACGGAGTAAAAAATCAACTGGTGTCTTCCTCTAAAAGCAAAAGCATGGAAAGAGTAGTTCTCTATGAATCAGGCATACATAGATAGCTGAAAGTTTATGGAAGAGCACACTGAGAAAAACCTTCCAGCAACCACAGCAAGGCAAAACCCAAACCCAGCTGAACTCTTACTAGAATGACTCAACCCCCCACATTACCTGCCTGAGAAAAGCCATACTCATTTCTAGGCATACATATTATTTATCTCAGTTTCTCCTGTTTTTACAAGACATCCAGCATTCAATAAAAAATTATAAAAGACACAAAGACCAAGAAAAAAATACAACTCATAGTTAAGGAACAAAGCAATCAACAGAAACAGACTCAGAAATAACCCAGATTATGGTACTATTATATAGGGACATTAAAATAACTAAGATACATGTAAAATAATCCATTGGAAAAGGTAGACAACTTGCATGAACAAATGGGGCATTCCAGCAAAGACACAGAAATTATAAGAAAGAGTCAAATTTTAAAGATAGAAATAACAACAAAGTCTGGAGAAGGGAAGAATCTGATTTCCAGAGTTGCCATATTATTTTAAAAGTCCTGCTTTTGCATAAATCACAAGACATGCAAAGATATGAGAAGGCATGATCTATTCCATAGGGAAAAGAGCAATCAACACTTTTTTGATGTTTCTCAACATTGAGCAAGTCCAGATATTGGACTTAACAAAGACTTTAATCAGCTATTTCAAATATGTTCAAGAACTAAAGGAAATAGTGTCAAAGGATTAAAAGGGGAACTTTGAGGAAAATACCTCACCAAATAGTATCAACAAAGAGGCTATTTTAAAAAACAGAAATCCTTGAGTCAAAAAGTACAATTACTAAAATGAAAAAAAAAAAATCATCAGAGCAGCAGATTTGGACTGACAGAAGAAATAATCACCAAACCTGAAGATAGGTCAGCTGAAATTATCTAGTCTGAGGGAAAAAAAAAAAACAAACAATGAAGAAAAAGAACAGAACCTCAGAGGCCTCTGGGACATTATTAAGTATACCAACACACACATTATGGGAGTCTCAAAAGGAAAGGACAGAGGTGGAAAAAAATATTTGAAGAAATAATATCCAAAACCTTCCAAAATTTCATAGAAAATATTAACCTGTATACCCAAGAGGCTCAAAGAATTCCAAATAAAATAAATTTAAAGAGATCCTCACCTAGACAAATCATAATCAAAATGTTGAAAGGTAAAGAGAGAATCTTGAAAGTAGGAAGAGAGAACCAACATGTTGTTCAAAGACTCTTGATAAGATAGGGGTACCTAGGTAGCTCAGTTGGTTAAATGTCTGACTCTTGGTTTTGGCTCGGGTCATGATCCCAGGGTTGTGTGATTGATCCCTGTATTCCCTGCTTAAGATTCCTACTCATCCCCCCCCCCTTTGCCCCTCTTTCCCACTCATGCTCTCTTTCTCTAAAATAAAATCTAAAAAATGTAAAAATCCAAGACTTCTGATGAGATCAATACCTTATTTTTCAGTGGAAATTATGGAGATCAGAAGGTAGTGGGTTGAAATATTTAAAGTACTGAAAGAAAAAGACTGTCAACCAAGAATTCTATATGTAACATAACTAATGCTTGATAATGAAGGAGAAACTAAGGCATTTCCAGATAAACAAAAACAGATTGAGTGGCTAGCTGACCTATTTTACGATAAATATTAAAGAGAGTCTTTCAGGCTAAAAACACCAGAGAATAATCGAAATCCACACAAAGAAATAAGAGACACTGGCAATGGTAACTAGAAAGGTAATTATAAAAGACAAGGTAAATGTATTTTAGTTCACAATTCTCTTATCTGATTTAAAAGACAAGTAAATAAAGTAATAATTATATGTCTGTACTGATGGGCATATAGAATAAAATGATGGATTTTGTATGACAATAACAGCACAAAGGAGAGAAGAGAGAATAATGTTAAGAGTAAAGTTTTTATATACTACTGAATTTAACATTTTCATAGATTAAACTATAATCTTCTGGGCAACAACTAAGAAAAAGCTAAAAAAGTATAGTAAAAAACAATAAAGGAATTGAAATAGTACATGAGACAATACTTATTTAATAGGAAAACTGGAAGGCAGTAATGGAGTAACAAGGAGAAAAAAAGGTGTGTGATATCAGTAATTACAAACACTCAATTTAAAAGGCAGAGATTGGCAGAAGGAATAAAAAGACCTGGTTCAACTCTCTGCTGTCTATAAGAAACCCTATATAAAAAGACACAAACAAGTTAAAGTCTGGGAAAGATATATGGCGCACAAATAATAACCAAGAAAGACCTGGAATACCTATACCACATGAGACACACAGATCTTAAAACAAATAGTTACTAAAAAAAAATGAAGGCTATTTTGAAATAATAATAGTGTTAAACCATCATAACAATTATAAACTTACGTGTATCTAACAGGAGAGCCCAAAAATGAAGCAAATATGACAGAACTGAAGGGAGAAACAGACAATTCAGCAATAATCATGGAAGACTTTAATATCCCACTTTCAAAATGGATACTGACAGAACTAGGCAGAAGATCAGTGAGGAGACTTACCACCACTATAAATCAACTAGACCTAATAGACATCTATAGAACAACCTACTCAACAAATGGTATGACCTGTGAACATACTGAATGAAATTAGAAATCAGAAGGAAATTTGGTAAACCCTTACATCAAAAAAGATCTCAAAGATCTGCTCTAAGAAACTAAAAGTTAAAAAGTATTACACCCAAAGCAAGCAGAAAGTAGGAAACAATAAGATTAAGAGTAAAAATTAATGAAATATACACTAGAAAAACAAGAACAAAAATAAAAGAAACCAAAAATTAGTCTTTGAAAAAGGCAACAAATTCAACAAACCTTTTAGACTGACCAGGGGAAAAAAAAAAAAAGAATATTCAAATTAATCAGGAATGAAAGAGGAAACAGCACCAATGGCCTTAAAGAAATAAGAAGGATTACAAGGGAATCTTATGAACAGCTGTATGTCAACAAATTAGATAACCTAGATGAAATGGACAAATCCTAGAACAATATAAATTACTGAAACTTACTTAAGAAGAAACAAAATTTGAATAGCCTTGTAACAAAAGATTAAATGAGTAATCAAAAAGCTTCCTACAAAGGAAAGGTTCACTGGTGAAGTCTACCAAACACATAAAGAAGTATTAAAACCAATCCTTCACAAACTTTTCCAAAAAACAGAAGAGGAGAAACACTTCTATACACTTATTCTATGAAGCCACTATTACCCTGACACCAAAACCACACAAGGGTAATACAAGAAAACTACAGACCAATAGCCCTTATGAATACAGATTCACAAATCCCCAACACAATATTACCAAGCTGAATCCAGAAGCATACACAATTGATTTATACACCATGACCAAGTGGGATTCATCTCAGGAAGACAAGGTTGGGTCAATACATAAAAATCAAATCAATGTAATAAACCACATGAAAATAGAGGAAAAAAACCATATGATCATTTCAAAAAATACAGAAAAAGCATATGATAAAATTCAAAACCCTTTCATGATAAAAACACTAAACAACTAGGAATAGAAGGGAATTTCCTCTACCCTGATAATGGGTATCTGTGAAAAATTCACAGAAAACATCATACTTAATAAGAGTGAAAACTTTCCCTGTAAGATCAGGAACAAGACAAAGATGTCCATTCTAGTCACTTCTATTCAACACTGAATTGGAGGTCCTAGCCAGGGCAATTAGGGAAGAAAATGAAATAAAATATCAGAAAGGAAGAAGTAAACTATTTATCTGCAGAGGAAACATAACTGTAAATATAGAAAACCCTAAGGAATTCACATACATATACATAATTATTAGAACTATGAATAAGTTGAGCAAGGTGGCAGGATACAAGATCAATATATAGAAATCAACTATTCTCATAAAGTAGCAATGACAAAATGAAAATAAAAAAGAATTTACATTTATAATAGCATCAAAAAAAGAATAAAATATGTAGGGATAAGTTTAACCAAAAAAGTGCAAGACCTGTATACTGACAATAATAAAAGCTCACTGAAGAAATTAAAGATCTAAATAAATGGAAAGACATTCCACGTTCACATATTACAAGATTTAACACTGTTAAGGTGGCAGTTCTCCCAAAATCGATCAATGCAAATCCCAGCTGACTTTTAACTGAAATGGAGAAGCTGGTTCTAAAATTCATACGGAATTGCAAAGAATCCAGAATAGCAGAGTGACCTTGAAAAAGAACAAAACAGGACTAATACTTCCTCATTTCAAAATTTGCTACCAAGCTGCAGAAATCAAGGCAATGTGGTATTAGTATGTGAAAAGACATACAGATCACTGGAACAGAATTAAGAGTCCAGAAATAAACTCATATATCTGTGTTAACCGATATCTGACAAGGGTATCAAGGCCATTCAATGTAGGAGAGAATACTCTTTTCATTTACTGGTGTTGGAACAACAGGATAGGCATATGCAAAAGAATGAAGCTGGATCTGTACTGTATACAATATATAAAAATTCACACAAAATGGATCAACAACATAAATGAAAGGGCAAGGTGGATGGATTTTTCTTAGCTATGACACTAAAAGCACAAGAAGCCAAGGGTAAAATAAATACATGAGACATCATTATTAAAAATGTTTTTGCTTCAAAGCATACTATCAAGAAAGTGAAAAGACAACCAAGAGAATGTGAGAAATGTTTGCAAATCACATGTCTCACAATGTCTTGTAATATCCAGAAAACATATGCAGAATATATAATGAGCTTGTACAACTCAACAATTAAAATACAAAAAACCCAACTTGAAAGTGGGCAAAGGATCTAAATAGACATATCTCCAAATACATGCAAATTGGAAATAAGCACATGAAAAGATGCTCAATATCATTAGTCATCTGGGGAAACACCTCCCAAACCCACAATGAGATACCAGTTCACACCCGCTGGGATGGCGATACTAAACAGAACACCTATAATAACAAGTGTTGGGAAGAAAGTGGAGAAATTGGGACCCTCCTACACTGCTGCTGGAGATGTAAAATGGTACAGATGCTTTGGATACATTTTGCACCTCCTCAATATTAGAGTTACTATATCACCAAGTGAAACTCCTCCATATATACCCAAGAGAACTGAAAACAAAGGTCCACACAAAAGCATGTATCTAAATGTTCAATAGTAGCATTATTCACAGTAGTTAAAATGTGGAAGTAACCCAAATGTCCATCAACTGAAGGATATAAATAAAGTGTGGTATGTCCATACAATGGAATATTATTCAGTCATAAAAAGGGATCACATGCTCATTCATGCTACACGGATGGACTTTGAAAACATTATGCTGCCAAAAACACAGACACTAAATCCACATATCTGCTTTCATTTATATGAATTGTCTAGAATAGGCAAACTCATGGAGGCAGAAATCACTAGTTCCTAGTATATGGGAGGAAGGTGGAAAGGAAGTGACTACTACCCAGTATGGGGTTTCTTTTTTGGAGTGATGAAAATGTTCTGGAATTTAAAATGTCGATGGTTGTATAACTTTCTTATTTTTTGCAAAAGCAACAAAAAGCACCTATCAAATAGCAGAACCTCAAAAGTACTTGTTGATATAATTAATACAAATGTTTACATCTCACTTATACAAGGTATTCCAAGATTGGAAATATTATAGGTCAATGTCAACAATAAACCAGAATCCTGTGTCTGTAACACAATTTTAGTAAAGCAAATCCAGCCATATATAAAAAGCATAAAATATCATGACTAAATTGGTTCATTCCAGGAATACAAGGTTGACCTGGTGTTTTGGGTGGGGGAAGGAAGAGAACCCAATGTAAATTCTCCTGCTTAATGGAATAAATGAGAAAAACAGAATCTCAATAGATACAGGTAATTCAATATCCATTCATGAAAAAAATTTTTTAACAAATGAGAAATAGAGTGGAACTGCTTTGATTTGTGATGGCCCCAACTGTTAACTCTTCTTTTTATCCACACCCTTTGCCATGTAACTTTATGTTTTTCTCCCATTGTGGAGTGGCTGACTGTCACAGTCGGTGAATCTGGAAATAGAGGTTTGAAATGGGCTTTGGACAGGAGTTTGCTCTCTTGTATCTTTGATACTGCTGTGAGAATATGATTAGTCTGGCCTGTTGGAGGAGGAAAGAACCAATCTGAACCACCCCAGCTGTTCCTGCTGAGGCCATTCAAGATCAGATGAAGATTTTAAATATTTACCCCTCATCTGAAGCCATATAGCTTGGGGTCCTGAGACAGTCTCAAGTCATTTCCTGGCTCTGCCACTCACCAGCTACGTGTCCTTGAGCAAGTTGCTTAACTTTGCTTGTCAACATATGGGTATGATATTAACAGCTACCTCCCAGGGCTATTACACAATCAAATCAGTGATGTATGTAAAGTACTTACAACCATCCCTGACATGCTTTAAACAGTCAATGGATGCATGCTACAATTTTTACATGCACAAAATTTTAGTTTGCTCGTTTCAAATATCCTTTGGAACTGATGTTATTTCTCATCTTTTAGACTATTTTTCAGTAACAAATATGCTCATCTTTTATAACTCTAGAATTAGAAAAAAGAATTTTTTAAAAGTTTATTTATTTATTTTGAGAAAGAGAGTGTGGGAGGAGCAGAGAGAGAGAAGGAGAGAGACAGAATCCCAAGCAGGCTCCACACCCTCAGTGCAGAGCCTGATGTCAGGCTTGAACTCATCAACCATAAGATCATGACCTGAGCCAAAACCAGAACTCAGATGCTTAACCGACAGAGCCACCCAGGCGCCCCAGAAAAAAGAATTATTTTCAAGAGACTACTACTGTATTTTTATCTCAGATTGTACCTTTAGAAATGAGTCAAATTCAATACTAATATGTCCCTATGTAAAAATGGAGGGTGTAAGAGAACAGGTCCAATGGAAATTTTCAGTACCTCATTGTCTTGTTGACCTCAGACAGCCAAACCCAGAACTGGAAGGAAGCCCAGTCAAGATCAGAGCTGCCCATCCAACAACCCCAGATGTATAAATAATAAATGTTACATGTCACTTAGGTTTTGAGATAGTTTGTTACACAGCAGTATTATGACAATGGATAATTGAAAGCCTGATACACAGTATTTAAAATCTCTACAGCAAATGTTATTCTTAATGATGAAATCTTGCAATTTTCTTCTTCGTCTTTTTTTTAATCTTGCAATTTTCTTTCAGAGACCGGGACAAAATAAACGTAATGTGAAAACAAAATTTAAAAGACACCATTTATAATAACACCAAAAATATATTTAAAAAAATCCAAGGACTCCATCTAATGAAAGACATGTAAGGTCTCTAACAAAAAATGATAAGACACATTCATTTATTGTAAAGATGCCAATTCCCCTAACTGATCTGACTGAATAAAATCTCAATCAAAATTCCAGTAGGTTTCTCCCTAGGGAGTGGAAAATGAAAAGCTAACTCTACACTGTATAGCAACTTGCAAAGGGCCAAGAGTAACCAAGGCACTGAAAGAAAACCAAGTAGTAGGGGTTTCTCTACCAGATGTCTGTAAGACTTAAAGATACTGCAATTAAGACAACGTGGAATCAGCGTAAGGATAGATAACAGAATCCCAGACAGACTGACCTGTATACAGTCCCTGGGTTTATGCCAAAGGTGGTAATGAAGCAATGGTGAAAGTTGTGTAAAACTGGACTCCTACACATACACCATAGAAAATTACAGATCTAACTGAAAGCTTCTAGAGAAGACAATTTGAAAGAATGGGTTTGGGGGGATTAGGGAAGATTGGTTAAACAGCAGGAAAAGTAAAAGAAAGATAAGACAGACATTGGAGTACATTAAATTAAGAACTCTGTTCATCAAAAGACCACCAGAGAATTAAAAAACTCTTAAGGAAAGACTGGAAAGAGACCTTTGCAACACTTCTGACAAAGATTGTATCAAAGACTGTGTAGCGGACACAGGGCTTGTATTTGGAATATGCAGAGGACGTTTACAAATCGAACGTTTACAGATTGGCAAGAATAAGCCACAGAAGTGGCAACATGCGTCCTGTTCATGTAGATGAGAGACTGCAGTGAAAATATAGAAGTGAGTCTAGGGTATTTTCTTTTTTTTTTTAATTTTTTTTCAACGTTTTTTATTTATTTTTGGGACAGAGAGAGACAGAGCATGAACAGGGGAGGGGCAGAGAGAGAGGGAGACAGAATCGGAAACAGGCTCCAGGCTCCGAGCCATCAGCCCAGAGCCTGACGCGGGGCTCGAACTCACGGACCGCGAGATCGTGACCTGGCTGAAGTCGGACGCTTAACCGACTGCGCCACCCAGGCGCCCCTAGGGTATTTTCAAGATTGTTAGGGGGGAGTGCCCTTGTTCTAAGATATCAAATGATACTTCCGCAAGTGATGGTGGGGGAGGTGCTGGGAAAGAACTTGGGAGACCAGCCAGTGGGCCAGATCGGGGACTGGCAAATGCAGGTGCATGGTCCAAATCCGGCCCATCCTCTGTCTTTGTAAACAAAGTCTTACTGGAACACAATTACACTCATTTGTTCACATGCTGTCTATGGCAACTTTCCTATGCCTCAAGGGTAGAGATGAGTAGTTGTAACAGAGACTATATGGCCTAAAAGTCTAAAATATTCACTATCTGGCTCTTCACACAAAAAGTGTGCTGATCCCTAGGCTAGACTGTCCTTTTATGTCCAGTGTAATCATCATAACAAGGAATGGGAGAGAGAGTTCCCTGGAAGACCAGAAGGAGACAATGGTTTAACTATTAGCATTTTAAAGCCAAGATTATTTTTAAAGTCTGAATGTGTTTTGCCAATGTGCAACTAAGACTTTCTGTTCTCCGTTAAAAGCAGAAGGTGTGGGAAGCCTGGTAGGCTCAGATGGTTAAGCATCTGACTTCGACTCAGGTCATGATCTTGCAGTTTGTGAGTTTGAGCCCTGTGTCGGGCTCTCTGCTGTCAGTGCAGAGCCTGCTTCAGATCCTCTGACCCCCTTTCTCTGCCCCTCTCCCCCCGCTCCATCTCTCTCTCTCAAAAAAATAAAAAAAAAAAAAAAAAGAAAGAAAAAAAGAGAAAGAAAAAGCAGAAGGTGTGGCAATGTCATAGAATCACCAAAGGTAACAATTTAGACTTAGAATTATGGCTTGTATTTAAAAACTATTAACTTAAAAAGGGATTATGGGACCAGTTTAAGGAAACCACAGCTGCTCCGAAAATAGATATCTGTAATTGATCTCTTAATCAAAGCAAGCAAACACAGCAAAACACATAAGGTGCTAGTAATGTGACTGAGGGATAAACCACCTTCAAGTCAACGGGTAAATCAGTAAAATATACTTTGACATGATACTGTCTGTACTTGGAACTCAGGCCCATCTGAGAGGCAGGTAAAGTTTGTGTTCAAAACAATTCCCTGTCTCCTTCAGTCCCAGGGCAATGAAGTTACTCCTTTTTACATACTCCACCCAGGTTTCTCATCCCTCCCTAGTTTTTAATTTTTTTTTTTTAACGTTTATTTATTTTTAAGACAGAGAGAGACAGAGCATGAGCAGGGGAGGGGTAGAGAGAGAGGGAGACACAGAATCCGAAGCAGTCTCCAGGCTCTGAGCTGTCAACACAGAGCCCGACATGGGGCTCGAACTCATGGACCACGAGATCATGACCTGAGCCTAAGTTGGACGTTTAAACAACTGAGACACCCAGGCGCCCCCCACCCCCTACTTTTTAAAATAAGCCAGGTTCCCTCTCAGTTGTCTTCTTAATTATATTTGAAACTTCAATGTACTTAAAAACCATTTCCATGATTAAAAACAACTGAAATTAATTTTAGGAGAGTATCTTGAAAATCATGTAATTTTGACTTTGATCATGATGTCAGTGTGAATACTGGGTCTGCTTATTTTCCACAAACTTAAAAAAGAAAAAAAAATTGGCCTAAAATCAAATGTGTTTTTGCTGCCTCTCCCCACTCTACTCCCAACAAGATTCTGATGTTTCCTGGAAGTGGAATAACTTCCATGCTCTCAGTAAAATGAAGACTAACTTCATGCTCTTCAAGATTTTCCCAGAAACCTTTTCAGAAGCTTTTTTCCTCCTATCTCAAGATGTTTTCCAAATTACAGCTATTGTCAGAGCTTTCACCACCTAGATGTCCACTCCAACAATCTTATGATATATTGTGCCTTTCCCAAAGCATACTTTGAAGAGGTGGGATTCCTTTCTGTATACACAGATATGAGAAATCAAATCAGTAATTGTTTATCTCTACCTACCTACACGTCCTCTTTGAAGAATCCACTGCCTGAAAACTGAAACAAAGAGTCTGATGTTTCAAAGAGGCTCTCCCACTCTTGATTAGAAACTGATTATTAACAAGGACCTGGAAGAAATTTGGCACACGTCAGCAGAATTCTTTGAGGTGGCTCTAAAGTCCACCAGGGCTGGGTCTTTTGATGGTAAAGTTTGAAATCAACAGTTTTTTGATACATGTTTTTATCTGTTGTGTAAGATTTTAAAAGCTGATTTAAGTTTACATTTTACATTACGAACACACGACCTAAATATTTTAGAACTATGCCAACTTTAAGCTGAGAGGCAAGAGGCGGCCACCAGGCATTTGTTACTAGATTCCCAAGGCTCTCCCCTCGTCTCAGAGCCTCTGCCCCTATACATTCATTCTCCCCTTATTTTAAGCTACGTCATATTTTTGAAAAGGATAATTAATGCCAATTCTACTTGATAGTTTCCAAAACTCATCACTTATAGTTAAACCAACTTTTCATTCATAAAACAGAGCAGTATAGTTAACTTTCAATTCCCTGTGGCAATAGGAGTGTTATGTATAAATGCTAAGAGCTTGAGAACAAGAAAATAAAGTTGAGCCTTCTCATTACTCACTCATTGGTTCTGTGAAGGCCAATGCAAGGATTTTGGTAGTGTTAACATTCAGGCACACCTCGTTTTATCATGCTTTGCAGCTACTGTGGTTTTTTTGTACAAATTGAAGGTTTGTGATAACCCTGGGTAAGCAAACCTATTGGTGCCATTTTTGCAACAGCATTTGCTCACTTTGTGTCTCTGTGTCACATTTTGGTAATTCTAATATTTCAAATGATTTCATTATTGTTATATTTGTTGATAATCTGTGATCAGGGATCACAAATCACTGAAAGCTCAGATGATGGTTAGCATTTTTCAGCAATAAAGTCTTTTTTAAATTAAGGTTCTTTGAGTTTTTAGACATATCGCTACTGCTCACTTAACAGACTATAGTACGGTGTGAACATAAGTTTTATATGCACCAGGAAGCAAAAAACTTCAATAGATTTGTGTTACTGTGACACCCACTTTGCCATGGCGGTCTGGGACGGAACCTGCAGTATCTCCAAGGTGTGCCGGCAGACTATCCCTTGTGGTGCCAGTGCGTTTTTTAAAAATGATTTTGGTTGTTTCACTTTGGCCATTCAAGTCTGATACACTTCCATTTCTTATATTTCTTACATTCCATCATCTCTTTAAAGGCTGTGCCATCACAATGACCCTGCAAAGTCCCGTTTCCAGCCTCCTAGTCCCACTTACCCTGAGATAAAATGCGAATGTGAGCTTCTTGCCTCTCCACAGCATATGATCCTGAAAAATTATAGGGACCAGCAGGGTGACCGCTAAGGAGACTCTGCCTCCTCTTTTAAGAACTTCAGTCTCTGTCGCTGACCTCCACCCATCACTCTGCCCTTCCCACTTCGTTGCAGACTTCGAATATTTGGCCTCTTACTAATTTGGAGAGAACCTTCTCTCCCTCTTCACCTGAGGGTGGGCAGGCAGATGGCTGGGTCACCTTCACTTGGTCTGGACGACCAGGGGCAGAAGGCAGCTTCTCCCTTTCAACACTGCTTTCCTTCCCAAGGGTGCAGCTGAGAACAGCCTTTTAATTAGAGAAAGAGCTCCATGCAGCTCTTCCCCACTCCCCCAAAATACATTTAAAACAAATGTTTGATGCCATCTTGGTTTGATTACCACCTAACCCCATTTCCAAGTAACAAAGTAGCCTTTCCCTATAGACAGGCTGTCTCATCCTTCTGGGTTCCTGTGCAGAGACGAGACGGGGCAGGTCAGTGGTCCCTATTCTCTATTCCCAGGGATAGGGGCTGCTCTGAAACACACTTTTTAAAAAAATTATTATTCGTGCTCACATTGAGATAGAGGGAGGCTCCTGCAAGAAGTTGTGAATCTGGATCCCCCACAGCTGGTGTCCCCTTCCTTCTTGCTCAGAGCATTCTGGCTGAGGTGTCAGAGGACCTGAATTTAAGACCTTGTTCTGTCATTTACTAGCTCTGCGACCTTAAGCAATCTGTTGTATCTTACTGGAAAACAAGGGGCAGTAATACTTATAACATTTGCTTCTTAGGGTAACTCAAAATACTCAAAAGTGATTCAAACCATACAAATGTCAGATACTATTATTACTAATACTATGGATAAATTTGCTCTTCTACAGAACAAGGCAAAGGAAGGGGACTTGATGCCCTGACTGGAGACGGCCCTGGGAACAGTTAACTTGTCACATGTCTGCATTAGCACAACTGGGCCCTGATAATGCTCTGTACATTTCTTTCTTTTCTTTTTTTAACGTTTATTTATTTTTGAGAGAGAGAGAGAGAGAGAGACAGACAGACAGAGAGACAGACAGACAGCGTGAGAGGAGGAAGCAGAGAGAGAGGGAGACAGAATCCAAAGCAGGCTCCAGGCTCTGAGCTGTCTGCACAGAACCCAATGTGGGGCTCGAACTCAAGAACCATGAGATCATGACCTGAGTCGAAGTTGGACACGTAACCAACTGAGCCACAAAGGCGCCCCAGTACGTTTCTGATATTTATGGGTATTATTTCTGGTCCGTACCGCTTTCTCTGTTCAATGCAAAGGAAACTAAAGGGTTTCTCGAAGCTCCTTAAAACCAAGTACTTATGCACATATGAACAAAGCCATCAGCTGAAAGACATAATTGGTCCTCTTGAAAAACAACCATCAACCAATGAATAAAAGCAAACCTGACATCTACCAATCTTCAGGTGAGGTCAGTGATGGGGGGAGGGGGAAGGACTAAATTCTCAGCACAAGCTCAGATACTTGTTTTGTTATCTAGGGAGGCTACCCTAGTTGGGATTTAGGATTGGTTTCTTTCCACCAGAGTGATTTCATATTTTATGACATAGAGCAATGGAACCTGGAAGCACATGTGTCATTACACACACAAAAGGCCAGGATGGACACAGCCTCGGCCCTGTGAGCCCTTCCTCAGGATTCAGGCCAGTCTGGGAAGTGTTCTCTGAACCTTGCGCCAAAGGCACGGCACTGAGGATGGCAAGTCCACTTGCCCAATGTGCACTTCCTGTGCTGCTACTGCTAGGCAAGTGCCCTCTGTATCGTGGCTGGCCATTACATCGTATCAGGAGCTCCTCCGAGGACAGACTAGCCCAGCACACCTGCCCTTTAATTCAGGTACCAAGAGGTGTTAAGTACAGACACCCCTCAGGGGGTTGGTTCCCTCTTTGTGGAGTTGGATGTGTGAGTGGCGCATCACCTCAAAAGGTCAGCGCTGAACAAAAAAGCCTCATCCTTCCACCATTACTCTCTCTACACAATAGCATAACTAACTCTTCAGGGTCTTCTGATGATAGGGAAATGTTCCTGTCTTTTTATATTATTTGCATGATAAGCGCTATACTTTGCATATGCCACTCTGCTAAATAGAAAGCTTTAAAAAATGGCATTTAAAAACCCTGAGATAATTCTTAAGTAATAAGGAATAGTGTCAAAGACTATAACCACACTGCAGAGATTTTCTTTCATTTATAGTCAGCGATCAATGTCAAAATGTCAAATGGTTCACATCATGTTTCTACTTCACCCCCATTCACCATACTGAAAAAAATTCAACCTCCTTACCCTGCCCTATAAAGCCCTGCATGATTCAGCCCCTATCAGCTCTTTCAACCAGCACTTTTGGTCTCTTCCTTTGATGAACAGGATGCTACTCCTCTCATAAGCATCCCCTGCAGAAAACAGATGACCCTCAAGGCCACATACAAATGATAATGGCCTGGAGTTGGCTGAATCAATGAGAGGTGGCCCTGTTATCCATTTATTCCCGGAAATAATGGATCAGATCAAATTCTCCAAAACCAAAGCCAACATTTTTCCTAATGGTCAGAGGGGAAAAAAAAATCTCCATATTGGAAACAGGCTGAAGGCTCCAATAGGATGCCCACATATTACTTCAATGTCATGCTGGAGGCACTATGAGATGTGCCCATCAAAGATTATGTCCTTCTCTAGGGCTATGGTACTTTCTTTTGACTTACGAATTTAGCATTGATCAGGATATTCTATAACTCTGTAAGGAAGGCTAGATGTTAATTTCTGAAAACTCGATAGTGATGTACAATGAATAGCACTGCTTAGAGATACAAATGACAACCACTTAGGAGAAAAGGTTAGCTTTATGGCCCTGTAGGACATTAACGGGTTTTGCACTTAACCTTGTGACTATTCTAGCATTCCTTCAGTGACCACAGTCAGTGTCTTGAATTTTCTTCAAACCAACTTTACCATCATTTTGATTCCTGAAACAAATATTTGACATACATT
Organism: Panthera tigris; assembly: GCF_018350195.1. Taxonomy (NCBI): domain Eukaryota; kingdom Metazoa; phylum Chordata; class Mammalia; order Carnivora; family Felidae; genus Panthera; species Panthera tigris. Next base: position 23,621,899 of record NC_056664.1, read on the forward strand.
CATTCTATATTTATGAATCAGATGTTTATTTTTTGAAAATCAATCAATCAATCAATCAATCTACCTACCTATCTAGCAATGTGCAAGCAGGGGATGGACAGAGAAAGAGAATCTTAAGCAGGCATCTCACTGTCAGCACAGAGCGTGATGTGGGGCACTTTTTTAAAATCTTAATTTGACAGATGTCTCATAACAGCTATAGGTTTAAAACTAACAACACTATATACAGTAAGGTAACACAATTGGTAAGTTACTTAAGAAGTTACTTAAATTTAAATGGATTTTAAAAATTATGGATTTTATTTTTGCCTAAGGTGAGTTTTTAGAAACACCATCCTCTCTGACATGGAATGCTGAGGCCACAAGCTGTCATTTTTCTCTAGACCAGATACCCAAATTGCTTGGGTAGATGCCTTCAGTCACAAAGACTGCCCTTTAAGAAACAACCTCATGAACTTTATATTTACCGTGAAGACAGTGGTGTTCACTAAACCAGGCAAAGCTCTGCTTTGGGTCTTACAGCTGCCTGATTGTACTTGTACTGAGTGACACGTGTGTGTGCGTGCATGCATACAAGTGTGCATGCGCTCTATGTGAATCTGATTGACCGTCTCACTCTCAGGATATGCTAGCGAGCCGCTTGAGGCCACATTTGTGGCCCACTGGCAATGTTCAGTGTCATGGCGCATGTTCTCTGCATTACCCTACTCTTGGCTTCATCATGTTTTAGTTTCCATTTGTCCTGATGTCTTTACTGGGAAGAAAAAAAAAAAAACAACAACCCTGTAGTTCCAAGCTGTAAACCGCCTTTTCAAGTTGTGTATAAATCACCAGAATCACTCCACTATAACCTCTTAGACCTTTGCTCATGCTTTTCTTTTATTTATTTATTTATTTATTTATTTATTTATTTATTTATTTAATTTTATTTATTTATTTATTTATTTATTTATTTATTTATTTATTTATTTTTTGCTCATGCTTTTCTACCTACACCACCTCTCCCAATACAGCTGCTGCTTAACAAAACCCTACTAATCCTTCCAGGTCTATGGAGACACCTTTTCCCTCCTTCACCAAGCTTCTGTTGATCTCAAGCAGACACACTCTCAAATCACTTACAGGCATCTGCACACTGCCTTATGTCACAGCTTCTTCTGTAACTGGATTCTCTTCATCCCAGCAAACACCAGCTCTTGGGAGATAGAGACTAGTCACATTTACGTCACCTGCTGAGCCTTGTAATACATGGCACACAGTATGCAGGGTGCTTAATAAATCAAGTTGAGGGAAGAAAGCAGAAAGTATAAAGGTAAATGGTCACTAAATACGGAGCATTCATTCGTTAACGAGCACCTCCTCTGGCCAGGACAGAGATAATCTGGTGGAAAAAAGACAAGGAAATCAGAATGACCACTGAACAAACTTGAGCAGATAGCCACTATATGGGGGTGAATAAGTATTTACAGTGTCTGATCTCCAGCAGCTTACACTAATAAACACAGTGAGTATGCAAGTAGAACTCTGGATGATGTTAGAAAGTAATAGAACATAGACGGTCTACTTTAGACATGGGGGAAGGAGTGTTGGAGATCAGGGAAGGCTTCTTGGGGCAAGTGCCAGCAGCCGAGGCCAGGAGGGTAAGGAATTCACCAGACACTGAAACAGAAGTATACGTGCAAAATCCTGAGGAAGGAGAGAACTTGGTAAATTCCAGAAACTGGAGGAAGCCTAGTGCACTTGAAGCCGATACAATGAAGAAGCAAACCTTGGGGCATTCTGTAGATCACAGTAAGAAGTCTGAATATGATCTAAAGTACAAGAAAGATATTTAAACAGGATATTTAATATACGAATTATATCTCCAAAAATCCTTCCGGTGACTAAGTGAAAAATGGATCGAAAAAAGACAATTAGAAAGACACCTGTCACCCAGACTAGGTGGCGACAATGGCCAGAGGCCAGGGAAAGAGACGGATGCTGGCATACTTGGTAAGGAACAGGGTGGTATGGTGACAGGCTGGGTGGTGAGGATGAGGCAAAAGGGGCAGGCATGGACAATCTGTGGCCTCCGGTTTGAGCTATTAATAGATGCAGGCAGCACTGAGATGGGACAGACGAGTTCCCTGTTCTCAGGGAGGCCTCCCAGGAGGCCAAGAATTAACTCAATTGTTTACAATGCTCATGGTAAACACACTCACACTTTGCCAGCTCAAGAAGAAACTCATCACTTTAAGAAGTCTATTACAATGATAGAAGTAATGACATGATAAATACATCTTCTTCTCCATTTTACATACTTGCTTCTCCTCCCTTTCTTGATGGGTTCCTTTACAAGATTTTCTCATAGAACAACAAGACAAACGTTTTCCGATGACTGAGAAACCGGTCTCATGGGTGGGGGTCATGAGGAGTGGGGTGTGTCTGGGATGGTAACCATTGGCCCGTGCATACTTTAACACTCCACCTCTGGTGCATGGGTGTGGACATTTGAGCTCGTATCTCTCCATGAAGCATAGAACCTTTTGTGGATTAACCAGGTAAGCAGAGCCCAGTAAAGAATGGAGCATCTAGACAGACACAGGACGTGACCACATGTCCTGAGAGTAGAACTCCTAACATAAGTATCACAGCAGTGATTAAAGACGCACAGTGCACATTTCCATGTGGATGGAAAAAGATGCAGGTTGGAGGATTTGGCACAGGGCTATGTGTGGGCTACTGATGGCCCTGCCAGAAGTAAAGTTTCATTTCATTATGGATGGAGGGGAAAAATGAGGAAAGACTGTGGTAGGCTCACAGGTCAGACACTGTTTTTTAAGTAACACTTAAGAGTAGCAGAGGATTTTATGCTTCAGCAAACAGAGCTGCAATCTTGGAGAGCCAAGGATGAAAGCCAGCTGGTCCACAATTCCAGGGTGTGCCACTCACACCAGCCACCACCACTGCAGGAAAACAAGGCTCTGAAGTTACAGAATCCTGGACCGCAGTAAAAGACAGTCATCAAGAGCTGCCCCCGGGGTTCTCGCTGAGTGCTGTCACTAAGTAGCTAGCTTCATCTGCAAAGTAAAAGCCTAAGCAAACTAGACTGAAATTAAATATCTCCTAAAGCAAATTTCTAAGACAAATATCTGGCTTTAGTCCAGATTAGCATTCTCATACTAGGGTCCTAGGACATGCTACGAGTCTATGCCATGAACAACAATTTTTAAGTCCTACACTTTCACCCTACTGATCACCTATAAAGGCTGATGGCCTGCCATGTGGCTTCCATGCTCCTTTCCCACCAGGTGTAATCCGGCTGTTGCCAACGATGGCATTCTTCAGCTGTGATTCTGAACTGGCCTTCCATGACAATCACTGAGGAGGGACCACATCCGTCTCTGCCAGTGAGCTCAGGTATTCATAACGTGTAGCCAGGATGAAGAACTGTGGGGACTTGTAACAAAATATTCCTCCAACTGGGGTAGAGGTATTTTCTCAAGGGTGCTCCAAGCATTTGGCCTTTAGAGAGGTCCCCACACTGTGCCCATTGAAGAGTGATGGCCCCTGAACCCCATGACAACAGGCAGGGGCGTTTATGTGTGTTTTCAATTGTGGACACCTACCAGGGTGGCAGGGAACTCAGAGCTCAAGACAGAGCCACACTACAGAACTGACTATTCACTTTACAAAGACGTTTTGGCTTAACATTAGAATCACATGTCAAAAAGCAAGAGATCAAGAGAGAACGTTTAACGCATTTTATAGATGAGGACAAAAGCTACTCAAAGGGCAAGACAGAAAACTGACCTTGACACAATAGACTCAAAATATAAAGCAAAACCTGAAAGCCAGAACTTGCGAGGTTACATAAATACAGCATAAAAAACAAGACAGTAATTTTAAAACCCAGTTTTGAGCATCTAGGACTACTTCAAATCTATACTCGAGCCAAATTCCAGTAGTCAGTTTTTCTGTCAGTTCTTCCAGAAATCAAGGAAACAGACATCAAAACTGCCATGGCTTTTTCTACATTTTCTGACAGCCTGTGCTTTCTGTACAGAGCATCTTGGTGATACCCTGTCTCTCCAGTAATCCAGCTCTCAGGGGCCACCACCTGACTTACTGGAGCCCCCGTTTCCAATGTGAACGTATTCTACTCAGTGATGTGTGCAACTCTGAAGACTGTGGCAATGTGCCGCCCTGGGTGGTCACTGGATCTCACAGATGAAAGCAGCAAGAAAACCCAGGGTGTAACTGCTCATTAAATAAATGCACATTAGAAAATCCCTTGTGAAAACTGGATAACTCTGCAAGTGGAAAATTTACTAGGGCAACCCTTCTTACCCCAAACAAAACAAGAACCCGACTGAGGCTATTCTCACACCCCTCCACCTCATCTGTGATTATAAAGCTGTGGTGCTTTTGTCCCATCAAGGGAGCTTCACTGGAAAAACCGAAGCACAAATTTGTGATAGGAAAAGGCAACACGTGTTGTTCCACTTTCCCTTCAAAGTCCATAAAACTTTGAATTCCAGGAATCCGAAATCTTGCACCCACAGCCACGCTCTGTTGAGATGTCACATGTTCTAAGGCTGGTGCGGGCCAGGTGGCCCTGTCCCTTCTCCTCGGCCCCTACACTTGAGCCGCTGCTAGGAAGACACAGGAGGTGGCGACGCTGGGCAGCGCTCACTCAGGCTCTCTGGCAACACAGCAATTAAACAGCGTGAGCCTCTGTAATCACGTTGCTAATGTTCACATTACATTTTCATAGTGTTCCTATAAAACCAAAATGTCATTTAACCTTTAGAGGTAATGCCAAGTTATAGGAAACAGCTACCATGCTTTGCTGAAGAGTACCATCCAAAGAAGAAAATACTACAATTATAATCCCAGCACAGAATATATAATTTAAAACTATATCAGCAAGATGAAAAATAATCTCTGTCCAGTTGAAGAGCTTCAGTTAACAATGCGTGTTGCATTTAATAAAAGTCACAACACATATCCATGTGACAAGTGGAGTGTTATTTACTGGACAAAATGCAGAACCCTCCCTCTATTAGAGATATAAAACAATTAAAATTGAGGGGTCACCTTCTCATATTCCAGGTCATGTTACTATTCGACTTTAAAATTTAATTAGAACCAATGAATTTTTTTTAAGGCTCCAACCACGGTAGAGACACAGGATTCCCATGATTATGACAGTTAACACTAGATTAAAAACAGAACTACCCTATGACCCAGCAATTGCACTACAAGGAATTTATCCAAAAGATACAAAAATGCTGATTCAAAGGGGCAACATGCAACCCAATGTTTACAGCAGCGCTATCAACAATAGCCAAATTATAAAAAGAACCCAAATGTCCATCATCTGATGAATGGATAAAGATGTGCTATATATATACAATGGAATACTACTTGACAATAAAAAAGAATGAAACCTTGCCATTTGGAACAACGTGGATGGAACTAGAATGTATTATGCTAAGTGAGATAAGTCAGTCAGAGAAAGACAGATACATATGACTTCACTCATATGTAGAATTTAAGAAACTCAACAGATAAACATAAGGGAAGAAAAGGAAAAAATAAGATAAAAACAGAGAGGGAGGCTAACCATAAGAGACTCTTAAATACAGAGAACAAACTGAGGGTTGCTGGAGGGGAGCTCAGTGCGGGGTAGGTGGGGGGGTTAAACGGATGATGGGCATTAAGGAAGGTACTTTTCAGGATGAGCACTGGGTGTTATATGTAAGAGATGAATCACTGGGTTCTACTCCTGAAGCCAAGACTACACTGTTAACCACCCTGAATTTAAATTTAAAACAATCATTAAAAAGAAAGAAAGAAAAAAGATAACTTTGGTGGCAGCATGACAATGGATTGGATGGAAAGAGAAAAATGAAGGAAGAGACGGAGAGAAAAAGGAAGGGAGGAAATTAGCTAGGTACTATTTACTAAGATTTTAATAATTGCCAACACACCAGATTCAGCAACTTCCGCTGCAAGAACCCAGACGGTAACAGTGGAATTGAAGAGAAGGCACCCACAAATTCTTAGAAGGTAGGATCAATTAGGTGTGTAATGACTGGTTTGATGTGGATGGTGAAACAGCAGGAAGTCTTGATGAAAAAAAATCTGTTTTGGGGTGCAAAAAAAAAAAAAAAAAAAAAAAAGAAATGGTCCTTTGAGACTGAGGACAACGGTCTTCAATGTAAGGTGTCCAACATGTAGAAGCCAGAACTGGGGAAGTGGGGGCTCCTCAGCATGAAGCAAGTTTTAGGTCTCCACGTCCTGCAGTTGTAACCCCACTGGGGCCCAAGCCCTCTCTGGTTTATTCATCAAAAACAAATGTCACGTACTGGCACAAAAACAGACACTCAGATCAATGGAACAGAATAGAGAACCCAGAAATGGACCCACAAACATATGGCCAACTAATCTTTGACAAAGCAGGAAAGAATATCCATTGGAATAAAGACAGTCTCTTCAGCAAGTGGTGCCGGGAAAACTGGACAATGACATGCAGAAAAATGAACCTGGACCACTTTCTTACACCATACACAAAAATAAACTCAAAATGGATGAAAGACCTAAACATAAGATAGGAAACCATCAAAATCCTCGGGGAGAAAGCAGGCAAAAACCTCTTTGATTTTGGCTGCAGCAACTTCTTACTCAACACGTCCCCAGAGGCAAGGGAAACAAAAACCAAAAATGAACTACTGGGACCTCATCAAAATAAAAAGTTTCTGCACAGCGAAGCAAACAATCGGTAAAACTAAAAGGCAACTGACAGAATGGGAGAAGATATTTGCAAATGACCTATCAGATAAAGCGTTAATATCTAAAATCTATAAAGAACTTATCAAACTTCACACTCCAAAAACAAATAATCCAGTGAAGAAATGGGCAAAAGACATGAATAGTCACTTCTCCAAAGAAGACATCCACATGGCCAACCAACACATGATAAAAATGCTCAACATCACTCATCAGAGAAACACAAATCAAAACCTCAATGAGATACCACCTCACACCTGTCAGAATGGATAACATTAACAACTCAGGCAACAACATGCTGGCGAGGATGTAGAGAAAGACCATCACTTTTGCACTGCTGGTGGGAATGCAAACTAGTGCAGCCACTCTGGAAAACAGTATGGAGGTTCCTCAAAAAATTAAAAATACAACTACCCTATCACCCAGTAATTGCACTACTAGGTATTTTATCCAAGGGATACAGGTGTGCTGTTTCGAAGGGGCACATGCACCCCAATGTTTATAGCAGCGCTATCAACAATAGCCAAAGTATGGAAAAAGCCCAAATGTCCATTGATGGATGAATGCATAAAGAAGATGTGGTGTGTATGTGTGTGTATACACACACACACACACACACACACACACACACACACACACACACACACTCATAGAGTGGAGTATTACTCAGCAATCAAAAAGAATGAAATCTTGCCATTTGCAACTATGTGGATGGAACCAGAGGGTATGATGCTAAGCAAAATTAGTCAGAAAAAGACAAATATCATATGACTTCACTCATATGAGGACTTTAAGATACAAAAAAGATAAACATAAGGGAAGGGAAGCAAAAATAATATAAAAACAGGGAGGGGGGGGGACAAAACATAAGAGACTCTTAAATACAGAGAACAATCAGAGGGTTGCTGGAGGGGTTGTGGGAGGGTGGATGGGCTAAATGCGTAAGGGACATTAAGGAATCTACTGAAATCATTGTTGCACTATATGCTAACTTGGATGTAAATTAAAAAATAAATTAAAAAAAAAGGAAAAAACAAAACAATACAAAATGTCCTGGCCTTCCCTTTATGACTTCAAAATAATCCAGGGAGGGGTGCCTGGGTGGCTCAGTAGGTTGAACATCTGACTCTTGGTTTTGGCTCAGGTCATGATCTCATGGTTCACGTGTTTGAGCCCCGCCTTGGGCTTGCTCTGATAGCTTGGGGCCTGCTTGGGATTTTCTCTCTCCCTCTCTCTCTGCCCCTCCCCTGCTCACGCTCTCTTGCTCGCTCTCTCTTTCTCGCTCAAAATAAATAAATGAACTTTAAAAAGAACCCACCAAAACCCAAAATAATCTAGGGATTCGTTCTTCCCCACAGATTGCTTCTAAACCCAACCCCCTCAGAATTCAGTATGTCACTGCCAAAAAGGTACTGAAATACTGCCCTCCTTGGTGACAGAGCATGCTTTTCAAAACTAGCTGAGCACTTCAGGGGACAACCTAGGTCTGTCTCACAAGAGGAGAGCCCAGCATCCACAGGCGCATCACACATCCCAAGTACTCAGACTCATGACCTGCCCTGACATGTGGAACACCGAGCTGTCAAAGATTAAGACAGTCCTGTAAGGTCACAAAAGACTCCAGGTGGCTTAATATTCTTAATCAAGTCATGAGGGGATTGGTGAGGACAGAAACTCATGTTTTAGTATCCCAATCATTCATACCGACTTCGATAAGACACCATCATTTTTATACCCATGCTAATGGGTCAGCTATGTGCTTATCCAACTTTTACTTCTGAAATTCAGGTAATGCTGGGTGGTGGTGCATCTCAGGCTGGCTACAGAGCTGTTAACTTCCTGCAGTTGTAACTGAGGATGGGGCGCAGCTCACAGGGGCACAGCTGAAGACCCAGGGGTTGAGGAGATCTGCCAGTAACTAACGTCCCTATCTCAGTGTGCAGGAGGTGTGGCAAATATTCCTCAGCTCGGAGGTGGAGGAGGACTATCTACAGTGCACAGCCTCACTCTAAGTGGCTTACACAGTGGTTAAGTACAAGGTGCAGTTGTGCGACAGGGAACAAATTTACGTATTTTGCCTCCCCTTGCTGTATATACATAACTAAGAAGGTAAACTGCAGACAGAAAGGAGAGAGGGCTATGACTGAGATAACTGGGCACAGAGGAAGATGTCTTCAGGTATCTTGAGAACCAAATGTGCTCCCATTAAAAAAAATATTTTTAAGCACAAGAAACTCTTAATTAATGAAGTAGGAAGGGCAGACCAGATGTTATCATAAATAAACTTGATGCTAAAGTGTCATCTTCTCAAAGGTGGGGAGGGCAGTGGCATGGAGAACCGAAGAGCAAATACACAGTTCAGAAAATAATCTGGAGGAAAAAATACTTTAGGTTAGGATTTAAAGTGTTTTCTTAATATTTCATATTTTGAATGCTTTGGCACAGCCTATTTATGGCCCTAGACTGAGAGGCAATTACATTAGATCCTTATCACTAGGAGAGATGGGTATTTACTACAGGAGGGTAATTACTTTTTTTATAGAGATAGTTTATCTCATTAGATGTCATCATTTCAGGAAGAATAGGTCTGCACAAGGATTAGTTCATTCTAATAGTCTGGTGTACTTCTCTGGCCTTGAGGAATCTGCCCATAACCCTGGGGCTGAACTCAACACCGTGGCCTGGACCAAGAGCACAGTATGACTCCATCCATTCTTGGACCATTTCACCCATGACTCTGGTAGGGAGGCAGTTTTACCAATGTAGCTACTTTCTCTCGTCAACTACAGTGCCATTCAAATAATCCCTAGAGTCGGGAACAAGGCTCCTTGGTGAACACTGATCCTAGCAGGACTAGAAGTCAGCGGCTGTATTTTATTGAGCTCCGAATGATCAATGCAGCACAGTGCCTGGCACACAGTGAATGTTCACTAAGTGCATGATAAGGAGGCATGGAGCTTCCAGAAACTCCCCTGTGCACAGGTGGCTGCTTGTAAGAGAACAGTTGGAACGTATTCAAACAGAAGTTAAAAGCAAGTTTAAAACACGCCTTAAAACCAGAGGAAAAACTATTTCAGGAACTCAGAAGTCACCAAAGATAGTTAATCAGGAGCCAGTAACCATGCTTAGAGCCAAATAACATGAAACAAGTACAGCCAGTTCCAGTCGTAGGGGCCAGAGCCATGGACAGTGGGAGACGTGAGGTGATCTGGGAGCCCTAGTGGACTCAAACTCCTTGGAGAAAGTGAATTAGCAGCTTTCTTGTTCCCTGAGCACCCAGGAAATGGCAAGCAGTTGTACACATTTTGCAGTAGATGGTGTGCTCTTTTATCATTGCATTTGTCTGGTGAAGTTGAATGAACTCTTTACTAGATTTTGCCCTGATAAAACAATATTGTATTAATTTTATTACATAATTAAGATGGTAACTTTGAAATTCAATAATATCAATGAAACAGTAATTATGAAGAGACATGTTAGGATGAGCCACAAAGGAGGAAAAGCCTTTTATCCACTTCCCACTTCTGGCGGCCACCTATCATGAGGCAGGGAACAGAAACCCTGGGATGAAAGTCTTGATTCTTATTCTCAGGAAGCTCCCTGTATGCTGGGGACATAGCTGTAAACAGGAGCGTGTTAGAGCACCTGGCTGGCTCAGTGAATAGAGCATGTGCCTTGATCTTGGGGTCATGAGTTTTAGCCCCATGATGGGGTAGAGATTAAACAAAAATAAAAAAAATATAAGAGGAGCGTGTTGACTCTGCTTAAAAGGACATGTGCAAGTAGAGCAGGGCAGGGGAACGGGGCAGCCTGCTGACCTTGACTGATTTGGAAGAAGGACTCCAAGTGCCCAGGCAGCAGGGGATGGCCCAGCGCAGCTGCAATCCCTGAAGGATGGCCTCCGGCCCCAGCTGCTGCTCTGTCAGCACTCTCCTGATGGCCTGGTGCATCAGACAAATATCCTTCTGCATATGGGTGGCATGGCAGGTGGTCTTAGGGGCTGTGCCACGTAAAGGCTGGGAGAAGAACAGCCACAAAGGTAATTGAAAAGAAACAGCCAGAAAGGTAAAAGGGGAACAAAAACAGTAGTGCTCCAGAAACAGGTATTTTAAAAACAAAGATGAAGCAAGGAGTGTTGGGTTGAGGAGGTCAAGTGTTGGTAGGAGAGCAAAATGGTGCAGCAGTATGGAGGCTCCTCAAAATCAAAAATAGAATTACCATATGATTCAGCAATCCCACTTGTGTGTATTTATCCAAAATAATTCAAAGCAGGATCCTGAAGAGATATTTATAAGCTGCAGCATTATTCACAATAGCCAAGAGGTAGCAGCAACCCAAATGTCTGCGGACAGGTGAACACATAAAGAAAATCCCGTAATAGGCTGCAACATGGATGAAGCCCCAGGGCATTATGTTAAGTGAAATAAGCCAATCAAAAAGGACAAACATTGTACGATTCCCACTCATATGAGGTATCTAAAGTAGTCAAAATCACAAAAGTAGAAAGTAAAATGGTGTTTGCCAAGGGCTATGGGGGAATAGGTGAGGGAGCATTAGTGTTTACAGGGTACAGAGTTTCAGCCTAGTAAGTGAAAACGTTCTAGAGCTCTGCAGCACAGCAATGTAAATACACTTAGCGTTCCGGGTCTACACATTTAAAAAACATTTAAGACTGTAACCTTAAGGTTTGTGTGTTTGTTGCCACAATTAAAATGAAAACAAAACAAAGACGTGGTGATCGTATTAACTGTGGCTGGGACTGGGGTGCCTGGCTGGCTTAGTGGGTTAAGCATCCAACTCTCGATTTTGGCTCAGGTTGTGATCTCACCGTTCATGAACTCCAGCCCTGCGTTGGGCTCTGCGCTGACAGTACAGAGCCTGTTTGGGATTCTCTCTTCCTCTCTCTCTGCTGCTCCCCGTTTGCTCTTCCAAATAAATAAATAAACTTAAAAAAAAATGTGGCTGGGAGTGGCCTGTTCTGATGAAGACAAACACCAGATCCAGTAAGTGGAGGTGGCTGTGGCCCAGAGGCTAAGAACACCTGTTCACAGAGCAGGAGCCACGCTGGGGGTGGCTGGGAAAGGAAAAGAGCAAGCAATCATGGATGAGATGCTCCAGAAGCGTGACCTAAAAGGAAAATGAGAATCAGGGTGGAAACAAGCATAGCCCTGAAGAAAAGGTGTTCATGAATTCTAGTCCCTTCACTTCTTTCTGCCTGGCATTCCCCATAAAACGGACATGACTTAACAGTCCTAGTAACACATGGGTGGAGTGAACCCACCACACTGTGAAAATTCGGTAAATGGCAGCCGTGACTATGATGAGTGAGGAGGCTTTCATGTGGAGCCTGGTCCTCTGGGGGTGATGGCCATGCTGGGGTGAGAAGGAAGGGCTGTGACCCTGAAGCCTGGGTCTCTGGGGAATGCTGACATAGGACCAAGAGGCTGGTGAATCAGTGAGGAGGAAGGATAAGGAGTCAGAAAACACAGGCCTCAGCACAGAATCTTCTTCATCGGAGTCTGGAGGAGGATGACCGGCCCCCCCCTCCCCAAGCCTGGCAGCACTGGGGATGAGCTCTCTCTGCTCCTGAGGCCACAAGGGAAGGCAGAGGACCAGCGAGCAGGGCAGGCTTCTGGTTTCAGGGAGGCGAATGGGAAATCCTCTTTGAGGAGGTTGAGAACTTGACAAAGACAGAGCTATGAAATGCTGCAGGTGTGCTACTAAGTTGGGGGCAGCGGACAAGGGGGCAGAAGGCAGTCCGACTAGGAAAAAGGACAGGAAAAGGCTGTAGGGCTTCCTCAGAGGCTGTAGCTTGGGAAGGACAATGAAGAATTGCACAGAATCACACAGCGAGCTTGTTTGCATCTCAAAATGACCAAGAACCTAAGGCACCGGAAAGGCTCCACTGGTCTGAAGCTCATTCTAGTGACACTGAGCCCCAGAAGTGAATAAATTTGGGTGCGGGGCCCTACTTATTGGGCGTAAAGTCGCCTCCTGGATATTGTTATATAGAGCAAAATTATTCACTGGTAGTTTTAAAAGATGTTCTGCACCATTAACCTACAGATGTTTTCTTCGGTTTTCCCAGCTCCAAGAATCACATATCATTCTCTATTTGCAAGCAAGCTCAAAACTTGCCTTGGCCCTTAATTCCTTGGCAGTTTCTCCCAACCACCCTCACAGACCTTGTTTCCTCTTCACACAAATCCTTTTTAGAAGACAGACGCTACTGATGAAAGTAGAAGTGAAAAAAATTGCTCAAACAACTCATTCACTCCCATACAAATGTTAATTAAGCACCTATTGTATGTAAACAATGGGAGTAGACAATGTAGGAAATTTTAAAGGAGATTAAAATGTTTGCTACAATGCTTTCCCATTCTACTATCTGAAGTTTTATTGAGTTTGTCTTTCTGTTCTGGATCTTTCTCTGGATTTCTTCTGCCAGATTTTACTTTCTCAGAGATTCCTCTGAGGAATCAGCTCTCCTCTACCCAGCCTCGGTAGGTGTCCAAGCCACTTGAGATAAGACTTCACCCAAAGCAAAAGCACCTTGGGGAATAGGACTCCTTAGTGTCTTCTTTCAAGAGGCCCCTAATAAACTGACAAACACAGCCTTTCCTCATTTGTAATTAAGAAATATGCCTTGTAAACGGTGACCTACCAAATTAGGAGGACATACACACAGTGCCTAGTGCCCCCAAACACAGGGCCCTAACAACTACAAAGGAAGAAGAGCACACAGTTACACACAAAAATAGAAAATGAAAAGGCAAACACAGTTCATTCTTGTAAGCAACACCTAGGTGTATTGGGAGACGACACCATGTTCAGTTTGAGAGGACTGCCCAAAAGCTACAACATGGACTGAAATGATCACTATTCATTTACTATTCAATATTTAACAGCCATGATATTCTGTAACCTAGGGAAGCGCTGTTATATTTTAAGGGTACTCAGTAATCTTAATTGTGTTGTGATTGTCAAAAGCTCAGTCTCTACTTTCACCCTTACTGTTAATAGCCCTGGGTTTCCCTTGGGCAACCAGAGTGTGGATGAAGCTGATCTCTCCTGGAACTTCGGGAAAGAGAAGAATTTTCTGCCTGGTTTGCTGAGAGGGTTAGGATGCCAGCTAGAACTGTGGATGGCACGTGCCTTCCCTGTGGGGAGGGTTTGCATGAATGCAGCCAAGAGAGCCCACAGGGGGAGAGGGCATGGATCCATTCAGGCAATGGGTCCAGCTGTGCCTGGGACTTGCTCACCTGAGCCAATATATGGCATTTTTGTTTGCCTGTTTAAGCCAATTTGAGTTCAGCTTCACTTGACAGAGAACAAGTCCTGTGATGTAGTTCTGGCAACAGGGTGAATTAGGCTTATAAAAAAATCCCTTTTGCCACTGTGACAAGAAGAACTGAAGTCAGGAGTGGGTTATAATATGGACCTTCTGTCCCACCAACTTGCTGAGTGATTTTGTTTTTTACCAAATTCCTTTTTCTTTCACAACCAGGCTCATCTATAAAATAAGCATTCTCTGAAAGAGGGAGAATAATGTTAGAGGGACATAGAAGACAGAGCAAAGGCAACAGAACAGCATGTTTGGAAAGAAGACCAGACAGCCAGTACACTGTGTATCCATAGCTGCTCTTGCCCCTACAATACAGGATGTCATTAGAGGAATATTCCAGAAGGCTAGTACCCTGCTAAAGACAACAGCAATAAAAATGGGAATGCAGAAGACAAGCGGGATTTGTATCAGGTGTTCAATCCTCTTTTAACAAGTATCAACAAGAACAAGTATTTTCAAAAATAGGAATTTCACTTGAATTGGGTGACTTTTTTATTCTGTCCTTGTGCCAGTCAGTTACAAAGTTCAGGAGGAGGAGCAGGATTGCAGGAACTGGAGTCAGATTCTTTTCTGACATATGACCTAAGGGATCCAGATTTCACTTAAATTGTAAAACTCTAAGTTAATAAAATACACTTTGGTATATTAGAAACTGAGCAGGAACGATAAAATTAATGGGAATTAATTTGAAGTTTTCTTATTAAACTTTTGTAAGTATCTTCAGGCAGAGACCAGATGGCACTATTCATCCTAACCCCTGGCATGGAAGTTCTCAGTCCTTGAGTGGGTGCTGGGGGAACCAAAAGTCAGTGACCTCTTCTGAAATGCTCCCATTAGAAGTGTGAACTCTCCAGCTCAAACACGTGGAGATTAATGTGGTCCCTGGCAGAGATGACACACACATTCACAAAGTCTTCACGTTTTGAAAAGTTGGAACTGTGCACCTCCCCCCACTTCAATAGGCAAGAGAAAATGTAAAGGGAATTAACAGAAAAGTAAGTACAAACAATTACAACCTGTGAAATCAGAATTTTCATGCTTTAAAATGAAAACCATGAGATAACAGTTTTCTACCTTAAATATCTGTCAGATATTGAAAAGCTGATTAAGAACAATAGGTAAATAGGCACTCACAATATTTATAGCTTGTTTAGAGAGCAATTTGGCAACATCTAGCAAAATCTTTAATTACAGTCTTGTACTTTACTAGTGTTTACAACAGTGAGTCTCCAGCTAACATGCAAATGGCTCAGGAAAAAATGTATATGCACATACAGATATGTGAGTGTATAAACATCCACTCACACCCAGGGGAGGGAGAAAGTCAGTGAGGCAAACTGAAAACAACTGGTGAATGTGGATGAAGTGTATGGGTTCTTCTTTACTGGTTTTGCAACTTTTCCATAAATTTGAAATCATATAAAAAAAAAGACAAAAAAATCAAGTTTAAAACTTCAAAGCAAGTGAGGTAGAGTCAGAGTCTTAAAATAGAGAGCTCTCCACAACATGATGTTAAATGAAAGAGGCAAATACCAGAACTTATAGGATTCCATACCAAAGGATGTGAATATGGAGAAGGTCTGAAATGACACATGTCAAACTATTAATGTTCCCTCTGAAGTAAATGGTATTCTGAGGGGAGGAGGTAATGGTAAACTGTCCTCTTTTGCTCAACGTACTTCTAACAACTTGTGTAAGAATTCATAATATCTATGTATGACTCAGGTTTAAGGCAGGAGGTGCATTAACATTTCTGCTGTTGCAGTGTCAATGAAATGTATTCATTTATGTGGAAAACACGCCCAATGTCTACCGCTAAGGTTCTCACTTCGTGGATGCACCCAGACACAGGGCCCTGCGCAGGCAGATGGAAATAACAGACACAGTGCTCTGTCACGATGCCTGAGGCCTTTACTAGGATCCTTATTAAGGGCAGGCCCTGGGATGCTAATCCAGTAAGTGTCCAGGCCCAAATGCCAAAGTGCCCCTGCTGAGTAATAAAGACACTGAATCACCACTAGGAGGTATGTATGATATCGTCACACAATAAATAGCCACAAATCAATTTAGAAGAATGAAGAAGGGCTATTTGCACAGATATGAAAATATATCTAAATGTATCAAAATTAAAAATAAAACCCTAAGTTGTAGAGCCATATGTCAGGTATGAGCCCATTGATGTATTTAAAAGATGTGCATGTTTATATAATTTCTGGAAGGAAAAAACTGTTAACAGCAGTTATCTCTGGAGAGTAGGAGCAGGAGGTGGGGCTTTCTACTTTTCTTTTTTTCTTTGAAACATTTTAATTATTTTATAATGTTTTTCTGTCATTTAAAATTTCTAATTAGAAATATTTATTGAAAGAGTAACAAAAGTCTAAAGACAATTTCAAATCAAGATATATAAGGCTAATAAGCAGCCTCACGAGAGAACAGGAATCTAACTATAAAGAATCTAAAATATAAACAGAAGAAATTAGTTGTGTATTTTTATTTATTTCCCATCTTCCTCCATAAAAACCAAACTTAAAAGAAAGCACGGTACAGGGAAGGTAGTTGTGGAACTTTGGCAAGCACCAAAGCCACCTGGAGGGCTCGGGAAACAGACTGCTGGACCCAGCCGAGATTCTAGTTCGGGAGGTGTGGCGGGGGCGCAGGGATGAGCATTTCTAACAGGTCACCCAGATGCTGGGCACCACACTTTGAGAATCACTGGTATAGGAAAACATAAGAAAGTGGAAATGAAGAGCAAACACTAAACAGTCACAAGGGCTCTGAAGTAGGTTTGCTGGGTCACCCTTGCCCCAAGTCCTAACTGTCCTTGAACATACCATAAAACCCTGCAAGTGCAGGGGGAGGGGAAGTCTCCCCAGCAGCACAGACGCTGGGCAGGCGGGTCTCGGCTGCTCTTGCTGGGATGTGTGCTGGTCCAGAGCTGGCTGGGTTGATCCCTGAAACTTCTTAGTCCAGGTGAACTTGGCATATTCAATTCATTTTTACGTGAGATAGGAGACAGGATTACAAAAGGTGAGCTGATGTCTATGTCTAACGTCCTGGAAAGGCTCTATGTGAAAACAGCGGTCAAATTAGGTGTAAGTGAGAAAATGGGAAAAAATGAAAAAATTCCAGGACTGTGTACTCAGATTTGTAAGTCCCAAAGTGTCTGCCCCATTTCAATGAAATCCAAATTGGCAATAGTAGATGATGTGTCTGGATGTACTTCACACAAAACCGAACTCTGATCAATCAACCGATCTCCAAAGTCAGGCCCTTTCCATGGACCCATGGAAAGGGCCTGACTCACCAGACAACTGGCAAACGAAAGTACCCGTTCATTGAAAGGCCTTGGCTCTATGTCGATCGCAAATGGTTGCACATTTTTAATGTTTAGCCTTTGTTTTCGGAGTAGACATGTCCTATTGAGGCCCTGCTGAGCGGTTTTCTGCCACCGGTCTCCTGATTTCTTCCCTTTCTCTGACTTAAATTCCAATCTCGGCACAGAAATTGCAAATGGCCCTGGGGGACCGGGGCCTCTTCCAAGGGTGGAGCTATTGATTTGGTACAACATCTTCCCTGATAATAACAGAGAAGGGAGATAGATCATCAGGCTTCATATTCTTATTGAGAGGAACTTACACTCCAGCTCCTCAGAAGAAGCCATATTTTCCTAAACAACTGCTCCTGGGAGCCTCCTTCAATAGAAATGCTCACAGAATAAAAGACTTGAGGCATGTTAAGGTACTTCCCCGCTTTCCTCCTGAATCTGTTGGCTCTGACTTCATATCCATCAACTTCTAAGCAATTACACTGATCAGGTTTAGACCTCATTTTTTAAAATGTGTGCTAACAGTATTTTCTCAAATGTACAATGATGATCAGTTATACATTTGAATTCACAAAAGAACAAAGTAACAATAATCCAGTTTATAAAAGCAATTGCTTCTTTCGTAGGATTAATTCGTTAGGCAATTAAAAGACCAAGAAAATACTATCATTAACAAAGAGTAGAAAGAAGGCAGCCACATCACCTAAATTTAAGATTTTTTCATATCTCTGAGTGAAGCAATATAGTCATCTTTTAAACCTGTTTCACACTTAAAACAGTTACAAGCCACATATACATATGGTTATTCTGTAAAAGTAATCGTGTGTGTTAAAATTCTCCAGAAACATTTACTCTTTTGGTTAACAGATATTTAAATATCTGTTGTGTTTGGTGGCAAAAAATATCCCTCATACACACATGATTAATGTTTTGAATAAGAGATGATTCATTCCCCAGTGACTCCATGAGTATCTGCTTCAATTAGTTTTAAAAAAACAAATCAGTTTTCTCATGTAGCTCTAAAATTAATGTGGAAAGTAAAAACAAACAACGACTTTAAGAGATTATGAGTGTAGACCAGCAAGCTGATGCGGCTTCAGTACTGCTCTCTCAGGAAAGAAACGCCCCAAGGGCGAGTAAGAGGTTTTCTGGGACGTTTCTGTGCTTCTGGCCTCTGTACCCTGTCATTTCAATAGCATTTCTTCCCTCACATCTAGTGTGATCTGGCGACAGGGCTGCCAAGAACTCACTATACCATCTTTGTCTTCCATGAGTACCCCTTCTACTGGACTCGTTCCCTGACAAACACCGGCAGCATGTGCTACGAACAGGCACTGCTCAGGACACGGGAGGATTCAGCCCTGGCAAAACCAGATCCCTTCTTGGAGCCTACTCGCCAGAGGAGGGAACAAAAGCATCTTTCTGCAAAGGAGAAGGGTGAAGAGAAGCAGAGGCACTCATCCACCCGAGCACCTGTCTGTAGGTGGCCATGCTGTCTAGGACACCACTTGCTTTTTGCCATCATGCTTCGCTCAGAAAGGACACTCCCACAGTAGGCTGTGGAGGGAGGAGGAGATGGTTCTTTTCCCTTTAAATCTTCAAGCCTGATTTAGATCATGGCCATTGGGGATGTCATTTACCGCTGTTCTAAAAACATTCCCGAGCAGCTTCTATTCTTTCTCTGGTCTAAGTGTTCTCAACAGTATATAGGACTCAGGGTCAGGAGAGAAAGGAGGTCATGAGGGCCTTGGAAATACAGTGTTACTCCCGTCCCAATCAACCTGCCTACCTTCACAGAACAAGATAAAATAATTTGAGATTTTATGCTTACATATCCGTGGTGGTTTTAACCAAAGCCACCTTTATGGACATTTAAAAATTTTTTGACATGGGAATAGTAATAAAAAAGGAAGTCACTAACTCCTTATTTAAACTGAACCCAATATCCTCGTTTTATACAAAACTGAAGGCTTTGCTGAGGGGAGCCAAGCTTGCGTAACTGTGGTAAAAACAGAACGTGGAAACTTAAAGGGTCAAAAAAGTTTTGAAAATCACGCCCCATCACCCATAAAAATGAATGTACACACAACTTTTGTGGATAAAGGGGAACCACAGATCTTCTAAAGTCTTTTGTATCCCTTTACTTTCCAAAAATACTGCCCTAGGACTGTGACTTCCTAGAGCAAGACTTAGCAAACTTTTTCTGTAAAGAGCCAGACTGTCAATTTTTTCAGCTTTGCAGGCCATACAGTCTCTGTCATAACGATTCAACTCTGTCCTTGACCATAAGTGCCACAGACCATAAGTGAATGAATGAAATGTGGCTGTGTTCCAATAAAACTTTATTTATGGACACAAAAATTTTGATTTCTTATGTTTTCACATGGCATTAAATATTATTCCTCTTGATTTTCCCAAACATTAGAAAGTGTAAAAACCATTCTTAGCTTGCAGGCCATATGGAAAAGGCAAGTGGGCTGGTTGCCAAGCCCTGCCCTTATCTGCTAGATAAGAGCCCAGCAGAGTGCTTGGCCCTGAGTAATCAATAGAGAAGTCTATGTTCCCGGTCTAGTGGAGGCAGCAAGAAATGGAGAGAACACAGGAGTAGGAATTAAGAAACATGTTCTGATTCTATCTCTGCCTTCAGTTCTCTCTGAACATCACAATCTCCTTGGACTCAGCTCCCCTCTCTGTGACAAGCAGCATGCAATCAGATGGCTGATAAAGTCTCTTCTGCTTCTGAACCTCTACGATCCTTCATTTACAACAACGTAAAAGAAAACTGGGTCTACGAGCAAGGCCAACAGTTCAGGAAGTCAGCTCGGTAAATAAGCTCATACAAGTTCCAGGCGAGGGCAAAACTCCTGGAGTAAGGAAGAAAAGCAGCATTTGGGTAAAGTGTGTTATCTGAAAGACACTAGCAAGATGGCAATTTACTGCCCCAAGGGAACCCCTGGATTTCCGTTTCCTCATTGCTACACAAACGTCTAAGCCAAAACTTTTTGATGCACCACAGCAAGATGGTTAGAGTGCCATCTCAGGTGAGCATTTCTCTTTGGAGGGAAATAAGCTTCCCTCTCGCTTTCTTTCATTCTACTAAGGGTGAGTTGGGGGAGACAGGCAGATAGACATGATCACAGTTCTGCTACACAGAGGAGGCGGGCAGCATAGGAGACCAGAGGACACAAAAGCAGGTGGGCCCTGCATCAGAGG
Organism: Panthera tigris; assembly: GCF_018350195.1. Classification (NCBI taxonomy): domain Eukaryota; kingdom Metazoa; phylum Chordata; class Mammalia; order Carnivora; family Felidae; genus Panthera; species Panthera tigris. The sequence goes on from NC_056664.1 coordinate 23,642,556, forward strand.
CGTAGTGGGAGGTCCCGGGGTGACTGAGGAGCAGGGGAAGCATGATGCTCCTGGCAGAGGACAGCAGGAGTGCCGACGTGGAGAGAGGGAGCTGAGAGGGCAGTGCGGGCCAAGCAGAGACTCAGGAGCACGCTTGCGAACTACAGCAACGGTGGTACGGTCAGACTGGTGGCGGGGATGCTCCTCCCATCCAATAATTATAGAAAATGGATGGGAACTGTCAAAAGGCAGGAAGCAGGGAGACCTGTGAGAAAGCTACGGCAGGTAAGAAGTGACCAGGGCCCCAAGTAAGGGAAAGCTAGTGGGGCTTACAGTAGAGAAATCCGTAACAGAATTCTATAATGATGGGTGGCTAGATGAGGCATGGGGGAAGCAAAGGGGATGGAAGCTGTCCGTGATAATCCCACCTGCACTATCTGAGAAGCTGGGGAGGCCATGGTTCAACCAACTAAGCTGCAGAATCCAAGAGCAGGAGTGGAAACAAAACAGGAAATACCACCCCAATTGAACAGACTCCTATTCTGTAAAAGGGACAGTGGGATCCGAACAGTTGACCATTACAGAGAACAAAAGCCCAAATCCTGAAGGTACATTGTACTTCCACTGAAAGAAATTGCTGGTTATGTAGATGGGTTAGCAAAATAAGGATCATGACATCTAAGGATCATGACCCAATACAGGTCACACTCAGAAAATTCAGACGGACCCTGAACATGAGACTCAGTGTCTGAGATGCATAAATGTTCACAAACTTGTTATAAAGGAAAACTACCGAGCATAACCGATTTAGAGCAAGACGCCTTTTAAATGGTGGTACGGTTTATGGATGCACACTGAACGCATAGCGAGAGCTGATTTAAAACATAAATGCTAAAGGCTTCAAGTGAGGAAAGAGGCTGTGGCACCTCTCACAGTTCCAGTGCATGTCTGTTAGAAACAGACTGCAGGTTCCCCAGATTTTCATCGGCCTGCTCTCCGGACCAGGACCAGCATGTATGGAAGGAGCACCTACACACCTTGAAAAAGTCACCAGCATGCTGAGTAACAGCCCGTGGCCATCGACAGGGACGCTGCCCACTGAGCAGCTCACCTGGACACTCACCTTTTCCGTTAACAGCTAATCCCGTGGCCATGGCCGCAGTCACAGGGCCAGACACCTGAGGCACTAATGGATGTATTCGTGGCCTGCTCCCCATTCTAGCTCGCTCTGCACCAGGGCCCAGTAAAGCTCCGACTGGCTTTTCGGCGGCCACTTCTGGTGCTACTGTGTCCTCCTGACCCTGTTCGACGGGGTCCAGTTTCTCAGGGCTCTCATTCTGAAAGCCGTCCACTGCGGTCCTGCTCTTAATGGGGCTCTTAGGCACAAGTATCTTTATACCTGATTTTGCCAGGTCCATATTCTTCCGGTTTGAGAGAGATGGAGCTGTGTTTCTCCTGAACTTCTGGCTGGCAGCAAACAGCTGACTGTTTTTGGACTCGTGGTCTTTGCCAATCACTAGTGACTTAGGAGAGGTCTTGGAAAAGTTGCTGTTGGTGGATCTGGAGATCTGTTTCCTGGCATTGTTTGGAGAGGTCCTGTTTGTTCTGGGTAGTGTGCTTTCTTTCTGCTTTTCAGTGTGGCGTCTGTTAAAATCGTGGATGTACTCCTCACAGTTCACAAGGTGCTGCTCTGGTTCCCAGGTGTCATCCTCACTGTCATAGCCTTTCCACCGAACCAGATATTCTGTCTTCCCTTTTTTATTTTTCCTTTTGTCAACAATCCTTTCAACCTGTTTGTCAATAGAAAAGAAAGAAGTGTAAACATAACATCTGAAAAAAAGCACAGAGTTAATAAGGAAGCATCAAAAACAATAAAAAACACAACGGATGAGGAAAACAACCTTCTCTTCCCCATGCCGAACCATCTGAAAATCAGGAACAGAACATTTGGGATTTTAGCAGTTTTGCTAAAATCGAGTCAGACAAAATGCTAAAACTTTATGCCCAGAATATATTGAGGTACATTAGGTAGCTTATTTTTCTGTGATTCAAAGGGGGCTCTTTTAAAAATTTTTACATGAAACCTGGACCACCTGAGTTGGTTTTCAGTTACAACTGGCACAGGATTTGTCACCTACAGCCTTCTGCCTGGTCATCCTTAGGGTACCGATGGCAGACACTCACACACTAGCTTGGCTGTGCTAAATGCAGGTAGCTACCAAGGGCCCAGGGCTGAGGAAACACAGTCAGCATTGGAAGCAGCATTAGAAGCACTTGGTTAAAACTGAAAAAAAGGTCAACAGACAATGTGATGCTCTATCGGTAACAAAACGGTCTGGAACAGTCAGTTATTTACTTTCAAATTTTGGTTTGAACTAATTTTATGCTAACACCTTCAAAGGAAAATGCTGTTAATCCTGGAATTTGATGGTCAATACATCTCATATCTTTTTTTCTTTTATTTATATTTTTTATTTTTTTTGGGGGGGTTGGTAGCACACAAGCATGAATGAGGGAGAGGGAGATAGAGAATCTTAAGCAGGCTCCACACTCAGCATGGAGCCCAATGTGGGGCTCGATCTCATGACCCTGGGATCATGACCTGAGCCGAAATTGAGTTGGACGCTCAACCGACCAAGCCACTCAGCACCCCAATACATCCATATCTAGCTTATGAATTCACACAAATTTATGAATCTGCCTTGAAAGACAGTTATTATTATTGTAACCAATTCTACTACCTTAACATTCTTTATTTTAATTTAATTAATTTTGTTTTGATTTGTTTTAGAAAGACAGCATGTGTGAGCAAGTGGGGAAGGGGTAGAGGGAGTTAGAGAGAATTTTAAGCAGGCTCCACTCAGCATGGACCTCACTGCGGGGCTTGATTTCACAACCCTGGTATCATGACTTGAGCTGAACGCTCAAGTGACTGAGCCATCCAGGTGCCTCAGTACCTTAACATTCTTAAGTATAAATGGGTGATCTTCTATGACTTGCATAAATGAATATATTTGACATAATATCTCCCATGTTATTGAGGAAACACTGAGAATATGTTGTAATCTCTCTAGCTAGCATAAAAACCATCAGCCTGCTTCCCCAGTGGCAGCACGCATCTTTGTACCTTGTAGGGAGAGGCCTACAGCCATAGAGCAGCTCTTTAATTAAGGATGCAAAATCTAAGCCCATCAATTACCAAGAACATCAATAAATTTCTGGCAAAGTTACAGGTCAGGTCAGATGACTCAAAGGTATATTTAGTTCTCCAACATTCCAAAATAACAGAGGCTAATTTGGAGTACCACTATAGACACTTTTGGAGAATGGGAGAGTACCTTACCCATCATTCCCCCTACTCTTAAACTCCGCCCCCCCCCAAAGAACTCTCCAATGTCTACCTGGGATATACGGAATTAAAACACCTAACTACAGAAAAGCCTAAAATTAAATACACATTATTGCTTCTGTGAAAAAAGGATTAAAAAAGAAAGGACTTGTTTCAGCAGGTGGCAGATTTCATGCCTAACAAATCTCCTCAGAGATAACTAATCATCTCTGTAGATTATTAACTAATAACTAATGTCCGATCTGCATATGTAAGTCCACACAGTCCACAAGATAGCATGGAAAGCTTTGAAAGTAATTCTCTTCCTGCTCCTTTGCTTGCCGAAAGTTATGTATAAAGGCTTAAGTACTTCCATATAAGTAAAAGACACATTTCTGGAAAATTCTACACAAATCAATTTCACAGCAGAAATAGCTTAAAAGTTTTTAAGACAAGGGGTAAAGAGATTGTCTCTTAAGAGAAAACTACATTTTAATACTTATTTTCTTTAAGTCAATTTCCGTCCCAGAAGCATGAAGTACAGCTGACCCTTGAACAACACAGGAGTTAGGGGCACTGACCCCCCGTCTCTAAGGCAGCAAAAAATCTGCATATAATGTTTGGCTCTTCAGAAAGTTAACTACTCATAGCCTACTGATGATTGGCAGGCTTACCAGTAACATATACTGCCGATTAACACATACTCTGTGTGTGCATTCTGCACCCTATTCTTACAATAAACCAGAGAAGAGTTAAGAAAGTTAAGAAGAGAGTTAAGAAAAGAGAGTGTTAAGAAAGTCCTAAGAACAAGAAAATACACTACAGTTCTGTATTTATTGGGAAAAATCTGCACGCAGTTCAAAGCCATGTCGTTCAAGGGTCAAGTGTCCATTACACCAGAGCAGCCCCTTTTCCTTAAAGCTGAAGGGGCGGGGGGGGGGGTCTAGTGATGCAGGATGAGACTCCTGCCCCTCCTCTCCTTGCATCCCTGGTGTTTCCTCTCTAGGGCCGCAATCGAGCCTGTGCTTGCCAGTCCCCCACCGGCCTGCCCCCCTCCCAGTGGCTGCAGTGCTGAATGTGCTGTTTCAAGTATACTCAGTGGCCGGACTTTGTTTAGACACTGAAGGGAGGCAGTAAGAGGGGGCACGTTAGACTGGGGGATGGCAAACTTCAGGCCCACACAGACCATATGGGCTCCCAACCACTGAACTCTGCTGCCGCAGCACAAAAACAGCCACAAGCAGCATGTAAATGAGGAGACATTAAAAACAAAACAATTCTATTTACGGACACTAAAGTTAGAATTTTGTAATTTTCATGTGTCATGAAATATTAAACTTTTGGTTTTTTTCAACCATTGATACATGTAAAAATGATTCTTCAAGTTAACCTGCCAAGTCATAGTTTGCTGACCCTTATTTTAGACTGTGAGAAAGCCACAGGACATAGGACATTCAGGTTGCAGACTTGCAGTCCTACTAATTCTCACAGGGGAACATGGTTTGCAAACTGACAAGACGTGTGGCTGACAAGGGGCCGGCAACCATGCCTTTTAAGTGGCAGGTCTAGAAGCGTCACTCCAGGCACTAGACTCAGGAGAGGGAGGTTTGGGCCAGTGACCACCACAGTCTTCTAATACCAATCTCACACTAAACTGGGTATGTGACACCTTCTCCTCTTCATTCAGGGACAGATGTCCTTCTTCCCCCTTTGAAAGGTAAAGTCCTGCTGATTCCTAATCTGAGTGGCTAAAATAGTCTCCCACAAAAAGGCATTGCCTGGATTTGAAAAAAACTTACTGTAATATTAAGCCTAAGATAATTTCCAGAGTGCTTTTATGGTGGCGAGGGAGGAAAACCTTGATCACAAGAGAAACACATAAATAAACCTTCCTTCAGATTTTCAGTCCCTTCTGTGTGAGTCCTTCCCCTCCCTGCAAACATAACTGTTTCTGAAAACTATTATCAATGAACAGTGTTTCTCACAGTATATGCTCAAGTATCCACTTCTAGTTACAGAATTTCAGTGCAAAGAATTTTATGTAAAACAAACATTACATCAGTATAGAAGTTCTATTATAGATTCTTAAAAACCAAGACAAAATGAAGAAAGTCATGAAAATCGCATCCAAATTACTTAGATTGTTTTGCTATGTTACCCACAATCACATGTGCAGCAAAATTCTGGCAAATCCAAATCACAATAGCCTTCTTTGACTACCTGTGTCATAGTAAACTCACCAAAGTTCTTTCTGTTAGGATTTCCTTCTAAAACTCAACCTAAAAAGCCAAGATGTGACACAAGTAGAGCAAGGCTTTCCTTAACATTACAATGTCCCCTGATGGTTTGCAGAGCAGTGAAATTAACCAAAAAGGATCATTCCAAACACTGAACACACTTTACCTACCTCAGAGCACATCCTGATAGCTGTGGCTCCAGGAATGAGCTGAAATGTGCTACCAGGTTGCAGAAGCCAGAAAAGGATAGACAAAAGGTTCACCAACACAGGAAACAAAAACCCACAGAGAAGTCCAAACTGGTTAAAGAGCTCAGGAAGAGTAGGAAGAAAGAGTAACTGCTGCTGTTACATTTAAATGCCAAACGGCCTAGAAAATGTATCAGGGCAAGGCATGCAAATATATCAGCTTACAAGAAAAGACCTAAGTTGCAAAACAATCACAGTAGGAAAAATTTGGCACATTGTATCATCGTCGACAACCCTGTCAGCAAGATGCTGTTGCTTGCTGATACTTGCCGTGATTCCTCCCAGAACAGTGGAACAGGCTGCCAGGATAACTCTGACACCACAAGAGATGCTGAGAGCTTTTCTCAGGCTTGGGTCTTACACCAAAGGCTGGGAAATTCGAAACAACAGCATCACTATGGAAAAAATGAATAAACAAAACCCCTGCTTTTATCAAAGAGTTCTAGTGGGCCTTTGAAAAGCAACGGCTTTTTATTTTTTCTTCTCTTCACATTTTTATTTAAATTTAAGTTCTAGTTAGTTGACATACAGTGCAATATTAGCAACAGCTCTTTAAATGAGGGAGAGGAGTGTCTCAGCAGCCATTTGAAAAGTTGTGTTTACTATTAAGAATAGGAAAAGTTGCCTGAATTACTAAGAACATTTGCTAACTATTAAAAACACAAGCAGACAGTTCCACTGCCAGAAATAAAGGAATAATATAAACATAAATATTTGAAAAACACTGTAAAGAAACGAAAAGCCGGTAGAAACTGAGGGGATGGGACCCTTCAAACAAGAGAAGCCAAGGGCTTCTGCACTCCCCAGGCGGCTGGCAGGCCTCAGGCAGAAAGTGCAGTCTTCCAGGCTTTGACGTCAGAGGGCAGAGTCAGGGATTGACAGAGAGATCACAGACAGGAGGGCCCCACAGAAGGGGGAGCCCCCCAAACAACTTTATAACCCCCCTCAAATCCCAGGCGTGCTCCTGGACTACCATACCAGGCTCGTGGAGAGCAACAATTGGTGTGTTGGAGGCGCTGGGTTTGGGGATTCACTGGGAGAACTCCCAGGACTCAGCGTGCAGTCTCTCTCACGGCTGTGGCTTAATACAGCGGGAGGACACTAAGCACAATGAGCAAAGGGAAAAGTGTGTGCAGGCAAGTCTGAGAGAAACCAAACACGAGCCTGCAAGGTCCTCTCCCAGGGGACTCTGACAGGATGAGCTCCGTTCCTCCAGCCACAAGATGTCATAGCACATGCAAAATGCTGTCTACCAGAGAAGCTCATTAAGGACTTCCTGCCTGGGATTTTTCATTGGGGGCTGGCCACAGAGGCATCCTCTGCCTAGCATGTATCAAAATTCCAGATTCTTGAAGGAAAGCAGTGTTCAGCATAAACCATACCAATGAACACCATAGTCAAACCTAAACGAACCAAGATAAGGACACCACCAGCCAGCCAGTGAGTAGAGGACAGGAGACATTACAGACAGGACCACAACAATGGGGGCCAGGAGGCAAAGCACTGAAGGGAAAATCCTGTTAACTTAGAATTCTAGATCTAAAAAAATATGCTTCAAAAGCAAACGTAGAGTTCCCTTTCTGGGATAGCAGAATAAATAAGTAGCTCTGTAAACACCCTCTCCAACCAAATAAGCAAAGCTCGTGAACACTACTATAAAAAAAGAAAAAAGAAAGAAAAAAAAATCACAAAATCCTAAAGTCTCTGGAAATTGTCCTAAAGCCATGGAGCAAATGGAGGAACACTTATTCAACTAAATCTACTAACTAATAAGAACAGAGAAAGTTTATGACATGTGAGCCATGACCCACCTCCTTCCCCATCTACCTTCCAGTTCAGTGTGACAGGAGCTCACTGGGAGCTCTGGGAGACCAAGAATACAGGCTCTCTCTCCCTCTTAGCTCCCAGTCAAGGCTTATCATGTCACTAGGAGAGACAGGCCACCAGCATTTCTCCTCTCCCGAAGGAGAAGGGGTAAAGACCCCTGATGATTATGACTGAGTATGACTGACAGGTCAGGGACTCATTTCCTCTACCTTACCCGCTATTCATAAGGAGGCTCTACCCCAGGAGTAACAGGGCAAAACTATTGGGGACTTTGACCAATTTTGCCCCAAGTCACTCTGAGGGGAGAGGCTCTATATTGGGAGAAGCAACCTGAGAAGACCAGAGGCTACCACTCTACCCAGCAGCCAGACAGGTGGTTCAGAGACTTTGCCCTGAGGGGAGAGGTGATCCATAGGAGAGCTGTTCCCCAAAACAACTGACTTTGTTTGAAACAGAGTATGGGTACATTTGAACCCAAGGATGCTCTTGAAAATGATAATGCAAAGCAACAAGCTAAACTATAACTCCCCTAGTCACCAGAGAAATCCAGCTAAGAGCCCTCCCAGGAGAAGAACAAATCTCAAAGACTGGCCTCAAAAACTATACCTGCCAAATTTAATTGGATCAGACTACTGAACAATTAATGCACCAGGCACTGTAAAAAAACAATAGACAGACCATCCAGTAATCAGTGGAGTCTATCATGCTAGGTCTAATACCAAATAAAGCTAGCAGCTTGGAGAATCAGGGAAGGAGACAGCCAGAGAGCCCCACTAAACCCATGTTATCCCAGGACAACTATGCACTTGCCCAAGACTGTACCTGCTGGGGAGTCCTATTGAAGACTTCAGAGTAGGGGTAACAGATTTCACTAAAACAGTCTAGTCAAGTCACAAAACAACCAAGCAAATAGCAACAACAAGAAGTCTCGGGGCGAGGGGGGAGAGGAACCAGCATTCAGAACTGCTGCCATTATATAACCTAAAATGTCCATTTTTCAAAAAAAAAAAAAATTACAAAACATGAAAAGACAAAAGCACCAGTGAGGCATACATAGGGGGAAAACAGACAACAGGAACTACTCGTGAGAGGGAGGGATGGCAGGTATAGTGAACAAAGACTTCAAATAAAGGCACCATGCTTAAGGAAGTCAAATGAAGACAATATTACCTCAAAGAGTATCATTAATGAACCAGAACTGCAAAAAGAACCAAAGGGAAATTCTGGAGTTGCACTGTACAACAACTAAAAGGAAAAACTTTTTAATTATGGGTGCTCAACAGCTTTGAATTGGCAGAAGAATCAATCAAGTGGGAAAAAAAGACGGATAGACATTATGCGATACAAAGACCAGAGAGAAAATAGAATGAAGAAAACAGAACCACAGAGAAATGTGAGACACGCATATGTACACCAATATATGTGCAATGGGATACAAGGAGAGGAGCAGAAAAATACTTGAAAAAATGGCTGAGAACTTCTCAAGTTTATTGAAAAACACTAACCTACACAACCAGGAACCTCAACAAACTCCAAGGAGGATAAAAGCAGAGATCCACAAATACATAGCATGGTCAAAATACCCAAGTCAAGCAAAGAGAAAATCTGGAAGCAGCAAGAGGAAAATAACTCCTCAGTTACAAGGGAATTGTAACAAGATTAACTTATCAGAAATAATGGAGGCAAAAGGCAGTGGGAAAACAGTCAAGGTACTAAAAAGAAAACAAGGTCAACTAAGAAACCTATATCCAGCAACACTATCTTTCAAAAATGAAAACAGAAAAGGGTACATACTGTGTGATTCTGACATACCACATTCTGGAAAAGGTAAAACTACACAGATTATAAAAAGATCAGGGTTTGTCAGAGTTAGTGTGGAAGAAGGGATGAACAGGTCACAGAGGACTTTTAGAGCACTGAAATTATTCTCTATCATACTTTAATGGTGGGTAAAATGTCATTACAGATTTGTCAAAACCCACAGAATGTATGATACCAAGAGTGAACCCTAATGTAAACTATGGACTTTGTGTGATATGAATTGTTGCTGTAGGTTCATCAATTGTAACAAATGCGCCACTGTGCTCCAGGATGTCCATGATGGTGGGGGAGGTTGTTCCTGCTAGGGGCAGGAAGTAGATGGGAACACTCTGTTCTCTTCCTGCTCAATTTTGCTGTGAATCTTAAAACCGCTCTAAAAAATAAGTCTATAAACCACCTCCTCCCCACAAAATGAAAACAAAATAAAGATACTTCCAGATAAATAAAAACAAAATTTGTCACTAGCAGACCTGCTTTACAAAAAAATACCTAAGGAAGTTCTTCAGGCTGTAAGCAGATAAACCAGAATTCAAACACAAAAAAACTGAAGAGGGCTGGTAAAGATAATTATATAATTCTAAAAGTTTAAAAGGAATGTCTTTCTTCATTCTTCTGACTTAAAAAGCAATTGTATAAGACAATACACATGCAGTTGTATTGTTGGATATGTTAACATATAGAAATATACAACAGTTACAAGCATACCTAATAACAAAGCCAACAAAATACCTGAAGTTAAACTGACAAGAGTGAAACGAGAAATGACAATTTAGTAATAAGAGTTGGAAAGACTTCAATTCCCACATTAAATAATGGGTAAATAGAAGATCAACAAGGAAACAGAAGTCCTAAACACTACCATATATAAACCACATCTAGCAGACATCCAGGGAATGCTCTACCCAACAACAGCATACAATTCTTCTCCAGCACACATGGAACATACCCCAGCATGGACCATATGCTAGCTCATACCATGAGCCTCAGTAAATTAGAAAGGAAAGAAAACATACAAAGTACTATGGTCAATAAAATGGAGTGAAAGTGAAAATTAACAGAAACATTTGAGAAATTCACCACTGTGGGACAACAAAGAAATCACAAGGGAAATCAGAAAATACCTCAAGATAAATTAAGACAAAAACACAACATACAGTGATAAGAGGAAAATTTATAGTTGTAAATGCCTACACTGAAAACGAAGAAAAATTTCAAATCAATAACCTAGCCATCCACCTTTAGACACTGGAAAAAGAGCAAACCAAACCCGAAGCATGCAAAAGGAAGGAAATAAGTACTGAAGTGCAAGTTCATGGAACAAAGAACAGAAAGGCAATATTAAAAAAACCCAACAAAACCAAGTTTCCTTGAAAAGATCAACAAAACTGACCAAACTTAAGTTATACTAATCAAGAAAAAGAGAATGCTCAAATTACTAAAATCAGGAATGAAAGAAGTAACTACCAATAGGTACAGAAATCAAGATAATTATAATATCATGAACAATGGTATGCCAACAATTTGGATAACAGGATGAAAGGAGCAAATTCCAGGAAAGACAGAAGCTCCTGAAACTGACTTTAAAAATCTGAATAGATTTATAACAAATAAAAAGATTGAATTTGTATAACAGTTTGCAATAAAAAACAAAAACAAACAACTCCCCACAAAGAAAAGCACAGGACCAGATGACTTCTCTGGTGAATTCCACCAAGTTTTAAAGAAAAGATCAAGACCAATCTTCCAATAATCAGAAGAGAGAACACTTCACAACTCATTCTATGAGTCCAGTATTACCTTGATACCAAAGCCAAGACATAATGAGAAAAGAAAGCTAGAGATATTGGTTTATAAATGTAGACACAAAAATCCTCAGTAAAATATTGGAGAGTTGAATCCAGTAATATGTTACAAAAGATCATGGTAAAGAAGGATTTATCCCAGAAATGTAAGCTTGATTTACCATCTGAAAATCAGTTAATTAATGTAAATATTGTATTATGTATTATTGTATCAATGTATTGATAATACATATCAACACAATAAAGAGGAAAAAAATCACATCTCACTTCAATAGATGCAGAAAAAGCACTTGAGAAAATTCAATACCTCCTCACAACAAACACTCAAGAAACCAGAAACAGCAGAAACTTCCTTCACCTGATAAAGGGCATCTACAAAAACCACAAAATACACACAGCTAACATCTAACATCACAGCTAACATCACATACAGTGGTAGTAGAAGGCTGAGTGCCTTCCCCATGAAGATCAAAAACAAGACAAGAAGGTCTGTTCTTGCCACTTCTATGTGACACTGTACTAGGGTTCTAGCTAGTTAATTAGGCAAGAAATAAAAAAGCACCCAGACTTAAAAGGAAGAAGTAAAATTATCTCTATTTGCAAATGATGTGGTCTATGTGGAATAATGTTAAGGAGTCCAATAAAAACTATTAGAACAAACGAGTTCAGCAAGATCACAGGATACAAAATCAATATACAAATATAAATTGTATACAGTACTTTGAGTCCACTGTATATAGCAGCAACGATCAAACCAAATATGATAAAGAAAACAGGTCCATTTACCATAGCATCAAAAAGTAAAAATACTTAGGAATAAATTTAACAAAAAAGATCCAAGGCTATTACACAGAAATATTCAGTTTAGAAAACACTGTTGAAAGAAATTAAAGACCTAACTGAATGGCAAGAAATTGCATGTTCATGGATCAGGATACATGACAACAGTATTATTACTGTATTTCCCAAAGTGACCTAACGATTCAATGCAACCTCTACTAAAATTCCAGCTGATTTCTGTGCAGAAATTGGCATGCTAATCCTAAAATCTATATGGAATTGCAAGAGACTTAGAATAGCCCTTCAAAAGGAAGAACAACAATCTTAAAACAAGAACAACAGGGGGTGTCTGGGTGGCTCAGTTGGTTAAGTGACAGACCAGCTCAGGTCATGATCTCGCGGTTCGTGAGTTGAAGCCCCACGTCGGGCTCTGTGCTGACAGCTTGGAGCCTGGAGCCTGCTTTGGATTCTGTGTCTCTCTCTCTCTCTGCCCCTCCCCCACTCATGCTCTGTCTCTTTCCTTCAAAAATAAATAGACATTAAAGAAATTAAACAACAACAACAAAGTTAGACTCACACTTCTGGATGTCAAAACTTATTACAAATTTATAATAATCAAAATAGTGTGAAACTTGCATACAGACAGACATCGAGACCAGTGGAACAGAAAAGAACCAGAAATGAACTCTTATATATAGGATTAAATGGTTTCCTACAAGGATGCCAAGACTATTCAATGAAGGGAAAGAACTTTGTGGATCTTCAACAAATAATGCTGGGTAACTAGATATCCACATGCAAAAGATCAAGTTGGACTCCTACCTCACATCATATAAAAAATTTAATTCAAATGGATCAAAGATCTATATAGGAGTTACAATTATTAAACGCTTATTCTAAGAGTTTACTTGGTGTAAGTAAATGTAGATTTACATTGGTGTAAATCATTGTGCTCCTAGATTAGGCAATGGTTTCTGAGGACACTAAAGGCAAAAGAAATGAAAGAATAAACTGGACATGAAAATGAAAAACTTGTGTATTTCAAAGGATACCACCAAGTAAGTAAAAAGACAACCCACAGAATGGAAGAAAAGTTTTGCAAACTATACCTGGTAAGAGACTTGTATTGAGAATACAAAAGGTCTTATAGCTCAGTACAATAAAAAGATAAGCTTGTTTAACAATGGCAAAGGACCTGAATAGATATTTCTCCAAAGAAGATATACAAATGGCCAATAAGCACATGAAAAGATGTTCAACACCATTAGCCATCAGGGAAATGCGTGTCATAACCACAATAAGATACCACTTCATACCCACTAAGGGTGGCTACATAAAAAAGGTAAGTGTTATCAAGTATGTAGAGGAAATGAAACTCATATGCTGCATGTGGGGATATAAAACGTTGCAGCCATTTTGTAAAAACAATGTGTCAGATCCTACAAAAGCTAAATACAGAGTTACCACATGACCTACCAATTCCACTTTTAGGTGTCTACCCAAGAGAAAGACAACTTTTGTCCCCAACAAAACTTGTATGTAAATGTTTATAGCATAAACAACCCAAAAGTTCATTAACTCATTAGTGGATAAACCAAATAGTATATATATATGTTTATATGAGGGAATATTACTCAGGTATAAAAATAAATAAAGTACTTATCACATACTACAATATGGATGAACCTTGAAAACATTAAGTCAAAGAAGCCAGTCACAAAAGACCGTATATGATTCCATACCTAAGAAGTGTCCAGAGCAGATGACTTTATAGAGACAGAAAACAAATTGTGATTGCTTAGGACAGGAGTGGATGGCGGGGGGTGGGGTGGGGGCAACAGTGGACAGAGAAGCCACGGAGGTGGGGATAGAAGCAGGCGATAGCTAACAGACATGGGTTTCTTTCTGAAGAGATGAAAATTTCTAAAATTGACTCTGGTGATGGATGCAACACTGTATAAACAAGAAGCCACCACACTGTACAATTTAAATAGGTGAACTGTTTGGTACATGAATTAAACTCGTAAAAGCTGCTTAAAGAAAGGCAGACATTTTAAGATAATTTCAGAGAAACAAGAGCTGGAGGAATTTTTTGCAACAGATCTCCAATAACCAAGAAGAATTTTTACCTGAAATTTTACCTATCTGCAACCTGCCAAGTTAGCTTTTGACATTTTCATGGATGCTGGTATAACACAAGATTCATCAGAGAAGAAATAAATACATTATTAGTCAGAGCAGCAGCAACTGTCAGAATATCAGCATTTGCTTGCACCAGTTACCTGAGTCCCAATTCCTACAGGACAACATAAAGAGGGCCAGGTGACAAATGCTCATCCAGTGGGCTGCAAGACAGGAGAGAGCAATTCTCAGCTTGGGGAACCAAAATCTTTCTAATAGTCAGTTGGAATGCCTGGCCTATCTTGATCATCCCAAGCTGTAAGCAAATCTATCCTAATGTATGAAGGGAGACACTATCTTTGTCTCCAAGACTGTTTGCTATACCAACATTATTGAAAAGATCATCCAGAACAAATGCACGGTCTCTGTTCCCAAGACATATGGAAATATAAGACACCCTAGAGAATTGTCCCCCAACAGTATCACCCTGTACATTCAGGGTGTCGTGGCTTCTGGAAAATTTTCCTGAGTATACCACTCCATCAGCTGCTGTGATCAATCTGACCATTAGAGGCCAGGACCAAATCCATTCAATTTGTCTTATACAACATTTAATTAAAGCTATTATCCACAGGACTCTAAGAATCAAAATGAGTTACCCTGCAGTCCTGTCTTTAACCATGCCTTCAGTGTCCTGGACCCAGCTAGCTGAACAAATCCCATAAACTATCAGGATCTATCTCAGAAAGCCAGATGGCTTTTTCCTTAAGTTTCTGAATTGATTTTTCCTCTTGCTCTGGGGCATTAATACAGGTATAACAGAATGCACAGTAATTGCATGAGCTCTGTCTTAGCCTACAAGGAGGAAATCCAGAGCAATTCTAGCATATACACAACCCTGGCCAGTGAGTTGAGGCTGGCTTGAATATCTCCCAGGGCCAAGGCGTTTTTACTGCTCACTTCAAAGAAAGTCAGGGACAAATTTCCTACTGCCCTTTCTATGGCTCTAATAGTAGGGCTAATGGTCTGCAGGATGTATATAGAGAGTAAGCCAATTATCCCTTCAGTAACCTGCTCTGAGTAACCAATGGTAGCCTTGGGGGCCCTGGGTGGCTCAGTCAGTTGAGCATCCTTGATTTTGGCCCAGGGTTGTGGGATCAAGCCTCGTATCGGGCTCTGTGCTGAGCATGGAGCCTGCTTAAGATTCTCTCTGTCCCCTCCACCCCTCTCCCCTGCCTGTGCTCACTCTAAAATAATAATAATATTACAAAAAAGAGTAGCCTCATTCTGGACATCTCCACAGCCTTAAGAGGGCTCTACAACCTACTGGTTGCTTTTCCTTAAATACCTCAAGGTCTTCAAGGACCACCCTCAAGGGTGTAAGTCGCCAAGTTGTGGGATGGAAACATGCTTCTAGATTTCATACAAATACAGTCCCAATGGTGTGCATGTTGGTCTGGAAAGTGCTGTTTACGATGATAAGGGTCTCCCAAGTAGCCCTTCTATCATGGGGGCATAGGTTGAAAGTGCCTACAACATAGCTTTCCAGCTGGTTAAGCCATACAGCTTAGTTCAAATAATTGACTTGTCCTTGTTTTTGGAGGGACTGCCTAAGAGCAGTCACTCCAACTTTATCCAGTCTAGTGAACCAGCCAGGTGACATTCATCTGCCTCATGGAACCGCAGTGATGGCTATTAAGAGTGGAGGTGTTAACAGGTGTTTTATGTAGCAGGTGCAGGACCTGGAGCCATCCTACGCTGCTTCTGATGGGACTTAGTACAGTTACAAGGAATACACCAATTCATCATTGGAATGTTTTGGGCAGGGATGGCAGATCCAAAAGTTACACTTAAGTCCCTTACAAAAATTTAGGAGAACCACACCAAGGCTTTTCCATTATTAAGGAAGACTGCAGGGGTGGTTCTGAAAGACAAGGATCATTAATGTCCCTCCCTTCCCAGTACCTCCAGACATGCAAAGCGTTCTCTTCTCAGGGGCTGGCATGGTGCCTTCTCTCCACCACCACATGTTCCCATTACAGCAGCTATTTTCACCTGTTTGCCAATCATACCTTACCCACACCTAGACCTTTGCAAGGAAGGGGCAGGTGCAAGAGAAGTGAGAGCATTTTTATGCAGCTTACACAGATTCTTTACGTCTTCCATGTTGGCCAATGTGGGCCCTATTGGGAACTCAGTAAGCAGGAGGACTAAACTAAGTGGTCATTATCCTAATAATTTAGGCTCCTCCTATCAGTCCAGCAAGACCATTCAGTGGCTAGAGCAGAATGAATTTCAAATTTCCTAAGTCCCCATTGGCTGGGCTGTCACCCAGAGAAGTCTGGGGGTGCTGTTATGGGAAAAAAGATACCCAGGAATGATCAGGGCAGAGTCCAGAATTTTCAAAATAGGTGTATATAAAATGTCTCACAACTTTTGTCCTATTCACAGCCCAGGAAGCAGCTAAGAGGAAATGATCCCTTCCCAGGGAAAGCTGGGTTCAGTGACCAAACTGTTTCACTATGT
Source organism: Panthera tigris (assembly GCF_018350195.1). Classification (NCBI taxonomy): domain Eukaryota; kingdom Metazoa; phylum Chordata; class Mammalia; order Carnivora; family Felidae; genus Panthera; species Panthera tigris. Next base: position 23,659,225 of record NC_056664.1, read on the forward strand.
GTAGACTAGGAGGTGATGAGATGAAGGAGGCAGAGTCAGAAACCTTTTTGCATGGATTTCTGAGGAGGCTACTCTAATGCTCCATGGTGCCATATGCCATCTGTGGAAGGCAGGGAGCATGGAAGGCCCACTGAATACCTTAACTGTAGGTCTGTTACTAAACAGCATCTGTGATAAAAGTGCACCACTGTCAGACTGCAAACGGCCTGGGAAGCTGAGAACACGAATGCACAGATTAATTTCAGAGGTCACTATGGTATGGCCAGAGTTACCTGGTCAGACTAGAATAGCAACACCGTAACCTGAAAGTGTCAACAGTGGGGAGGCACCCATTGGCTCTGAGTAAGGCCCAAAGGTCCCATATAATCAGCCTGCCAGGGGGGTTGGTGGGACAAAGGCCCATGTGATGGGGCTTCCCTCTGTCAGGCAACTAGGTAAACTTTTGGCAGGGATCATAAGTTGGGCATGCAGTGGTCACATGTGAGCCAGAAACATGAAAGCCTTTACTGTGAGTCCAGTCTGTGATGGCGGATATGTGTCGCGTCTGGTACAATGACACCTGGATCGTGCAGGTTCAACCAGCAGCTTGATTCCAGTTGGTCTCATCAGAGAGCAGGCACTTACCAGGGCGGGGGTCTGTCTACATGAGTGACTCACAAGAGCCCATAGTTTCCCAAGTGGCAGACTGGAAGCCAAGCCACAGCCCAGAAGTCAGTCCAAATCTCAAGAGGTTCACCAAGAAAGTACTGAGCAGAGCCTGCGCACTGCCTTGAATTACGCCTCATGAGCAGAGCAGCCACTTTCTGATGTGAACAGCTGGTGACGAGGGTGATCTACAGCAGCAGGGCCTTAGTACACACCACCAGTTTTCAGCTCAACTGAACCAGTAGTGAACCAGGCCTGGCATCTCAGCAACTCTGAATCAAGGGTCCCATTGAGCCAGGGGGTCTGCTTAGGGTAAAGGAGTGGGGATACAGATTCCACCCACTTTTCACATAAAGCTAACACACCACTGGGCAGGCGTCTAGTTCTTCAATACGGCATTTCCGTTTAACAGCTGAGGCCTGTTGGGCCCTTCCCGTCAGGTTAGTCGCTGATTCTAAATTCACCACTCCAAAATGAGAGTATCAGGCCTGGGAGTCACAAGACCTCCATGGGACAGGCATTCAATTTCGACAAGAGCTTGGTAGCAAGGTAAGAACAAGCTAATAATAGCTAGCTGCTTTTCCAAAGGGGTGCACCTGCAGCCAACACAGCTGCAGACAGCTGGGCAGCTTCCAACACAACCTGTTAGACCTGGCCTCTGAGGATGCTGATTTGCAAGCTGGCCTATATAAAGGGCCAAGTAGAATAATGCCCAAGGGAGGCACATAGTCTCCAACAACCAAAGCCCAATAAAGTCCTGGACTTCCTTTTTCATGTGGGGGCTAAAGAGATAAAAGTTACTATTGAATGCATAAGGGATTCTGGACCATGAATCTGTGTGTACAGTCTTAAAAACCTTTACACAGCAAGGAGACCTCTCAATTTTGTTGGGGGTAAATCAACCACTCCTGCTGGTGATGGTATTACAGACAGGGCTCATGAGACTGAGGCTTCTGACATGCCTACCAACAGGATGCCACCTAGGGAGTGAAAGCTGTGATTTCAGAGGGCAGGGGTACTCTAAATACTAAGTCATCCACTACTGGCAAATTACAGAGGAGCTTACATACCCCCAAAGATGTACTACAATCTACACACAGTTCTTGCTGATTGGGAGAATCCTCCTTGAAACTTACAGATAGGGAAGTTTGAGGCATGTGATAACACATGGATTCCTACTACACATCCAGATATATAGTAAGAGTACACGGAACTGACCCAATGGGGTCCACTCACGAAGTCACATTAACTTCTTTCCCCACTACACAAAGCCTGACTAAAGCCTATCAGCTGAACTCAGATACCATCTACTCCTGCAAGACTGAACAGGATGGTGACTTCAGTTGGCTGTACCCAAGAGAACCAAAAATGTTTGAGGTCCTCCCCTGTCCAAAGTTCCTCAGAATGCTGGGATGGCTGTGTATGGCCTGCAGTCAGGGAGGGCACAGACAGACCCCTAAACATTTTTCCATAAAGCAACTGGGGTCAAAGTAGAGGAGAGAGGGTCAAGGGCAGAGAGAGAGAGGGAGAGGTGTTGCACCAGTAAACAAGCACATTCACCTTCCATTCAAATGGCACAGGGGCTGCTCCTGGCTTAACTACATTTCCAGTGTTTTCAGTCCACTGTAACGAAGCCCTTTATCAGGTGGCAAGGCCGTTACTGACATCACTGATTTCAGCAGTCTCAGCCACACTGTTTTCCAGCTGGGACCGTGGCGTTTGCAGATTCTGGCTGATTCAGGCCTGACTTGCTCAGCAGCAACTTCACGGCGTGTGACTTAACTATGGGTATTCGATGCTCCACTGTCATGACATCTCACGTGGTTTTAACAGAAAGACCAGGGGAGAATTTTCCAGGCAGTGGGGCTAATGGCATCAATTTATCTCAGACTTTTAGGGTTTCTTATTCTCTGGTGGGTCACCTTCATCAGCATTGGAAATCCACTCTGGGGCAGTAAAGGTCCGAGTACTAGTCAATGTGTCACCAATGTCTTCCCACTGGTGTTTGTCTGCCTCTGGGAAATCTCCCTGAGAGAGCCAGACCTCCCTCATGGCAGCCAGGCCCCACTGCAAAAACCCTGAGTCTTTTACTGGCATCTCCCGACGGACCTGAGGTTGTGTGACACAGTGTTGGGAGAAACTGAGAAGTAAGGTTGCCCAGCTGTTTCTGCTTTAACGAGTCCCAACCCCTCATCTCCCAAGAGAACCAGCCAAAGTCCTAATAATCTGCCTGCTTTCTGCCCATCGTGGTTGTGACTTTCCATCCTTTTAACTGTTTGAGAAGTGCCAGAACCACACGCCCACCAAACCAGTGAGCACGTCCTCCTGCCCAGGGAGGAGTCAGAACCACCAGAGCAGGGTCTGGCAGCGGTGTTCAAACACAAACACAAACACATAGTTAGGAGCCAGTCTAGTCATCTCCCAGTTTCTCCTCATTAGCACACAATAGAAAGGCGACCATTTATTGCCAGGTTGAAGATTTGGTCAAGATGTCAAGCTACTGATCTGCATGGATTTTCCTCAAATCCCATCAATCACTCCATGAGGCTTTCATCTTCCCCTTTGAGAAAAGCATACCCTTGTCAGCTTCCTGTCCTCATAACTGAAACCATTAAGCACTCTGACCAGTGTGTGATTTTATCCTATTTGCAAGCTAACAGGAGAGCCTGACAGTTTCATGGATGTGGCAGAAGGCACGAGACTCCAGTCATAGACAAAAGGACTTGTGCTCCTCATAGCAGCGAAACAGAGTACCAGCGTCTTCTTTTACACTTCCCTGAGCTCCAGTTCCCACGATGACACACGAGGGCCACATAATGGGTTATGTTACAGGAGAGGAATACTGAGCTCCGGAAGCTGAATTTTTTATGACAGACAGTGACTGTGCTCCCCAACCTCTGGAGGGAGGAACGACTGCTGTCCTTTACATAAACGTCCTTAAATGATAGGCAAGACAGGGGGCGAGGGAGGTGCAGGAGCTGGAAGAAGGAAGGTATAAACTTCCCATTATAAGTACTGGTAAAGTAATGTAGAGCATGAGGACTATAGTTAACACTGCTAGGAGAGTAGATCCTAAAAGTTCTCATCACAAGGAAAATAATTTTCTTCTCTTTTTTTGTGTCTATATGAGATGGTGGGTGTTAAACTAAACTTACTGTGGCAATCGTTTAACAAAATATGTAAGTCACATCATTATGCTGTGTGCTTTAAACTTATGCAGTGCAGTATGTCATTTATATCTCAATAGAAATGGAAAAAAATGTTCATGAATTAAAAGAATATTGTTAAAAAATTTTCTCAAATGCATCTATCTACATATTCAAACAATCCCAATATTAACCCCAGCAAACTTTTGAGTGTAAACTGCCAAGAAGATTGTAACATTCACATGGAAAGGCAACAAACCGAAAAGAAACCTTAAGAAATCTTGGGGAAAAAAACCCAGGTAGCTGTATAGACTTACTTCAAGACCTACTACCATAAAGCAACACATTTCAAACAGCATGGTCCTGATATTGGGTCCACAGACAGATCAATGAAAAGAGAGAGCAATGGAGTCCAAAGTAGACTCTGACTGAAACTGTCATCTGATTCATTCATTCATTTACTTTTAGTGACAAAGGCTTCCAAAGACATCCATTTGGTTGAGTCGTTTCAAAAATCTGTGCTGGAATACTGGCTATCCATATGTAAAAGAAAGTGAATCACAACCATTGTCACAACCTTTATACACAGAAATTAATTCAAGATGTATTAGAGGCTTAATTATAAAAGCTATATAGGACGCCAACTTTACGACTTAGGGGGTGGGCAAAGTTTCCTTAGGTCACAAAAAAGCACTAACATTAAAGAAAGAAAACTGATAAATCAGACTTCAAAACACAATGTTGACAAAATGTATGAAACAAGCCATATATTGGGAGATAACATCCATAAAGATATATTCAAGGGCTGGTCCCTATGTCTAATAAAGAATTCCTAGAATATAGGAGCCTGGGTGGTTCAGTTGGCTAAAGTGTCCGACTTCAGCTCAGATCATGATCTCATGACTTGTGAGTTCAAGCCCTGCATTGGGCTCTCTGCTATCAGTATGGAGCCCACTTAGGTTTCTGTCTCCCTCTCTCTCTGCCCCTCCACAGCTCGTTTCTCTGTCTCAAAAATAAACATAAAAACATCAAAAAATAAGTAAAAATAGAAAAAGAAGTCCTAGAATTCACTAATGACAAGGCCAAAATAGAATGAAAAAGTAGGCAAAATACTTGGGCACACATTCCCAAAAGTATGAATGGCCATTAAGCACATTAAGCACATTAAGAAGTGATGAAAATCATTCTTGAGGAAAATACAAATTAAAAATACAACGAGATACTACTACACACCCATTAGAATGGCTAAAATGAAAACACACACCATAGATGAACAAGTGAGATATTCACACGTTGTTGGTAGGATTTTGAAATGGTACAGCCGTTTTGATAAAAGGTCTGAAAGCATTTTATAAAACTAAACAAATACCTACCCTATGATCCAGCAATTCCAATCCTAATTCAAAAGGAATGAAAACAGGTCTACAAGAAAGATTGCACAAAGCTATTTATAGCAGCTTTGTTCATAATGGCCCCAAACCAGAGACAGTCCAAAATTCCAACAAATGACTGGATACAATGTGGTAAGTACATACAATATCACCTAAGGACAGAAAGCAATTAACTAGTGATACATGCAAGAACATGGCTGAGTCTCAAAAACATGGTCAATGACAAACTCTTACTCAAAAGAATACTCATTGTATGATTCCACTTAAATGGAAATTCTTGAACAAGCCAAAAAACGCCACACCCTGTTAAACAAAAAAATGAGAACAAAACCAAAGATTATAGGGAACTTAATGGGAAGAGCATCAGTGAACTTTCTAGGGTGACAGTTTTCTAGGTTAATAAACAATTCTGGAGTGCACAGGTGTATGCCTTTGTTAAGCTCAGCAACTGGTATCCTCGTTAAGACCTACGCATCATGTTGTTAGAAATTTTTATATCAAAAGAAAAAAGTTATCAACAAATGAAGAATTCTAGTAAACGAAATGCACGCTAAAAGAAGTTTTTTTTATGGAGAAGTGCATAGATAAAAATGTGTCAACAGTTGAGACAATTGATGGAGACTGGGATGAAAAGTTAAATGTTCACTGAAGAACATGTACTGGGCATATGAACGTTCACGGAAATTCTTTCAACTTAGAGATTTGTTTACTTTTTAAAAAATGTTTATTTATTTATTTTGAGAGAGAGTGCACATGAGTGGGAGTGGCAGAGAGAGAGAGAGAGAAAGAGAGAGAGAAAGAGAATCCAAGGCAGGTTCCGCACTATCAGCGCAGAGCCTGATGTGGGCCTCAAACTCACGAACTGTGAGATCATGACCTGACATCAAGAGTCGGACACTGACTGAGCCACCCAGATGCCCCATCAACTTGAAGGTTTAAAATTTTTCATAATCAAAAAAGGGTAAGGAAAAGTCACTGTTTATTCTTGATTTTAAAAACTTAAATATAAAGGAATCTACAAACAACTACTAGAAAATAAGTGAATTTAATAGTCACAGGATTAAACTTAAAAAAAATCAAGTGTATGTCAGAAACCTTTAAAAAAATCAGATGAATTTTTACATAGTAGTAGTAAACAATTAGAAAATGAAAACAATTTACATCTACATTTATAATACAACCAAAAAGCAAAATATTAGGAATAAATTTCATAAAAATGTCTAAAACGTTTACACTGAAAATGATAAAACATGGCTGAGAGAAAATTAAAGAATACCTATAAACTGAGACACATATCATGTTTATAATTTGGCAGACTCAATGTTATTGCCAATTTTTCCAAAACTGACAGAGATGCAACACAATCCCAATAAAAAAAAAAAATCCCCAAAGCTTTTTTTTAATAGAAATTGAAAAGCTGACTCTAAAATTTTACATCTGGAATAGCCAGAACCATCTTGAAAGAGAAGCACAACGTTGGACGGCTTACATCATCTAAATTCAAGACTGACTCTGATGGCTAACGTTAAAACAGGAGTAAAGGCAGATGAGGATACAGGACACCTGGAACTCTCATACTCCGCTGGTGAGTGTGGAAAATGTCACATCCACTCTGGAAACCCGTTTGGCAATTCCTACCTCAGCAATGGTCTTCTTAGGTATTTACCCAAGAGAAACGAGAATGTATGTCCACAAAATGGCTTACACAAGGATGTTCACAGCAGCTTCACCGTCACATCCAGGAAATGTATCAGCCCAGGTATCCATCCACAGGAAAGTGGGGATTAACAAAAGGAGGTACATTCACACCACAGGCTGCTGCTCCCAATAAAAAAGTACTACTACTGATTCGTGCAACAACATGGATGAATCCAAAAACCATCAAGCTGAGCAAAGGACACGAGATACAATGGAATCTGTCCTGTATGATTCCACTTGTATGAGGTCCTAGGAGAAGCAAAACCAAGCTGTAGCGAGAGAGATTGGATCAGGGGTGATTTGTGTCTGGGGTGGGGGCGGGGGGCAGTGCTAAGTGAGGGTGGGAGAAGGCGGATGAGCACAAGGAAACTACAGGGTCAAAATGTTCTATGTCTAGCAAGACAGTGGTTCCACAGATGTACACATTTGTTAAAACTCATCTAACTCTACATTTATGCACTTACTGTATGGGAGTCATACATCATTGAACAAACCTAGGCAGCTCTCAGACTGGAATGACTCAAGGAATGAAGAGATGCTTCTGGCAGATAGCATCTAAAACTGCTGCTGGGCTTTCAGAGACCTGCAGCTCCTTGCAGGCAGATTTCCTGCCCTGTGCAGAGCCTGCTGGTTCCTACAGCAAAAGCGTTGGTAAGGCTTGCCGCCCATAATCCCAAAGCTGGCAGTGGCAGGTTTGAACAGAGCACTGAAAACATGTGACTGGATATTCAAGAACCACCATAAAATAAAACTGACAAGCAACAGAAAGCATTGATTAAGAGGCTATTAATCTTATTGCAGAAAAAGCCCTTTCAAATCGGTAAGGTCAACACCATGATAGAGCAGGTGAAGAAATGTGAGTAAGCAATTCATAAAAGAAAATACAAATGGTAATAAGCCTATGACAACGTTTAACCTCACCAAAGTGAGATGTCACTTCTGTCTGTAAGGCTTATGAGGGTGTGAAGAAACTACCTTCTTAACTGCTGAAGGTGTGTGCACCTTATTTTATGGAGGGCAATTTAACAGTGAACATCAAGAAGGGTTTAAAACAACTGTAGACTATACATGAGAATTTAGCTAGGAAAAAACTCAAGGAAATAACTAACAAATGCTCAAAGATGCTCCCGGGCACACACAGGAGAGCGGATAAAGTGAAATCTGCAGGCTGTGGAGCCTGTGACCGCGCCCCCTGCTTCAAACCAGGCTCTCATGGCCCTGCTCACAGGAAGACGGGTACCCACAGGCACACTGAACTTTAGCTCTGAATTCTTTCAGTAATGACTGACAGAATCCTGTCTTATTAGGTCATCAATTGATTCTTGAAGTAGGTTGGTAGAATTAAGGTACAGGAATTTCCAGTGGCCATGTTTTCCAAAGGGTTAAATGGTAAGTTAGTTTTCTGACCCAGAACAAAGGAGAAATGCTGTGATTTACGTTATTAGCAAATGTGGATTTCCACCTGCCCCATGAAAAATGCACAGAACTGTATCATCATCATCCACATTTCCCCCTCCCATATCTAGTATCCCACTAGATCCTCGAGCAACGTAATGCCCCTCAGTATATACATAACAAGGTATGTGGAGTCCGGATACTGAATATTGTTATCCTCTCCCTCCCCAATGCGCGATTCAGAATTCTTTCTGCATACAGATTAACGAGATTCCTTTGCTAAAAGTCATAACACTCACCATATCTACCTATTTTTTCTTACGTGACTTCCCCAAGTAAAAATACATAAAAATTTTTGTGAAGGTTAAGCCATTTAGAAATCATACCAATAAGTCACATTCCTAGTGTTTGTTCTGAATAAGAGTAGGATGGTATCTGGTACAAATAAAACCACTTGCTTCTTGCCTGTTGCATATTTGACAAACAAATCACAGACTGAATCAAATCTATATGTGTGCATTGTATAAACAAGGGTGAATCAGAACTTCTCCTGCACAGCTGCTACAACTGGAAAACTATAACAACATATTCATAACAACTGTATTATTCTTCAGATACCTCAAAATAGAATAAAGCATTTGTTGTTTTTCACTGACAACACAAACCAAAAATGCTAAAAGAGGGAGCTTGAAGAAATAATAAAGAAATTTCTGTTCTGAGTCAGAATGTTTGCTGCTGTGCTTTACTGTCTGGCTTTATTAAATATGAACAGAGACAAAGATGAAACTGTTCAGGAACAGAAAATAGATAAGCCAGGATTCTGAGGTTGGGAATTTTCTATCTGTTCCTATTTTCATGACAAAACAGCCAAGTTAGAAACTACTGCTACAAGGCAAGCCTCCACATATTTTAAATTATGAAAACCTCGCCAAAGTATGCACTTTTAAACCTAAATGTTCTACAAAACAAAACAAACAAACAAACAAAAAATCTCCACCAAACTTAAGTGCCAAGACATGCCAAAATTAAGTTAAATACGTTTGGAATATACCAGGCACACAGTAAGTACTGAGTAAAAGTAACATTTGTGACAGACTTCACTGATGCAGTTTGATGAAAATCTTTCTCAATAATTACAGGCTGACTCATAAAGAGGGCACCTGTATACTGAAAACCTTCTGAGTCCTCTGCTAACAAGAATGAGTACATCCACCACAGGAATAAAGCCCACTCTGTTGGGATGAAATGCAGCAAAATTGTCCTACAGCCCACAAAAGACTATTAAAACTACACACAAATACAGTTGCACACATATACTCAGACCAATGAAAAATGAATAAAAGCATTCAGGAACCAGAATATAACTGTGTTGGCCAAAACCCTTAACTTAACTCCTGCACAGAGATCCCAGGTGCTGTTATGGAAGTCATATTCCAATGCCACGATGCAGGCTCTGAACAGCTTCTGTCATAATGCCAATGAGGAATACTCAGGGTCAGTGCTGAAGGGTAATGGGAACTTTAGTTTTTCCATTAGCATGAGACAGCATGAACTAGACTGGTTGTCGAGTGCTTTTTTGTGAGAAAGTACCTCTTTATATTTCATCCAAAGTCCATCTAGGTAGACTATTTAAGGGTAGAGACAACAATGCCAAATATAATTTTTACACAAAATCTTTAACAAGCTACACTCTCATAGAAGCAGCAGTCAATATTTGCAGATCCCAAGTCTGACAAACTAGCTTTGAGATCTGCCAAGTAAAAGGTTCTGATCTTGAGACCCTGACATTCTGGCTAGAGGCCCCTGAACCAAATGGATTCTAAAATCCAGTTTTGCTACTCATAGTCAATCCAACCAATGCCTTGGATACATATGGAGACCCAACAACACAACTGGCTGCTTCTTTTGCTGAGGATACAGGAGGAAACAAAAGCATTATTTCTCCCTATTATCCTGGAAGTTACATTCAAGAGAAGAAGTCAGACTAAATAAATAGATATCCAATATACTAAATGTATGTAAGTACTAAGAAGAGAAAAGCCACAGTTAGAGGACAGGGTGATGGCAGAGAGGTTGCTCAGAAGGAGGTGAGCCATTGCAGTGTGAGTGAGGAGCAGCAAGACGGCCAGTGAGGCTCGAATGGAGTCAACAAGGGATGAATGGAAAAGACTAGATCAGGAAGGCTAGAGGTGGGTGCAGGGTGAGGAGTGGACTATTTGGGGTCTTGCAGCCATCGTATATTTGGGGTTTACGCTTAGTAAGATGGAAGCCATGGCAGGGTTTGGAGCAGAAAAATGGTTATCTATTTTACATTTCAGAATTACGACTCAAGTAACCCTGTGGAATTAGGAAGAACAACTGGTAGGCTAACTATAATAATCTTAGTGAGAGAAGGTGTCACTTGGACTGGAGTAGTGATACAGTAGAGCTGGTGAGAAGCAGTTGGATTTGGAGTCTATTTTATTTTTTAAAAATATTTATGTATGTATTACAAGAGAGTGAGCGACCATGTGAGCAGGGGAGGGGCAGAGAGAGAAGGAGAGAGAAGATCCCAAGCAGGCTCTACAGTGTCAGCACAGAGCTTGATGCGGGGCTTGAACTTACAAACCTGTGAGATCATGGCCTGTGCCAAAATTGAGTCAAATGCTTAACTGACTGAGCCATCCAGGTAGGTGCCCCTGGGGTCTATTTTAAAGGAGTGCTATAAGATTTCCTGATGAACTGCATGCAAGATATGAAAGAAAACAAAGAATGAAGGCTAACCAAGATATCTGGCCTGAGTGAATGAAAAGGTAGAGTTCACATTCACTGGGATGTGAGAGGACAGAAGAGTTCATTTTAAAGACATTCAGAGGTGATGCAGAATAGGCCATTTGATTTACAAATCTGGAATGCACACTAAAGACAGAAATTTGGCATCTGTAGGCATTAAAAGTCATTAAATCTATGAGATCAAGAAGGAAATAAAGAATGGATAAATAAAAAAGGAAGGAGTTTGAGGAGTGGGCCCTGAGACACTCAGACATTCAGAAGACAGAACAAAGAGAATCCAGCAGAGATTACAAAGAAAGAGCAAAGGATTGGTATTGGAGAAGGACTCATAAAGTGGTGCCCAGAAGCCAAGTATTTTAAAGAGGAGTCACCTGAGCACATCCAATGATCTTAGTAAATCAAATTAGACCTGGAAGAGTGGCACTTCTAGCTCTAGAGGAAAGAAAAGGTTGACAAACCCTTTCCACTGAAAAAAACCCCAACTATTAAACTTGAAAGGTGTCAAAACAAAACAAAACAAAACAAAACAAAACATTAAGGCCTCTGGAAATTCAACCAAAGCAAACAACAGATTGAGAAGCATACACCCACAAAGAACTGAATTTGGGGGAAGAATAGTGGAAGTCGGTGGCCTTGCTGCTGGGGCTGCTCCTGGCCAGTTCCAACAGTGTTGTAGTCCTACCACTGTGGGGCCGGCCTTGAAAGCCTGCAGCTTGATTGTCAAGGGGGCTGACTTGATTTGAAGCAAAGGGCAGAAAACTCATGCCTGGAAAAGACTGTAGCTCTCACCGTCAGAGGCTGAGGTCCTGGCTATGATGATAGACAGAATGGAGGAATTGATGGAAATTTAAAGGGAAATTCTGGAAACGAGATACCTCCACTGAGGGGTTTGATGAACATTCCACACTCCCCACAGACACTGGACACTCAAGAGGGCTGGCCCAGAGTAAAACCTAGGGCAGTCCTTAAAGCTGTCTGAACTTTGAATGTACTCCCAAACCAAACATAAATCTACTGCAGAGGGTGAAAGCCTTATGGGCTCAAGGTGTCTGACCACAACATCTGACCAAAACTTGGTTCATAGTTAAACTATGCAGACAGGAATGATCCCTAGAAAGTCTAAAAAAATAAAGAACTGGGATGGAGATGGCTGAGCAGAGAAATCAGTGGCCACACAATGTAGAATTGACAAGACTGCTCAGATTACATTGAGGCAAATGGCTTAAAGCACGCGTGTGCACACGCGCGCACACACAGCAAAAATGAAAACAAAATTTCCCAGAAAAAAATTAAAACCTGGAACAAACATAAAACACCAGGAAAATAGTAGTCACACTCATGTAAAAACTGCCAATAGAAACTATCTCTCAGTTTACCCATAATTTGGATTTAGCAGAAAAATACTTTAAGTACTATAAATACATTTAGAAAGTTGGAAAAAAAAAACCCATGTTTAAAGAACACATGATGACAATGATTTAAGTAGGAAATAAGGAAAAAAGTCTATCAAATAAAACAAAAATTCTAGAGCTGAAAAACATAATAATTGAAACGAAAAATTCACTAGATGGGTTCAACAGCAGATTTGAGATGGGGGAAGAATAAGAGATCAAACAGACTTTATCCAAACTGAAGAAGGGAGAGAAAAAAAAATATTAAGGAAAAAGAGATGGTGCAGAATTTTTTAAAAACAATGGCTGAAAACGTTCCAAATATGATGAAAAGCAATTATTTACAGATTCAAGCTCAACAAAGTCCAATTAATATCAGAGCTCTTTAGAGATATAATAAAACAGTGGACACTAAAGACAGAAAAAATCTTGAAACCAGTTGGAAAAATAACAAAGAAAATAACAAGTTAACATGTATAGGGGTACAACAACACAATTAATGGCTGGCTTTTCATCAGAAACAATGGAAAGCAGAAAACAGGGGAATGACACATTGAAAGCATCATAAGGAAACCAAGAATTCTATATCCAGCTAAATTATCTTCCAAAAAAGAAAGCAAAATAAAGATGTTTCCAAATAAATGATACTGAGAAAATCCACTGCTGGCAGAGCTGCCTGAAAACAAAACAAAACAAAAAAACACTACAAAAAGTCCCACATGTTAAAAGAAAGAAGACTCCAGACAGAAATGCAAAACCAAGAAAAGAAAGGAAGAATACTGGAAATAGGAAATACGTGGGTAAATATAAAAGACTGGTCAAAACTTGTTTCTTTTCTTGGGGTGCCTGGGTGGCTCAGTTAATTGAGCATCCAATCCTTGATTTCAGCTCAGGTCACAATTTCATGGTTCATGGGATTGAGCCTTGTGTCAGGCTCTGCACTGACAGCACGGAGCCTACTTAGGATTCTCTCTCTGCCCCTATGCCATTCATGCTCTCTTGCTCTCTCTCAAAACAAATAAATATTTAAAAAAATATATCACTTAAAAAATTGCTTTTCTCTACTTAATCTCTTTAAATAAGATTGTATAAAACAAAAAGTGTAACACTGTATCAGCCTAAAATATATTAGATATAATATATATGACTATAATAGCACAAAGGAAGGGGGGGAGGAAATGGAGATATATTGGAATACAGCTGATATACAGATTGGAACTAAGATCGCATTAAACTGAAGTGGATTGTGATAAGTTGAAATACACATTATAATCCTTAGAACAATCACCAAGAAAATAAATCAAAGACAAAGTTTTAAAAATCACAGAGATTAGGGGTGCCTGGGTGGCTCAGCCGGTTAAAGCATCTGACTTCAGCTCACGTCATAATCTCGTGGTTTGTGAGCTCGAGTCCTGCTTTGGGAGAAATCAAGCCCTGCTCTGGGCTCTGCACTCACTCTTCCTCTCTCTCTGCTCCTTGCTCGCTTGTGCTCTCTCTCTCTCTAAAAAAATTAATTTACAAAAATCACAGAGATTAATGTGGGTACAGGCAAAAAAAAAAAAAAAAGAGTTTAACATAAGAGAAAACAGGAAAGCAGAAACAACAAGAAAACAATGAGATAAACAGAAAACAACTAGCAGACTGATAAAACTAAATCAAGCCATATTAATAATTACATGAAATATGAAAGAATTAGACACTACCAGCAAAGAACAGAGATTGTCAGATCAGGTTTTTTTAAAAAGCAACTATATGTTATCTAGAAGAGACTCACTTTAGATTCAAAGAAAAAATAGCTCACGAGTGAAAGGGCAGAAAAAGAGACTACAGTAACTATATGAGAGTGACTGTATTTATAGTAGATAAAACAGACTTTTAGCCAAGAAATATTACTAGAGACTTAAAGGAATATTTCATAATTATAAAAGGGTCAGTATTTCAGGAAGATAGAGTAACTATGAATGTATGCATATACCTAAAAGTCTTGAAATATATGAAACAAAAAGGATATAAATGGAGAAAGACATTTATAGTTGGAGATTTTAATATCCTACTATCAATAACTGATAGAATGAAACAAAGTCAGCAGTGATCTAGGAAACCTAACACTATCAACCAACTCACACTATCTGATATTTACAGAACACTCCATCCTTGAACAATGGTATACATATCCTTTTCAAGTGCACACAAAACATTTACCACAACACACATTTGAGGCCACATAACAAATTTTAATAAATTTGAAACAATTCAGGACAAAGATATCCTTACCTAAGACATATAATAGTCAAACTAACTGAAAGCTAAAGACAGAAAAAATCTTGTTCATGGACCACATTAAATTAGAAGTCAACAATTTTGGAAATTTCCCAAAACTTGACATCAAACAACACACTTCTAAAAATTGGCCAAAGAAAAAAGTACAGAGGAAATCAGAAAGTATTTGGAATTGAAAGAAGATGAGAAACATATAAAAACTTATGGGATACAACTGATGTAGTGCTCAGAGGAAATTTTATAGCTTTAAACACCTATTCAGAAAAGAAGTTAAGAAAGTTAAAAAAAAATCAATAATCTAAGATTTCCACCTTGGGAAACAAGAACAGAAAAGAAAATTAAGCCCAAGGCAAGCACAAGGTAGTAAATAATAAAGATCTGAGTAGAAATCAATGCAACAGCAAAAACAAGAACAAGCCAGAAAAATCAATGAACCCAAAAGTTGGTTCTTCAAACGGATCAAAAAAACTGATAAACCTTTAACTAGACTAACCAAAAGAGTGAAAACAAAACTAGTATCAGAAACGAAAAAGGGGGCATCACTACTACCTGGCAAAAATTAAATAAAGGAATACAAAAGAGATACTAGGTGTTACGAACAACTCTGCCAACAAATTAGTCAACTTAGATGAAATAGAGAAATTCCAGGAAAAAATATATTATCACAACTGACTCCAGAAGAAAGAGAAAATCTGTATGGATTTACAATTAAATAAATATTTAGTAATTTAAGGTCTTCCCACAAAGAAAAGTATAGGCTCACATGGCTTGACTTATGAATTGCATAAAATGTTTAAAAAAAGGAAAAAAAAATCCTATAAAAACACTGTCCAAAAATAGGAAAGACCACTTCCCACCTCATTCTGTGAGGCCAGTACTACCCAACAGTAAAGCCAAACAAAGATGTTATGAAAACAAAACTAAACAAACTAAAAACACCCCGTACAGAACAGTATTTCTTATAAGAACAGACACAAAAATCCCACACCAAACTCACCAACATATAAATAGGATTATACACCATGTCCATGTAGACTTTACCCCCAAAATGCAAGGTAGGTCAGTTCTAATCTGAAGATGAACTAATGTGATACACCATACTAATGGAATACAGAACTAATGGAATATAGAACAAAAGAACACATGATCGTCTCAACGGCCACAGGTAAAGCATTTGACAAAATACAAATTTATGACCAAATTTATGACTAAACTCTCAACAAAGAAGAAGTAGAAAGGAACTTTCTCAACTTGCTAAGGCAGTCTACAAAAACCCTACAGCTAATACCACACTTAAAGTGTAAGGCTAGAGACATTCCCCTTAAATATCCTAGGAACTAAAAGCAAGATGTTCCTTCTTACCACTCCTATTGCCCATCACACTGCAGGTTCCACATAATACATGAAGACTGGAAAGAAAGAAAACCACCTTTTTTTGCAGATGGTATGATTCAGTGTACAGGAAAAAACTAAGAAATTGACAAAATAACTATGAGAACTAATAAATAAGTTTAGCAAGGTTGAAGGATACAAGACCAATATATAAAAATCAAATGTAATTCTATATGCTAGAAATGGACAACCCAAAAATGAAAAGAAGCAATCCTAATTAAAATATCAAAAAGGATAAAACAGTTAGAGATCAACTTAATGAAAGACATTCGAGAATGCTGTACTGAAGGGGCTCCTGGGTGGCTTAGTTGGTTGAGCGTCCAACTCTTGATTTTGGCTCAGATCATGATCCCAGGGTTGTGGGACTGAGCCCTGCACTGGGCTCCCTGCTGCGCGTGGAAGATTCTCTCTCCCTCTACCTCTCTTCCCTGCTTGTACGCTCTTTAAAATAAAATTTTAAAAATGTACAGTTCACTGTTAAAAAAAAAAAAAAGAAGAATGTTACACTGAAAGCTTCAAAACATTACTGAGAGAAATTAAGGATCTAAATCAACGGGACCTATGGGCTTCCATTCGAGGGAACTGGGCAGATCTATAAAGTTGTACTGTGCCCAGTGGTAAAGAGATAACCAGTTCTCTGGGTGCATCTTCACAGAGTGGAAGCTGGGAGAGGAAAGAGCTTCAGGCTGAGGACTGCAGTGATATGGAAGAAGTACAGATAGTTCGCATGCACATACAAGGTGGTATGGGGTCATGATACCGCTTGAAGTCTGTGACCGGTTACCAACTGCAAGGCTGATTCTGGACAAGCAAGCCAGTGTCCACAGTGCTCTGTGTCCCTGAAACATTGCTTCGGACTCTGTTTTCTGCTGCCTTTTCATGGACTAGGTCTACAGTTAACATGCTGGAAAAGACCACCCTCAAGCAGCACTAACAGGGTTTCTCAGAAGAGTAGTGTTAACCATACAAGTTTGGCAGTAAAACTCGAGAAAAGCACCACGTGATTTTAGAAAATCAGTAGGTCGACACAGGCTTGGGACTTTTCCATTCATCAGCCTCAAGTTTTCTCTTCGAGGTGAATTAACTTGATTTTGCCTACTTATTTTGCCCACCCTGCAGGACCAAAGCCAACCACATCCGAAGACTGGTTCTTGCTCAAATAAGCAGCACAGAGAATGCAGTTTCAATATAGAGGATATAGTTTGTGCTAGATCTACATGTATGAATACGGATTAAGGTCAGAAACATTGATGAAAATTATGAAAGCATATAGAGTTTGAAACCATGCAAAATAATACTGTTATTTAGACACACACAAGCAATACACTTTTGCAAAGACATAAGAGAATGTCGTATGTCCCAGGGACAAAAGAAACTTTGAGTATTTTCATTTTTGCTCATGTCTGGGGAAGCTCTTGGTTGTAGAATCTTGCTTCACCACTATTGACCCCTTACCTCTGGTACTGGTGACATAGTCGTGTGACATTCCAGCTACAAACAGACTTATACTCCCCAGTATTTGCCTTTTAATAATGTTCTTAAAGTCTATTCTTCATTAGGAGTACTTCCTACCAGACAGATTGCCCTTGCTTTATCTGACAGCAATGTTTTCTCTGGCCTCCCAAAAGGAAAACATTTTAATCATACAGAAAAATGAGGAAATAAATGAATTATCAATTATTTTGACTGCCCACCTAGGTGGTTAACCCTAACATTCTGCCATACCTGATATAGGTATTTAAAAAAAAAAAAAAAAGGCCATATGATACAGTTGAAACCCACTGAGCACCCTCTATGATTCCGTCTTCCATCCACTCCTTGGAGGTAACCACTATTTCAAACCTGATGTTTATCATTCTCATATTCTTTGTAAAAGTTATTGGTTGTGTGTGTCTAAATAACAGATAGTGTTATTTGACATGGTCTCAAACTCTATATGCTTTTATAATTTTCATGTTTCTGAAATTAATCCATATTCATACATGTAGATCTAGCACATTCATTTAAAAATTTTTTAGTGTTTTATCTTTTGAGAGAGAGAGAGAGAGAGAGAGAGAGAGAGAACACATGCGTGAATGGGGGAGGGGCAGAGAGAGAGGAGACGATCTGAAGCAGGCTCTAGGCTCCGAGCTGTCAGCATAGAGCCTGATGAGGTGCTTGAACCCACAAATGTGAGATCATGACCTGAGCTGAAGTTGGTTACTCAACCAACTGAGCCACCCAGGTGCCCCTATATTTATTTTGAGAGAGATAGCATGAGTGGGGGAGGGGCAGAGAGGGAGAAAGAGAGAATCCCAAGCAGGCTCCACATCTGCCAGCACAGAGCTGGATGTGGGGTTCAAATGTACAAACCATGAGATCAAGACCAGAGCTGAAATTAAGAGTCAGACACTTAACCCACTGAGCTACCCGGGCACCTATGGCTCAGCTAATTTTTAAAGGCTGTATACTATTCACAGTATAAATAATTCACTCTTCTATATATCCATTCTCATGGACAGTCGAGTGGCTTCCAATCTTTCTCTATTACAAACAATAATGTAACAAGTATCCTTGTTAACAATTCCTTATACATGTGACTATTTCCCTAAAGTATATATCTAGAATAAAATGCTCAATCAGCTGGTAAGAGCACTTTCAAGTCAGCTAAGTATTATCAAATGGTTGGTTAACCATTAATACTCCAGATCAGCAGCAGTTCCTTCATCCTCACCAACAAACTACTATTTTAAAGTCTGATTGATATATAAGAACACTAGCTCGTTTTCATCTGCGCTTCCCCAGTAACTGGTGAGAACAGAATTCTTATAAAACTTTATTTCCTAATCTGGTTTCCTTTTCTGTGAAGCCCTGTTCATATATTTTGCCCATTCTGTGGATTTTTTTTTCAATTTGTTTGTAGTGGCCTTTGATATGTTTTTGTTGTTATTATTTTACTTTGACTAAATTCGCTGTTTTCTTTATGGTTTTTGTTTCTAACGTCTTGCTTAAAAAATCATTCCTTTCCCCAAGGTCAGAAAGATAGTCTTTTATACACATAGAAATGGCTTCTGTACAGTGTGAGACAGGAAATTTTTGTTTCTTTCTCACAAGTTTCTAAACACGACTCACTTTTATGTTCTATTTACTCCCAACATCAATACCACACAGTCTAAAATGGCCTAATACTAAGCATTTGGTTAATTAAGTCATTCTATCTGGCTCTGTTTGAAAACTACCTTGGCTATTCCTGGCACAATGTTCTCCCATATAAATGACAAGATCAACTTGTATCACATAGCAATAACCCAAAAAAGGGGGTAGGGTGGGGAGAAGGCAGCAAAAACAAGAATAAAACACCTGACTTTGGGATTTTTATAAAAATTACTCCAAATTCATAGATTTCAGAGAAATGGACATAACAAGACTTCCCATCCACAAACATGGAACTTCTCCATTTATTTAGTTCTCTTTAATTTCCTCCAATAAAGCTTTATAATTCTCTCCATAAAGATCTTACATATTTTATTTTAGGTTTGTGGTTATATTTTTGGTGCTACTATAAATCTTTCAAAATTATATATTCAAATTGGTACTGTGATATAGGTATACAGTTGATTATCTGTTTATCTTGTATCCAACCTTAATGAATTCTTAAGTTCTAAAAATTTTTCTATAGTTTCTATGTAGTCAATCATGTTTGTGCATAGGATAGATTTGCTTCTTGCTTTCCAGGGCTGATGCCTTGCTTTGTTTCCAATTTTAAAAAGAATACTTCCAACATTCTATTATTACCATGTTTACATTTTTTTTAAATGTTTATTTTTGAGAGAGACACACAGAGTGCGAATGGGGGAGGGTCAGAGAAAGAGGGAGACACAGAATCTGAAGCAGGCTCCAGGCTCTGTGCTGTCAGCTCAGAGCCCAATGCGGGGCTCCAACTCACAAACCACGAGATCATGACCCAAGCTGAAGTTGTCCGCTTAACCGACTGAGCCACCCAGGTGCCCTTATTATTACTATGTCTAAAAGTAAGATTGGGTAGATAATCTTTATCACTAATTTCCTAAAGAGTTTTTATCAAGACAGGGTAGGGTGGTAAATTTCTAAAAAGTCTTTAAGCTATTGAGATGCTGTTATGTTGATATAGAATACATTAAATTTTCAAGTGTTGAACCATCTTTGCATTTCTAAAATACATTCAATATGGTCCTGATCTTCATGTACTGCTTAATTTTCAAATTCATACTTTAGAAAATTTTGTGTCTGTGTTCATAGGTATAATAACACCTGAATATACTAATCAACCTTAACATCACTATAAGTGGGACAGCAGACATCATGTGCCTCCTGATATGATACAACAGGAAGGACACAGTATCATCTCTTAAGCTTATTATACTGTTTGTGATATAATCGGAAACTTTTCACAACAAACAGTTTAAAATAGAAAGAAAAACCACACCAGAAGGTCAATCCAGTCTCTTTCTTTTCTCTGGGAACAGCTAAACAAAAGGAGACTCCATTCCTTTGAAATTTTGGCTGAACACGTTAGTGAACTCTCTGGGCCTGGTATCAGGGCAAAGTGGGGGGTACACTGTTGTTGTGATTCAGGTTCTTTAATGGTTTCTTACTCTTCTTGAATCCATCTAGGTAAGGTATAGATCTTCTAGGAAATTATAAAGCATTACAGCTTCTCACAATTGTTGGCAGTTTTCTATTTTAGAAATAACTGTTGTACATGTACATGTAACCTCCTATTTATTCCTTCTGCTATTTACTCATTTTTCTCATCCTTTATAAATTCTGTCACGCTTTGTGTCTTCAAAGAAGTAACTTTTGGACTTGTATCTTTGTTTTGGGGTCAGTTTTTGTTCTCTTTATCATCTCTCTTTGACTCTTATTCTGCTGTTCTTTAACTTATAAGTTGGTTACTTCCCTCATTCAAAAATTTTTGATCGTTATTTATTTTTTGGTGTTCTCTTAATTGCATTGTGATTTCCTCACTGACTTGTGGGTTGAGAAAATTTTTTAATTTTTGAAAAACACAAAATTAGAAATATCATTTCTAATTTAATAAATGTTGTTTCTAATTTAAATTATATTTAATCCATTACTTAATAAATTACCAGAGAACACAGTAAGATATAATTTGGCATTGCTCATATTTGCTGCTTTGTGGCCTACTATGTGGACAGCTTCTGAATATGTCTCTTGTATCTTAAAAGACTGTATCTATTTATTAAAGGCAGAACTCAAACAAAACTCTAGTAGGCTAACCTTCTAACCTTTCTAATTTCTCTCTGCTCAATCTATTAGTTACTTTTGGAAGAGTCACATAACAATTCCCACTTACTGTAGATCTAAGATTACATCAGCTTTGTCTTCCATATTTTGAGGCTCTCTTACCAAAGGCAAGCAAGTTTAAAATTACTTTAACTTCATGGAAAATTGTTCTTTTTTATTATATGACAACCCTTCTATGCTTGTTCCTTTATTCCCTTAAAGTTTTATTATCTAATCTGATAAGCTCTGACTTTTAACAGATACAATCCTTTTTTACTTGCTGTGATTACAAATATATCTGCATTTATATTTATTTTGATCATGTCGTTCTATTTGCCCTTGCTTTTATTATCATTCTTTCCCCCTTCTTTCCAACGATTTGTTAAAGCTTTAACATGCTTATTTGTTTTATTAAAATCTAAAGTTATTTCTGCCCTCCCAAGTAATAAAAGGGCAGGAGACAATATTAGTTCTGATCACCTATCTTCTCGTTGTTACAAATTTTAGTTGTATCTAACTTATTATGACCAAATTTATCAATGTAACTATTACTGTTTTACACAACTACTGTGTGTTTGCCTATTTCCAATTTCTTTTCTTACCGATCATTTATATTCATGCCTTTCTGTGTGTAATAACTTCTTTTCAAAGAATAACTTTTGATGATCTTTTTTAGTGAGAATCTACCAGCATACTTTCAGTACTTGTTTGCCTGAAACTGTCCATTTCATTTGCATCTTGAATGATAGTTTGCATTAGTAAAGCATTTACAGGTTGACAGCTCTTTTCTCAGCTCCCTCTTTTGGTTTCACTGACAGTTGTCAGTGTCTGTGTCAGGGTCCTAGTTGAGCTGGCCCCTCTTATAAGGGTCATCTTTCTCTGTGCTCTCTCTGTGGTTTTTCAAGATCCTCTCCTTTGCCTTTTGGATTCTGCAATTTACCCTGTCAGGGTGTGGGCTCAGTTTTGACTGGGTTTTAGTGCTTCCATCTGAGGACTTTTTTAAATGTTTTTTTGAGAGAGAGAGAAAAAGGGAGAGAGAGAGAGAGAGAGAGAGAGAGAGAGAGAGAGAGAGATACAGAGCGTGAGTGGGGGTGGGGCTGAGAGACAGAATTGGAAGCAGGCTCCAGGCTCCGAGCTGTCAGCAAAGAGCCTGACGTGATGCTCAAACCCACGAACTGTGAGATCATGATCTCAGCCAAAGTCGGATGCTTAACTGACTTAGCCACCCAGGGGCCCTGGACTTTAAAAAAAAATCAATAATGATACCTTTCTGGCCATTATCTTTTCCATTATTATTTCTCCAGTCCCTCAATTTACTTTTCTGAAAAACATATTTGACTTAAGTTGGACCTTCTGTGGCTTGAGACAAGGCCTTGGGGGCCCACATGAAGCAAGAGAGTAGGATCTGGGTTTATCTTGATACAGATATTAAAAACCAATTCGAGATTGGCTTCTGTGTTAAATATGTTTCACGTATCTATAAATATTTGCAGAAGTGTACTGCTTTCCTAATTACATGTTTGTGACACAAAATGGCTTTCTGGGAACAACATAACCTCATGCGTTATGGGAAATACCATTTCACACCAGGAAAGGGTTGCATTGAAGCTAGGGTCATTTGCAGAAGAATGCCACTAAATGCAAATATCAAGCAATATCTAGTAGCTGCTAATTCCTTTGGGAGGATCATTCATTAGGAGTGTAAAGTCAACTTTTACTAATCCAAAAAGAAAAATGAATCAGTTGACTCTATTTCTTCTATTTCTGCCATGAAATAGGGAAAGATGTTTTTAATAAGATGTTTCAGTCTACCTGAAAAGAGGTCTCGTGCAAACCAACAGACACGGACTAGCTGAGAAAAACTGCCAGGTCTGCAGCATCAAGTTAAACCAGAGAGCTGCCGTAGATAATCCAAAAAGTTACTGCCAGGGAATTCCTCTCTGGTCTAGGAATTAAAAACTAAGGATGAGCAAATTAGGTAACAGCCCTGATCCAAAAACTCTGTATACTTAGCACAATGCTTGATAATATGCATTCAAATGTATTAACTGGACTGCCCCCAAAGGCAGAAAACTTTGAGATATTTATTAGATCACATTTACAGCCGTAAGCTTAGTTACACGAAACAGTGTTTTAATAGATAGAATACTTAATATTTTACTGTGAATTTTCACTTTACAAGGCCAGAGTAAAAATAATTAGGGTAAATTGTCACCGGGTGGATCTTGTTCATGTCTTATTCATGGGCTTAAGGCCTACTTTACAAGCTTAAACCCAAATCAGAATAGACTCGCCCCTCCACATACACATCCCAAACAAGAACATGGAACATTTCTTTCAAAGCTAATACGTACCGACTATGCCAGGGAATCAGATGTAATTACAGGGAAGGGGGACTTTTTACTTTCCACCTTACAGTGTTGTCATTGTTTTTACTGAAAGATAATGTAGGGCGATCTGTGTGTAAAGTGTTTTATTTAACATGAGAGATTAAAACAGCAAAAAACACCAGGCACAACACAGACCTGCTTGGTCACTCAAGGAGGGCTATCCAGTACTCTGACAGTTCTTTTTGTTTTGGTTCCTAGGAACTCCCTTACTTCCTTATTACCAGGACTATGAATTTATAAGGACTGTTGTGATTTCACAGGGAGTCACATGTGTGTTGGCTGCTGGATTTTAAGAGATGGTCAAGATTCATGTACCTGTAACCCAGGTGCTTACAGGTTTGTTAAGTGGAGGAATAAAATTACTAGGGGGCAGATAAACACCAGGGAGCCACTCTGTACTGAGCACATTTAGAGAGACAGTTCTAGAACAGCACATGGCAACAAACCCAACTCAACCTAACAGTTTTCAAGGGCACCAAGAAGCATACCTTTTCTTCCTACTCTTTTTAGGAAGCAATTCCATAAAATGAAAATGCCTTCAACATCATGTAGTAAATAGCTTTATTAATGAAAACATATCTTTAGACATATTACACAAAGTATAAGCTATGTCTTAAGATGTAAGTTTCCATTTCCTATCCTACAAGCTTCTTCTGGCTACTTGAGAAAAGGTCAGCCACTATGTACTGGCCTTCTTGATTCTCAAAGAAATCCAGTGCAGGAAGACAGAGTTCAAATGTGGCCAGGGCCTGGGAAAGAGTCCCAGCTCAGTTACACGGGTGACCACAAAAACCACTAGGGCTGGCTGATATGCCAACCTCCCATAAGGATTTCTGGGGTCACCTCCACTTCCACCCGCCTGGCCCTGAGACAATGACACCAACCCCATCTGCAACCTTAGTGCTTTTAGGCCTGGGTGAACGTCCTGGAAGATGTTAATCAAAGCATGACTATATAAGCCATTAATAGGTGTAACTAGAAAGAATATGTATATTCTTCATATCATTTTGCTCACAGCACTGCATTTTCCACTGACATTTATTTATAGGTCTTAATTGTTTCGTATTTTTAGGTCCTCTGTGTCAGAAAAATAAATAATTGCTGTTAATGAATTAATCCCACTATCCTACTCTAATTATTGGTAACAAGTTCCTAACCACCCATATGCTAACACCTACATGTTACAATATCATGAGTCATTAACATAAGCTCCTACCTAGTGGATGGAGGGACACGGAAGGAGGGAGAATATGGACTGTAAGAGTGGTGATAATAATCATTTGCATTAGACACGTGTAATAAACCTCGAAAGCCGTAGTTAAAAAGAAAAGACAGAAAGTATAAACTTGTTATTAAGATTCTTATTAATTTTGGGTCTACAAAAGTCATAGTATCAGTCTGGCTCTGAGACCGATTCAGAACCCTACTTTTCTCCCTGTAGTCAGAGCAAAGGTGCTAAGGTAGGAAGAAGGAAGGAGACGGGAGGTGGTACTGGTGAACAGATACCCTTTTTTCCAGCAAACACTGAACTTACATTTTAAAGAGCACTCTATAAATGGGGGCACCTAAAAAAACAAAACGATCTCCTAAATAAGGCAGAGTCCCTGAAAATGCAAGTGTGCAGAACTAGCACTAATCAAGACAATGTAATTATCTAAAAAAATCCACAGTAAAAATGTCCTTTCATGTAACAGTCACAGAAAAGGCGGCCACCATGAAATCGAGCTTCCCTTACAGAGAGTATAAAGGTGGTAAAGGGGCAGGGAGAAAACTCTGGAGAGCAACACTAGTTCTGCCAGGAAACCATGGCAGGTACGTAACCCTGCCCATGTCCTCATCTATAACCCAAGGACAACCAACTTAAGGTGCTGAGAAGGTGAAATGAAGTGTATCTTACATTAAGCAATGAACCTAGAGCATGGCCGACCTGTAACACAGGACAGCAAGGAATCCAAGGTGACTGTTATAAAAAAAGACTACATGTAGAAGTACACAGTTCAGAGAACTGAGCTCACAACTGCAATGAAATTACCTTATTGTCGCAACCCAAGGACAAGTTTATTCCACAGAACACGCCTTCTATTGTGTGACCTCCATTGTGTGACTCATTGAAAACATCACAAAACAAATCATTAAGGAAAGTGTAACAAGACACTGCCCAGCCACCAAACCAAACACTGTACCAGAAACAACATCATCAGTAAAATATGTGCAAATGTATTCTAACTTTGGCATGACTCTGAGATTCTAACCAATGAATCACTAGTGAGCAAGCCCAGAATGATGTAACGACATAGCAGGCAACAGACATTTACATACTATTAACATAGCAGATAATTAGCATTTAACTAGTACTTATGTATATTGCTATTTTAAGCTTTTTGTGTGTATTTATTCATTTAATTCTTGCAAAACACCAGGAGATAAATTCTATCTGCTATCCCCTTTTCACACAGAAGGAACAAAGGCAGTCCTAGTATAAACTGAGGCAATGTAATTCCAAAGTCTACACTTCCCACCTTCAAGGCCTTACATTTTAAGTCTATGTATAAACAGTGGAAGAACTCCAACACATTGCCCCCTCCAAAAAAAAACATGTTACACAAAAACATGTATGATACATATTCACCCCCCCCCCCCCCAACAGAGCGGGGGAACTCCACAGGCAGTGGCTGGCCAGGCCTGGTGTTCATCCTGCTGGGTGCTGAGTGGCTTTGGCAGGCTATGTAGGCTTCAGGGCTCTGGTGCGCTCAGTGGGTTAGCTGGATAATAGTGGTACCTACCCTCAAAGGACTACTGTGAGAAGTAACTAATGTGCGTGGGTGTAAAGCATTTTGGTGCCTATCACCTACTGAGACTGAATTTATGTTCGTCAATATTACATATGAATAAAGAGATGATCCAGAAGAATGATCAATAAAACAAATAGTGGTTAGGGTCTGACTCAGATTTTACATGAGTTTCCGCGTCCCTATTACAACTTATTTTACTGCTTGAAATTTTCTATGTAAGTATGGCTTTTTTAAAAAGTAAAACAAACAAACAAACAAAAACCAAAGGTGTTTATATCTGAGGGAGGAATAAAAGTCTCACTTTGGATAAGAAGCACATTTTGAGATAACAGGACTCAGGAAAGAAAGTAAATAAATAAGGCTTCTAGTTGAAATTTTTGCATTCAAAAGTAAGTGCAGTTTTGAAAGATATGGAAAACAGTGAAAGGTACAAGGGGCCGTGAGCTAGTACAATGCAAAAGAGTAAGGAAATGGGACCAGCCGATGTGTGAAGCAGACAAGTCTTTAGATTGAACAGGTACAAACCTGCATCTTTAAGTCATGCTATTTCACCAGAGAGATGGTATTTTTCCCCCTCCTTTAATTTAAAATTTCAGTATAGTTAACATATAGTTTAATATTAGTTTCAGGTGTACAATATAGTGATGCAACATTTCCATACATCGCCCAGTGCTCGTCATGACAAATGTACTCCTTAATCCCCATCACCTATTTTACCCATCCTCCCATCCACTTCCCCTCTGGTAACCATTACTTTGTTGTCCATAATTAAGAGTCTGTTTCTTGATTTATTCCTCTTTTTTTCCCCTCTGCTGTTTTGTTTCTTAAATTCCACACGAGTGAAACCATATGGCATTTGTCTTTTGCTAACTTACTTTGCTTAGCATAATACACTCTAGCTCCAACCATGTTGTTGCAAATGGCAAGATTTCATTTTTATGGCTAGGTAATACTCCATTGTGTGTGTGTGTACATGTGTGTGCGTGTGTATATACACACCACATCTATATCCATGCATCTATCGATGGGACACTTAGGCGACTTCCATAATTTGGCCTACTATAAATAATGCTTCTATAAACACAGGGGTGCATGTATCCCTTTGACTTAATGCTTTTGTATGTTTTGGGTAAATAGCCAGTATGTGATTACTGGATCATAGGGTTGTTCTATTTTTGAGAAGCCTCCATACTGTTTTCCATAGTGCCTGTACCAGTTTTCTTTCCCACCAATAGTGCAAAAGGGTTCCTTTTCCTCCATATCCTCACCAACATCTGTTGATTTTTCTCCAACTAAGCAGACTTCCCAGTGGTTGAGAAAGGAACTGCCAAGAATCTAGCCCCACATTAAAGGATGTAGGATAGCCAAAGACAAAATTATCATGACTACCCTTGTCAGAAAAGAGTTTCTCTTTCAAACCGTAATAACTTGACTTTTCCAATTGGTATAAAAGGCATGTCAAATGTTTACCTGCTCCAAAACTGAGCACCCAATACTCCCTGGACCTCCATGTACTCCAGCAGCAGCCTCCCCCCTCCAAGCTCTCAACTTGGTCACCAATTCCTCTTTGGCTGGTACCATCCTCAGCTCTCTTCTTCCACACCACTTCCAGTCGTTTCAGAATCCAAGCACCTCTCAATGTTCCCATGGACATCATCCATATCCACGTGATCACTTGTCTTTCTGGTTCTGCCCTTGACACCCTTCAGGTTACCAAGCTTAAGCCCTCCGATGCAGCCCCCTCACTCCTCTCCTGACACCAGGCTCTTGGCTCCTCCCACACATCAGGCATTTTCTCATTCAGGGCCTTTGCACTTGCTGTTGCTGCTGCCTGTGAAGTCCCTTCCTTGAATATCTGACAGTTAACTTCCTCACCTCCTTTAGGTCTTTACTCAAAAGTCACCTTCTCAATGAATTTAATACCCCAGCTAGGCTCCTAAAATTTCAAACTGTATCTCAACACTTCATAACCCCTCCCTTTATTTTTTCTCCGTAGCATTTATCACAACCTGACATACTACATATTTTATTTTATAACCTTGTTTGTGGCTTATCTGCTCTACAGAAGGCAAGAATTTTTATTTGGTTCACTGCTATTCCCTGACGCTCTTTGGATATCTGTTCGTGAGCACAAAGGATGCATGCTCAGCCAGCTTGTGAGATTCCTACAACCTGTATGAATAATGTGGTTCGGATCTCAGTACTTTTAATCTGCCAGAAATTAAGTTGTAACTCTCTTCTTCTAACTGCCTAAGGGAAGCATGCAGCCAAGCCCAACCTGTCCTTCTTAGCAACAAATGGACAGTGAGCATAAAAGCTATGTCTCAATAGGAGACACTCCAACATTGAACTTTACTGTGATAAAGCAAGGGTTCTAAAACTTGGCAAACTGAGAGCTATATTTTTTCTAATTGCCGGTGGAGACTCATTAGTATGTCATAAAATCAATTCCATTGATGACCTTTTATAAAATGAACCAGAACAGAACAGAGTACATTACACACAGTAAGGTTAATGTTCTTTGAAACTTTACATTTTATATACTTACGTATGTGTATAATAGATTGTGATATAAAATGTAGCTCTAACTGCGAGTTGTGGTCAAGAAAATTTCTGAGAAAAAGGGTGCATAAATAACTTTCAGAGGGGTTTGTGACTTCTCTGGCTCTGCCCCAAAGGGGAAAAAAAAGCTACGAGGAAAAATTCTGAGTGTGCTATGTGCGATTTTCCAGATGGGAGAGTCCATGGCCTTTTGGGATATTCCAGAAGGGATCTACAGCTTAAATAAGTTAAAAACGATTGAGATAAGAGGATATTAACAGAGAAAAGGGTTAGATTTTTGGCTTTGCCTGTTACTTTCCTGAGAATCCATTATGGATTAATTTATGTAAACCATCCTTCAATCTATCTATCTAGTCAATCTAAAATCCATGAAATAATTATTTTCTTTTATTTAATCCTAAACCAGCCTTGTTTGGACACAGACTAGGTCTAGAATTCCAATGCTTGGTAAGTAAGTTCACGTTTATCCTATCCATGTATGCAACCATGTATGCAGATCTGGTCAAATTCCATCCTTAGCCTTGACTCTCTATATAAGTCTTCACTGGCGGTTATCAGGAGCCTCATTAGACTCCTTCTCCTTAATCTTAGCTCACTCTTAACACAAGTGACCAAAAGAGTACTGGGCAAACATAAGCCAGTGTGGGTGCTTCAGACATACCTCCCTGCTACAAACACTCTGAGGGTAAGCCGATTTGGGGGGTGATAACCTCTTGGGACAGTCTTCCCTGTACTGCCACTGAGAGGCCAGAACTTACGTTTTCAGTAGATACATGCTAAATGGAACAAGCGGTCACTTGCCAGTCCTGGAACTTTTCTACCCACAGAAGGCCATGAGAGTACCTGGCATTTTATCCCAGGGAACTAAGCTTCTCACCATGTGAGAACACTTACCATATTGGAAGACTTGGTGTATTTATTCTCTCTCTAGTAACACATCTAAAAATTTTTTTTAGCGTTTATTAATTTTTGAGACACAGAGAGAGACAGAGCACGAGTGGGGGATCAGAGAGAGAGGGAGACACAGAATCTGAAGCAGGCTCCAGGCTCTGAGCTGTCAGCAGAGAGCCCGAGTGGGGCTCGAGCCCACGAACCGCGAGATCATGACCTGAGCCAAAGTCGGATGCTTAACCAACTAAGCCACCCAGGTGCCCCAATTCTCTCTCTGGTAACTTCTAAAATGAGAGCACAGATATAGGGCTCCTAGCTGAATAAGGGTCATGTCACCTCTTCATTGGAAATAATTCATTAGGTGCCTACGGGGTACACAAAGTTCCTTGCAATGTGAAGAACTTTCAAGTTAACTCTGTGATATTTGGTGGTAAATACATAATGAAATACCAAATTGTATCAAATCACATAAATAGGATGACGTGAGCTGGGGATGCTGAGTTTTTAAGAAAACTGGCATAAAAAGGAAACACATCTTGCAGAAGACAAGCTCTGAGCTACACCTGCAAGACAGCGGTCCTTTGGAATAAATAAGAGTCCAAGTGACAATTCCAGTGAGGAGAACCGGAAATTAATCTGTTCAAATGTGTATCAAGGGTCTTATATGCTGGGTTAAAACACCTTACTTGCTGGCTGGAGGAGCTGGGCTGCAGAGAAGGGGAAGGCAGAGCTTTGCTCTCCAGTGAACTACTGTGGGAGACCATGTGCACACAGTTGGCTGCAACCAAGGGAGACACTTCAGGGGACATACTGAGAACAGAAAGACCTTGCTCTGAGAATCAGGAAAACACACTCCCAGAAGGTGCCCATCTGTGCTGAGTTTAAAAAAAAATAAAAGTGGGAGAAGGATTCCAAGGATTAGAAACCAGGTGTGCAACAGCACAGGAGTGAGCATCAAGCAGAGGTTCTGAGAACTGCACACTGCTCTGTTCTGCAGCCAGACACTCTGTGAGTAGACAGGCCTATGGTTGGCTCATGGGACACACCTTGAAGGACCAGTGTGCCAGGCGAAAGAGGCTGGACTTTATTCTGTAAGAAAAGGTGTTATTTGCCTTTAGAAAAATCCCTCTGGAAGGAATATGGATATTAGAAGAAGAAAGGCTGGAGGCAGAGAATCAGTACCATAATCAAGAAGGACTTGAAGGAAGAGAGCAGTCAAGCTTACTAGAGACACGATTCCAGGGATACTTTAGAGCTATCTTTGGTATGACACAGGGGCAGGGGGAGTTGATGTGAACTGACCTGCGCTGGTAACAAGTCCTTTGGTTGCTCTGATGCTAGAAGCCTGGATTCAGATGCAGGTTCTGCCACACACCAGCTAGCTTGGGAGAAGTCCTATTACCCTTTCTTAACCTCTCTGAGGTCTGGTGTGCTCATTTTACAGAGGAAGCCAAAAGTACCCATCCTCAGGGCTGGTATGAAGTTTGAATGTGGCAGTGCTTTTAAAGTATGAAGCAGTACCTGACATACAGTTAAGTGCTCAGTAATGGTCATCTACAATTACTGTCTGCAGTTATGTTGGGGAAATATAGGGGGGGCCTTACTGTGCCAAAATGCAAGAAAGAACTCAAAGACTAATGAGGGGGTGGGGGCAGATGTCAAAAGAACAAAGAAACCCACGAGGAAGTTCTGGCTGGCTGAAAATTGGACAATCTAAACAAAAAAGAATGACCATCAGAATCATGGAGTAAAAATCCAAAGCCCACAATAATGCAAAAAATTTTAAGCCTGCACTTATCATCAACAAAGCTCACTTTTACACCAAATCTAAACTTAGAAAAAAGTTTAAATAAAACGTGGTAAAAAGAATTAAGCCCTGGCCTTTCCAGGAAGAATTGTACATCATTCTAATTGGTGAGAGAGAAAGCTCTTCTTTACAAAATAATTCTACCCACTAAATAGAGAAGAAAGGACAGAATTAGAAAGTCATTATACGTCAGCACCCACTGAAGATTCAGCAAGGACCATCAGTGGATGCCAAATTCACAGGTTGAAACATTGACGGAAATGGGCTGTCTGCCTGGTGCCAAGTACATTCCTGCCAGGTTATGTACTAAGAGCAGAAGGGAATGCATCCCTTTCTCAATGGAGACACCACCAGCTAAGCCATCAAGGTCAGCATCTACCAGCAGGGCAACTGGTCACTGGGGGCCTGGTAACCGGATGTCATAGCACAGAGCAGCTAGCCTTTAGCCCAAACTTCCAATTTACAGGAAATACAAGAGGTAAAAAAATTAGTTACAAAACACTATCAGCAAACAATCAGATAAATCCAGGAGGCAAGACATTGAACAAGAAACAGGCCCAGGCATCTCAAAAATTCAGTGTAAAAGCACATAAGGAAAAGTAAGGAGGACTGTTCTAGAAAAGGGTATAATATAGCACCCTGTGTTCATCAGTACTACTATCACCACAGCTCGAGTCTAACATCTCAGTCACTGGCGAGTGGGTTCAGCACTGTTTGCCCTGGTATCAGACCGTTCTCTAAATGCAACTGTTAGTCTCTGACGGTTAAACATGAAGAATGATGGCTATATGGATCTACTGAAACAAGGCTGAGAGAGCCTGAATATATGCAGAGCCACATTCCCAGGCCTGTCAGTATCAGTGCCCGCCCAGAGGCCGGTGGATGCAAAGTGTCAGCAAAGGCAAAGTTACACAGGGATTACCATTTCCTGCTTGGGCCTGGGGGTGGCGGGTGCTTCTACCTTCCTGAAGACCCCTGTTAGCGAGAGACAACCCCCAGGCTCTAGCTTCCTGCGCCCACAAGGCAGGAGGAAGTGCCACGAATCTTGCAGGCCACAGTGAACACGTGGCAGAGGCCCCCTTCTCACCACAGGGAGAACTAAACCCTTCCAAGGGCAGGGACTGCAATATGGTGAATTGCTCGCACTTTGAAGAAAAACCTTCAGGTGCATCAATAATGATAGCAAATAATCATCATGCACTTCATGTATCTATGTGCGAGCACTAAGTCTTGAACCACCTCACTGACGTCCTACAACCCTGTTATGTCCATTTCACAGATGAGGAAACTAAAAACACCAGGAAGCTGGGTGACTCGCTAGCATTACAGACTTCGCAACAGAGCTCGCAAGCGCTGGCCCTGGATTACCTTCTCACAAACGTGATGTCCTCTGGCTTTGAAAGTGAGCCACAAATCACCTGTAAGAACTATGGCCCACCCACCCAATAAGTACAGCCATCGTCACTCATGGATGAGTGACACCCTTTACCTCCCCCAAAACGGGATGTCAGCCTTTTGTGCGAGTCAGTGAGGGGACATTGCTGGCTGCTCGACATCTTAGTAAAGGCCTGAAGATTAAATCACAGAATCTAGTCAGTCAGTCTTCACCAGCCAACGATCCTAGTACACGGCTGATCTTAACAAGACATTGTGACAATCTCTGATACCTATTATTTTCCCCTGGTAATCATAAGCTTTTTTCTTTTTTTCTTCAGCCAGCAAGTTTTTCTAGTTGTTAAGAACTCTATTGCTTGATAATGTAAATTATTCATTTTTTCAAATAACATTTTAACTCTTGATAATTTTTTTTGTTTCCAAATTATTTGTATCCCTCCCACACCTCTCTCCCAAATGGAGAACGATTTACCCTGTTTACCAGTCAGCATTTCATCAACATAGCTAAATTCCAGTGTGCCATTTTCACAACCTGCTTTCAATTATCAAACGACATATTTCTATTTCCTGATCTACACTGTCATCACAAAACTGATTATATTCATTGTTCTTACTGAACACCATTATAAATCTAGAGCCACAGCAGAATTTTTATAAGGAAAGGAATATAAGAAACTCCATGAATACTTTTAAAATGGAAGCTTACAAAACAAAAGCAATGACTATTTTAAGTGGTCCCAAGACCAATTAATGGGTAAATGAAACCACACTGAGTTTCCTATCATAGCTTTTACTAAAATACAAACTTTTCTGGCTAATTAGCAAAAGGTCACCAATCTAACATTTTTAATAAAATTATATAATATATAATAGCAATTGCTAGAGGTACTAAATGCTACATCTCTTCAACTACACCTCAACTAGGATGAGGGTAGAGATTTCTCTATTTAAAACCTAGCTATATCACTAGTGCCTAGCACAAGGACACTCGTAATTATCTGCTGAATTAATCACAATAATGGCATCAGACTTACTGCATTATTGTAAGGATTCAATAAGCTAATACTAAAAAAAAGTTAACAGTTATCATTATGTGAACTACTTCTAAGGCCTTTTCACTAATAATATTCCTTTTATCCACACAATCTAGTAAAGTAGGTTGAACATGTATTATTTCACCAATTTATTCATAAGAATATGGGTTTAGAGTTAAATGATGGACCTGAAGTCACCCAGTTGGACTACCCTGTTTTGTCCCTTCCTCCCAAGTCCTATGTATCCCCTCCTTTCCCTGCCTTTTTAAAAAAATATTTTATTTTTTAAAAACGTTTATTTATTTTGAGAGAGAGAAAGCATGTGGAAGTGGGGGAGGGGTAGAGAGAGGGAGAGAGAATCCCAAGCAGCCTCCATGTAGGGCTTGATCCCACAAATCACGAGATCATGACCTGAGCTGAAATCAAGAGTTGGACGCTTAACCGACTGAGCTACCCAGGTGTCCCTAAAGATTTTAAGTAATCTCTACACCTAACATGGGACTTGAACTCACAACCCTAAGATCAAGAGCCACATGCTCTATCAACTGAGCCAGCTAGGCATCCTGCCCCTTCCCTGCTTTTGTTTTCTCCTGAGCTCTCAGCACCCTATGACATGTTTTTCATCCTGATCCTGTGGGGTCTACACCTGAGCTTCACGAGGGCAGGGAGTTCATCTGTTTTGTTTCTTGCTGTATCCCTTGAACTTTTAAATGTCTAGCTTATAGCAGAGGCAAAAATCATAGGAATTATCTAACTGATTAAACTTGACGGGAGGGACTTTGTTCTGGCACGAGCAGGTTTACCATTTGTGGGAAATTTTATATTAAAAATAAAAAATAAATTAAGTGAAGTTCTTTGAACAGTAAAGTTTATGTTCAAAAGCACAGATGTGAGAAAGAAAATAAGAACACTTATTTAAACAACTGCCCCAAATAAATTAGTAACATACCATGCAGAGAGTACTTAGGATTGTTGAGGATCTTTGAAAAAACATACTGCATAAATAGCATGCTGCTCAGTATTGACCTTACTTTCTGTAGCTTCCTGTTTATAATTCTGTTACCCTCAAAAAGCACTTGTACCTGACAGATAATCATGAATATATGCTTCCACTAAGACTCATTTTGTCAAAAATCAGCATTATCTGTTTTAGTAATTGACCTATCACTCTCCATTTTTAATAAACTTCAGTTCTATTACAAAGCCCACTCACCCATAAAGTGGTGCTTTACCTAACTGTTGATTTTAAGAAATACTAATACTTGCCTAGGGGAATTCAAAGAAGAGATTATGGAGTAAGGCAAACAGTTTTATCTAGATGACCCCTAATAATCAGGATAAGACCACTTTTCTAAGGTAAACATGATTAAATTTAAAATTTGATCAATAAAAAAAGTATGGACATAAGTTAATGACAACCAGGATGTAACAGATTAAAGTACTATGTTTTTAATCTCTGAGGTTACACAAAGAAATGTTCAGGGGAATTAGTCAAATATTTACAAAGTAAACAATAAGCTTCAAATATCCTATTTATGTAATAATCTCCTGCCCCTGGCCTCCCTCACCTTCACAAAAGAATGGGGCAAACTGCACTGGTGCCCTAAAGATTTCACAGTAAAGTCTCAAAGTAACTGTCTCACACTCTGTCATCCATACAATTGAGGCTTAGACCCTCAACATTTAATGCATCCTAAAAATCAAATGAAAACTACAACACAACGCAGCGGGAGGATATAAATAGCCACAACTAAAACTGCCCTGCGCTATTTATATACTCTCCAAGAATTCTTCTCCTGATCAAAATATTTGCTTTTTCATTAACTTGAATAGAAAATTCAGGCCCGCCACTCATGATGCAAATGCCTTTCTGCTGGGAAGACCTTTATTGTTGTCATTCTAAACAAGAAGCTGCACATTGTTCTTACAGACTTGCTCATTTATGCATCTGTCAAAAAGAGAACATTCTCAAAACTGTACCAGGAGGCATTAATCTAGCTGTAAGTACCAGCAACCGATTTCAAACTGATTAAGAAAGGATACCATAGGTAATTCTTTTGAAAAAAATTCACAAAACTCTCCAACTTCTGTAAAAATTTGCCAGTAGGAAAAATCTAAAGCATTAAAGAATCAATTTGCTATACTCAAGCTTTACCATAAAGCTCATTTATTCATTAAATATTGAGTGCCTACTATTTGTCAGTAAGTGTTAGAGACCGTGGAAGATCATACACCCACCCTACTCTCCAATCAAAAAAATGCTATCTTACACAGATTCCTTTTTTTTCCTGGAGAAAGCCTACCAAATTTCAAGGAATATTAGGTAATCATGGTTGAATTTTAGGGAACTTCAAAATTTATAAGCAGAAGCATAAATAAGTAACAGAAATTTAAACACTGGTGGTTCACCAGATTTCCACAAGAACTTAATTCAAAGTGTGAGACATGCCCCACTGGCAGGAACTCTCAGGAAAGCTTTAGCAGACACTCTCCAACCATCCTGACATGCAGAAAAACCTGGAGAACTCCTGCTGACAGCTCCTGTGTTATCCCACACAGCTGGAGGCTTCCAGCATCTTCCAGCCTTCCCTGTTGAGCCCTATCCTGGTTGTAGAAAGATATAGTTGCTATTATATTAAAACAAAAGTTTTTTTAAATTTTATTTTAGAGAGAGAGCATGAGCTGGGGGGGGGCGGAGAGTGAGTGCATGCATTGGGGAGATGGAGAAAGAGGGAGAAAGAGAGAGAAAGAGAGAGAGAGAGAGAGAGAGAGAGAGAGAGAGAGAAAGAACCCCAAGCAGGCTCCATGCTCAGCACAGAGCCAGATGTGGCGCTTGATCTCATGACCTTGGGATCATGACCTGAGCTGAAATCAAGAGTTGGACGCTCAACACACTGAGCCAGCCACCCAGGCATCCCTTTTTAAAAATTTTATTTCAGAGAGCTCAAGCAGGGGAGAGGGACAGGCTATTATATTTTAAAATAAAGCAGTGGCTGTTAACATGTAAGGATGTTCTTCTGCTCTAAAGCAGTTTTTAAACTCTAAAATTAATAATCACCACCACACTAATTAATTGTGGAGAAAGCTGAAGTTTTAAAGGCAGAACTTGATAAGCACAATGAGCTACATGAAGTGACTACACAAATCCTACTCTGATTCACTTTAACTCGGAGCTCATGACAAGAGGAACAATGGAAAGATCCTTACCTTGAACTTAATGCCTATTAATAATCACTAAACAGTCACGGTGAGTTTTAGGTGTCAGGGTAAGAATACAGAAGTGATTTGAGACCAAGACCCCACTATCACAAGATGCTTAGACTGGAGAAAAATGGAATCAAAAAGCAATAAATATAATTTCAACTCAAAGGTGGCTTATGGAAGAATGTGGAAAAAGATGTTCAGGTCCATGAAACAGGACTCAGGGAACTCCAACAGCCGGGTGGTGTCAGACAGTGAAACTGGAGGGGATGGGAGGTAAAGACCTAAGAGACCAATAACGGCCTCAATTTCCCATGTGCTAGCATTTCCCCAAGGGGTCCTGAATCTACGTCTCTGGGACAAGAACCCTAACACACAGAAGATTCTGGTGCACACAGTCACTGAAGGATCTTTAGTGACATTCATGGATAGTCAACACTAGGTTTTTAAGCATGGGAGAGATAGATGTGATTGGGCTTGGGTCTTATTAGTTTGCATGGCTAGGTTGCATAAAAGTAAGGTATGAAATAAGGAGAGGGACCTAAGTGGAGGTGAGACTGTCACCGAACCCTATTAGGAAGCTATTTTGCTGACCAAATTACGAAAAGAGAACCATCCAAGTTACAGAAAAGCTTAATTTTATGTATTGAAATAGGAGAACCATACGTTCCAGTCTGCTTAAGACAGTCTTAGCTTATGCTTCATATCTCAGTGTCCAATCTGGTTTTGCATGTGTCCATTTCTCATTTTTAATTAAGTATTATGCCTCACCATGACATTAAAATAAGCCAGTTCCGGTTAAATGTACCTCTATTTTCCAGATCTTCCTTCTGCTACAAACTTATCTGGTAGTGTGCAAAACATATGTGCAGTGAACAGATGTCCCACTTTACCATGTGGTTATATCTGAAAGTCAACCAGCGGTAAATCACCTATTTTCCAGATCCTTTCCAGGTCTACATACAAAGCGCTCACTGATGGAACAAGGTACATTAGTGTTATGACTCCTGTACATCAAGTATGTGCAAAAGATTTACATATAGACCGTAGTCTGATATTGTTAAAATGATTTTGGCATTCACTAAATGGTGTAGACAACTTTTGATTTTATCGCTTTGATTACTTTTCTTTTGCAATAAACCATTCTCTTAGCGATACACTAAAAATTAAATATAGACTTAATAAAAAGATTACATAAGTGTTGAATTTCTACTTCTTAAGAAAGTTAACGATGAGTGTGTAATTTGCAAATATTTGCCCACATCTACCATGCTTCATGGAATGCCAGTCACTTAACTAAACCAATAAACACCAGAAGACATGTGCTCAACAAACACTGGCATCCACTTTAAAAGCTATTTGTTTTTTTTATTTAAGAAAAGAGTGCCAATCAGGAGTGCAGCTACAGAAGAATTTCCATTTACACAATGACAGCACGTATGTTTCTTTCTGAGGCATGACTTTTCATTTAGATCAAACACATATTCTAATTGATTGTGTTCATTTTCCCCTAAATTTTCTCCCGGACATGTAAAACTTGACAACAGCCATTAAACGTTGGCTCATTTAAAAGCTACGGGAGGACTTTACAAGCAGTTAGTGCCAGGTTTCACACAGAAAAACAATTTCATTAGTAGTTCTATTTTTTTTTTCATCCTATTCATGGAACAAAGGTCAGCAAAGTATGACTTGTAGGCCAAATCCAGCCTGCCACCTCTTCTGTCATGGCCTGCAGAATAAAGATGGTCTTTTCAGTTCTCAGTGGCTGGAAAAAAGTCAAAAGAGGAATAATAATTTGTGATATATGAAAAGCATATGGAATTCATATTCTGATGAACATAAAGTCTTACTGGGACCCAGTCCTGCTCATTTGTTTATACATCATCTGTAGTTACTGAGAGGTTACAGCTGCAGACCTGAGTAGCTGCAGCAGATGCCTGGCCCTACCAAGTATAAACTCTTTACTATCTGGCCCTGTAGAGAAGAAAAGGTTTGCTGAATTTTACCTTAGAACACTGAACATCTGATACTATTGTGAACAATACCGTAAAAGCTCCATGTAGAACAATTTTATGATTTTAATATGAATACAGATTTTTGTATACACCCAGTGAAAACAAATTTCTAAAAGGCTGAAGTTGAATTTAAAAACACTTCAGTGTGGCAACATGCATTCTCTTTTTGCTGCTCACTTGCTTAAGCCTTTAAGAAACCACCTTAAAAATCTGTCCAAGTATTGCAAAAATTATTTAGACTTTTTTTTTTTTTGGTAAGAATACAAAATTTTGGTTGCATTATGTTCAAATTCAGCTGGATAAGTTTGGTCAAAATTTTCAACAAACAGAATTTTTTTTAAGTAAGCTTCTGAAGATTTTGGAAAACTTCAATTACTGAAATCAAAACTTGCAAATAAGATAATGAATTAACCCCTATAAAAAAAAAGCAAGCAGGAGGGTGCCTGGGTCACTCAGTGGGTTAAGCGTCAGCCTTTTGATCTTGGCTCAGGTCATGATCTCACAGGTTTGTGAGTTTGAGCCCTGCATCAGACTACACACTGCTGGTGTGAAGCCCGCTTGGGATTCTCTCTTCCTCTCTGCTTCCCCCCTGCTCACAAACTCTCTCAGAATAAATAAATTAAAAAAAAAATTACTGAACAAGAACATTCTGAATAGAGGTAAAAGAACCTGACCCCATTCACAATTGCACCAACAATCATAAAACACCTAGGAATAAACCTAACCAAAGATGTAAAAGAAAACTATAGAAAGCTTATGAAGGAAATTGAAGAAGATATAGAGAAATGGAAAAACATTCCCTGCTCATGAATTGTAAGAATAAATATTGTTAAAATGTCAATATTACCCAAAGCTTTCTACACATTCAATGCAATCCCAATCAAAATTGCACTAGCATTCTTCTCGAAGCTAGAACAAGCAATCCTAAAATCTGTATGGAACCACAAAAGACCCCAAATAGCCAAAGTAATTTTGAAGAAGAAGACCAAAGCGGGAGGCATCACAATCCCAGACTTTATCCTCTACTACAAAGCTGTAATCATCAAGACAGCATGGTATTGGCACAAAAACAGACACATAGACCAATGGAAAAGAATAGAGACTCCAGAATTAGACCCACAAAAGTATGGCCAACTCATCTTTGACAAAGCAGGAAAGAATATCCAATGGAAAAAAGTCTCTTTAACAAATGGTGCTGGGAGAATTGGACAGCAACATGCAGAAAAATGAAACTAGACCACTTTCTTACACCATTCACAAAAATAAACTCAAAAT
Source organism: Panthera tigris (assembly GCF_018350195.1). Taxonomy (NCBI): domain Eukaryota; kingdom Metazoa; phylum Chordata; class Mammalia; order Carnivora; family Felidae; genus Panthera; species Panthera tigris. The sequence goes on from NC_056664.1 coordinate 23,699,962, forward strand.
GGATAAAGGACCTGAATGTGAGACAGGAAACCATCAAAACCCTAGAGAAGAAAGCAGGAAAAAACCTCTCTGACCTCAGCTGCAGCAATTTCTTACTTGACACATCCCAAGGGCAAGGGAATTAAAAGCAAAGATGAACTACTGGGACCTCATGAAGATAAAAACTTCTACACAGCAAAGGAAACAATCAACAAAACTAAAAGGCAACTGATGGAATGGGAAAAGATATTTGCAAATGACATATCGGACAAAGGGCCAGTATCCAAAATCTATCAAGAACTCACCAAACTCCACACCCGAAAAACAAATAATCCAGTGAAGAATGGGCAGAAGACATGAACAGACACTTCTCTAAAGAAGACATCCAGATGGCCAACAGGCACATGAAAAGATGCTCAACGTCGCTCCTCATCAGGGAAATACAAATCAAAACCACACTGAGATACCACCTCACGCCGGTCAGACTGGCTAATATGAACAAATCAGGAGACTATAGATGCTGGAGAGGATGTGGAGAAACGGGAACCCTCTTGCACTGTTGGTGGGAATGCAAACTGGTGCAGCCACTCTGGAAAACAGTGTGGAGGTTCCTCAAAAAATTAAAAATAGATCTACCCTATGACCCAGCAATAGCACTGCTAGAAATTTACCCAAGGGATACCAGAGTGCTGATGCATAGGGGCACTTGTATCCCAATGTTTATAGCAGCACTCTTAACAATAGCCAAATTATGGAAAGAGCCTAAATGTCCATCAACTGATGAATGGATAAAGAAGTTGTGGTTTATATACACAATGGAATATTACTTGGCAATGAGAAAGAATGAAATATGGCCTTTTGTAGCAATGTGGATGGAACTGGAGAGTGTTATGCTAAGTGAAATAAGTCAGGCAGAGAAAGACAGATTCCGTATGTTTTCACACAGATTCTGTATGTTTCCGTATGTGGATCCTGAGAAACTTAACAGAAGACCATGGGGGAGGAGAAGGAAAAAAAAAAGAGAGGGAGGTAGCCAAACCTTAAGAGACTCTTAAAAACTGAGAATAAACTGAGGGTTGATGGGGGGTGGGAGGGAGGAGAGGCTGGGTGATGGGCATTGAGGAAGGTACCTGTTGGGATGAGCACTGGGTGTTGTATGGAAACCAATTTGACATTAAATTTCATATTAAAAAAAAGAGACCATTCTTATGAAAATATGTGAGGTGAAATATTTCTCATTCCAGTTTAAAAAAATTTTTTTTTAAATTTAATGTTTATTTTTAAGAGACTGAGAGAGTGAAAATGAGCGGGGGAGGGGCAGAGAGAGCGAGGGAGACACAGAATCTGAAGCAGGTTCCAGGCTCTGAGCTGTCAGAACAGAGCCTGATGCGGGGCTCGAACCCACAAATAGTGAGATGATAACCTCAGCTGAAGTCCGGTGCTTAACTGACTGAGCCACCCAGGCGCCCCTAAAAATTTTTTTTAATGTTCATTTAATTAATTAATTAATTTATTTATTTTTATTATTTTTTTTATCTGATGGATTTTTTTTTTAATATATGAAATTTATTGTCAAATTGGTTTCCATACAATACCCAGTGCTCATCCCAAAAGGTGCCCTCCTCAATACCCATCACCCACCCTACCCTCCCTCCCACCCCCCATCAACCCTCAGTTTGTTCTCAGTTTTTAACAGTCTCTTATGCTTTGGCTCTCTCCCACTCTAACCTCTTTTTTTTTTTTTTTCCTTCCCCTCCCCCATGGGTTTCTGTTACGTTTCTCAGGATCCACATAAGAGTGAAACCATATGGTATCTGTCTTTCTCTGTATGGCTTATTTCACTTAGCATCACACTCTCCAGTTCCATCCACGTTGCTACAAAAGGCCATATTTCATTTTTTCTCATTGCCACGTAGTATTCCATTGTGTATATAAACCACAATTTCTTTATCCATTCATCAGTTGATGGAAATTTAGTCTCTTTCCATAATTTGGCTATTGTTGAGAGTGCTGCTATAAACATTGGGGTACAAGTGCCCCTATGCATCAGTACTCCTGTATCCCTTGGATAAATTCCTAGCAGTGCTATTGCTGGGTCATAGGGTAGGTCTATTTTTATAATGTTCATTTATTTTTGAGAAAGAGAGTGAGCAAGAGAGAGTGAGCAGGGGAGGGGCAAAGAGAGAGGGAGACACAGAATCTGAAACAGGCTCCAGGCTCCAAGCTGTCAGCACAGAGCCCGATGCAAGGGCTTGAACTCATGAACTGTGAGATCATGACCTGAGCCAAAGTTGGACACTTAACTGACTGAGCCACCCAGACGCCTCCTCATTTTAGGTTTTAAAAAGACTGAAAATATTCTTCCTTCAGCACAAGTTGCTCTGAACTTACCAGCTACCTTGGCACTCAAAGAGTATTATTTCAACTTAAAAAAAAAATTATGGCATATGGAAAATAAACTCAAACTGTTGGCGATCTCAAACTTACCAACTAAAAAGCAACTCTGAAGAAGTTTTCAGGCCATATGATGAGAATTTTGAACTAAAACCATGTAGGTGAAAAAACTGTTCAGAATAACATCAGCAACACAGTACATGATAAAACTATGTGGAAATATGCCAAGAGTAATTACTAACTCTTTTAATACTTGGATGATCAGTTTAGTGACTTAATGAACAAAGGTTTACTTTAAATAATTTTATCTATGAAAATAGTTTTTTGAATAGAAGTACTTTACAGGTCTATCAATACAATAAAATTAGTCAAAAAATATTTAGAAGATTATATAATGATTTTTAGTCCCCCTTTTCCTCTCATGTGCCTCGTTTGAATGATAAATTATATCGTCGCTCTTGGGGTGCCTGGGTGGCTTAGCCAGTTCAGTGTCTGGCTCTTGATTTTGGCACGCTGGCAGTGTGGAGCCTGCTTAAGATTCTCTCTCTCTCTCTCTGCCCCTCCCATACTTGTGCTTAGACACGCATGCTCTGTCTCTCAAATAAATAAACCTTAAAACAGTTATATAGTTGCTCTTATTATAAAACTTTGTGAGGAGTGTGTGCAGAGTCAAATTGGTAAAATAATACCACTACCAATTTATGTCCCTGAACATGTGACAGTGCCTACTCGGAGGCATGTCCCCTAGAAGGGCTCAGCTACCTCATCTGGATACTGATCCACTGAACAAGGGAATGTCAAGACACTGTGGACAGAGAACTAGACGTGGGCAGATGTGTGGACAAGCACACGCACGCACCCATACGCCCCTCCACTCCATGCCAGGGACACAAGACAAACCCCATTTTGTTCCATCGGGCTTCCTTGTTCTCAGTCCTATTGATACATCCAGGTCAAGGTCTACAACCTCATAGGCCTCTTCAGCAAGGAGCCAGAATCAGAACAGAAAAGGTATTCCCCTTCTGTTTTTCACCCTCTTCCCCACATCTTGCACTTAGCACCTTCTCAGGGGGAATCCCAAGCTTCTGTCAGACACACTGAGGCAAGCCCACCCTAAAGTGCACTGAGTTAGTTCTTTGCTGCCCTCCATCCTTTGCATAACATATGTGAAATTTATTTTTTTCCCAGCTGCATGGTGGTGTGCACAGAAAAAAGGTCCCCTATCACCCACAGATTAAAAATTAATTTTTTCAAGTTTATTTATTTATTTTGAGAGAGACACAGAGAGAGAGAGCATGCACAAAGGGCAGAGAGAGAGGGAGAGAGAAAGAATCCCAGGCAGGTTCTGCACCCTAAGCACGGAGCCCGATACAGGGCTCAAACCCATGAACCGTGAAATGAGGACCTGAGCTGGAACCAAGAGTCCGTTAAGCGTCCAACTTCAGCTCACGTCATGATCTCGTGGTCTGTGAGTTCGAGCCTCATGTCAGGCTCTGTGCTGACAGCTCGGAGCCTGGAGCCTGATTCAGATTCTGTGTCTCCCTTCTCTCTCTGCCCCTCCCCCACTCATGCTCTGTCTCTCAAAAATAAATAAATGTTAAAAAAAATTTTAATGGGCTTGTAAAGAACAAATTATCTACTGCAGAAACAGGAGAGAAGACAGTGGCAGCCAAGCTCCCTGGTGGATCCACAAGTGGCATCAGCAGAAAAGGGAAGTAGAAGGCTCCATTCCTAGATCCTTGAGGGAGATATAAAATGGGGAAAAAAGCAAACTAAATCAAACTGAGAATTTATTACACTGGTTTATTACACCAACTCCTCTGGGGGTTGGAATGTTGAAAGCACATGTATAAAATAAATTAATTAAAACTGCTTTTTGTTCCATAGCACTCTACTTGCTATGTAGGTAGCACTTGTAGCCGACTTGAAACCTAAGCCTTACAAATATGGAAAATAAACTCAAACTGTTGGCGATCTCAAACTTACTAACTAAAAAGCAACTCTGAAGAAGTTTTCAGGCCATATGATTTAAAAGTTCCCAGATTCAAAAGCACCAATTAAAAAAAAAAGTTTCAGACCACAAAGCATGTATGAGTTGTGAAGCACTGGCAAGTAAACATGGCTTTCACAATGTATGTAACAGCGTAGCCTGATACAGAATACAGCAGGGGCTGATGAAACAAAATGATCAGTGCCAAGCTCCTTACCTATGGTAGAGAAGTGCTTCCCAAAGCGTAATATACGTTCTACTGGGGTTACGCAGGATAATTTTTACATGGCACATGGATGAACATTTAAATTATCAACACTATATTTATTTTTTTTTTTATTATTTTTTTTTATTTTTAATTTTTTTTTCAACGTTTTTTATTTATTTTTTGGGACAGAGAGAGACAGAGCATGAACGGGGGAGGGGCAGAGAGAGAGGGAGACACAGAATCGGAAACAGGCTCCAGGCTCCGAGCCATCAGCCCAGAGCCTGACGCGGGGCTGAACTCACGGACCGCGAGATCGTGACCTGGCTGAAGTCGGACGCTTAACCAACTGCGCCATCCAGGCGCCCCATTAACACTATATTTCAACGTATATTGGAAAAGCCATGTGGCACGTCGATGGCTCAGTCAGTTAAGTGTCTGGCTCTTGATTTTGGCTCAGGTCATGATCTCATGGTTCATGAGTATGATCCCTGCATCGGGCTCTGCACTGACCACATGGAGCCTGCTTGGGATTCTCTCTCTCCCTCTCTCTGCCCCTCCCCTGCTTGAGTTCTCTCCCTCTCTCTCAAAATAAATAAACTTTAAAAGAAGGTTAAAAAAAGAAAAGCCGCAGATAGTGCAAAGTTTAAAGGGGTGACATGGTCCCACCTTGTATTGTAGAGATGGTGTTCACGCACACCTTGAATATTTCGCACCTTGAACATTTAAAATCTCGAGTGACCTTCCACCATAACCATTCACAAGTACAGACAGGCTCAAGAAAATGGCAGACGAGGCAGCTCTGACTTCCCATGTCCCCCCACAAAAATGTAAAAAGCAGAAACTGTTAGAACCAGCTCTGACAGAACTCTGAAAAGAAGGCAAAGGTTTACAGCAACTAAGTGAACACACTGAGTAATGAAAAGGATAACTTCAAAACCCTTTTCCAAACTCTAAGAAAGCTTTGTGGTGTTTTTACTTGTTCTTGCCCCACCTTCGCCCCAGTGTGCCGGTACTTTTAACAAAAGTAGCCTGCATTCCCAGTGTGGGTCCCTGGTCCCCAGATCTAGATGGAGCAGAGCAGATTTTCACAAATTATCATGTAAGTCTGTTCTAATCTGACAGGGTGAGCTACCTAAAGGAGTGACACAAGATGCCTGAACTTAGACCAGAAAAGTGGTGGTCACTGCTCATAAACACTGCAAGGTAAGCCAACAACCCAGACACCTGTGGCAAAAGTTTATGATTGTAACACAAAACAAATTCCCATAAAGTACAGGGAAAAATGCTGGGGGAGAGAAATCAGGACACTCAAAAGCATTGTCAACAGGGAGACAGGAAGCCACACAATTGCCCCAGGCAAGATGCGTGCTCAGAAAAGACCTAAGATGACTCTTAGCATTTACTTCATCACAAACCTATCTGAGTGCTAAAGGAGTGCCCTGTCACAGAGCCGATATGTAGAGACTAGCAGTGGTGGTGTTCTGTTTGGAAAAGAAATAAAGCTCTCTTGTAAAAGTAAATATATACACCAGTATTACTGAATTTGGGGAATGTAAATCTACTTTTTATTTCACACATGATTATAAAAACCAACTATAAATCTACATTATTGGGGACACAATGAATAAAGATGTAATTCAGGACATGAACATAAAGGGGGCTGATGAAGCAGTATAGAGCAGACATCTGTATTGAAGTTGGTAACAAATCAAGCTACATTGTTATAGATTTAGAATGTTAAATGTAATCCTCATGATAAACACAAAGAAAATTTCTAAAAAGTATATACACAAAAGGAGATGAGAAGAGTATCAAAATCATTCCTTACAGAAAGAATCAACTAATCACATAAAGCAGTAATCAAGGAAATGAAGAACAAAAGTGTAAGACATACAGAAAACAGCAACGTGGAAGAATTAAGTTCTTCCTTAGTATGTATTTTAGTGTAAATTAAACTTCCCTATCAAAAGGCAAAGACTGAGAAAACAGATCTAAAAACATGATCCAACTGTATGTTATCTACAAGAGACTCACTTTAGATCCAAGGACGCAAAAAGGCTGAAATTTCAAGATGGGAAAAGATATTACTTACATACAAATAGTAACCAGGTGGCTATAAAATATCAGATAAAATAGACTTTAAGTCAAAACTGTTCATAAGAAACTAAGGACATTGGCAAAAAGGATAATTCATCAAGATGATACAACAATCATATGCATATATGCATCAAATAACAGGCACCAAAATACATGAAGCAAACATCAACACCACAGAAGGGAAAGCTAGACAGTTCTACGATAGTAATTGGAGACTTCAATACACCACTTTTCAGAAAGAATGTGCAGACACAAGATCAATAAGGAAACAGAACTTGAGCAACACTCTAAACCAACTAGACCTAAGGGACATTTATAGAATACCACCCAACAGCAAAACACACCTTCTTCTCAAGTGCACATAGAACACTGTCTAGCACAGATCATATACCAGGCCTCAACACAAGTCTCAAATTTTAAAAGATCAAAATTACACAAACCATCTCCTAGAATGAAGCTAGAAATCAATAGCAAAAGGCAAATGAGACAATTCACAAATATGTGAAAGTGGAAACAACTTAATAGGTCAAGAAAGAAATCTCCAGGGAAGTTAGAAGTTACTTAGGGACAAATGAAAACAAAATCACAGCGTACAAAATGTATCAGATGCAGTGAATGTATTACATAGAAGTTTAAGAGCTCTAAAAGCCTACATTAAAAATAGAAAAAAAATCTCAAGTCAGTAACTTCACCTTACACCTTGAGATACTGAAGAAAGTGTGAACTAAACCCAAAGGTAGCATATAAATGAAAATAAAAAGACATTAGAGCAGAGATAAATAAAATGGAGAACAGAAAAACTAATAAAACCAAGAGCTGGTTCTTTAAAAACAATCAGTAAAATACACAAATTTTTAGTTAGACTGACAAAGAAAAAAAAAAAGATCCAAGTAACTAAAATCAGAAATGAAAGTGGGGACATTACCACCAATCTTACTGAAATGAAAAATATTTTAAGGGAAAACTACAAACAATTATATACCAATAAACTGGATAACCTAGATGAAACAAATTCCTAGAAACACACACAAATTACCTGAACTGCACAAGAAGAAATATAATATCTCAATCAACAGAACTATATCAAGATGGAATCAGAAATCAAAACCTCTCAACAAAGAGAAGTCCAAGACCAGGCTGCTTCACTGGTGAATTCTACCAAACGTTAAAAGGAAAATTAGCAAATTCTTTCCTGAAATACAAAGGAAGCACTTTCTAGCTCATTCTATGAGGTCTGCATTATCTTGATTCCAAAGCCAGATAAAGAAGTTGTAAGAAAAAAAAAAAAATTACTGGTCAATATCTCTTATGAATATAGACACAAAAATCCTCAATAAGATACAGATTATCAATATTCACAGTAGCTATGTTTTGTAAAGTTGCCACAAACACTGAATTAGTGAATAGTGAACCACTGTTCCTACAGAAGTATACACACGCATGAGTATCCTTCACGTAGACTGTAATCTTAAATCCTAAGAAGGACTTATCCTAATAGATGTTATTTTATTTTACCAAGGAGAAAGCAAGGTTGAGAAGCGTTAAGTGACTTGCCTGAGGGAGACTACCTGTGGAGTGCCATGCTGGAGTCAGGATCCAAACTCCCTCAACTGGCCCCAGAGCCAGAGGTTCTTGCATTATGTTGCACTGCCCCCTACTGTTTTCATCCTCTGGTCATCTGTGTGTGAGAGCTGAAACAAGAATTGTCTCCTTGGTCAATTTCAACTGTGAAGGTGCAAATGTGACATGTCCATAAATAACCATGAGAGTGCCACTATATTCATTTTGGGGTTACAAATACAGTTCATTAGCATGTAAGAGAATTCACAAATATGGAATCCACAAAGGAGGATCGACAGTACAAGCAAACTGAATCTCACGGCATGTTAAAAGGATTATGTACCATGGCCAAATGTGATTATCCCAGAAACGTAAAGGTGGTTCAACATAAGAAAATCAATGTAATATGTCACATTAACAAAGAAAAACCATAGGATTATCTCAATCAATGCAGAAAAGGCACTGACAAGATCCAATACCCTTTCATGATAAAAAACAAGCAACAAACCAGAAATAAGAAGGGAATTTCCTCAACATGATAAAAGGTATTTATGAAAAAACCCACAGCTAACATAATAGGGAAGACTGAAACTTTCAGGAACAAGACAAGGATGTCCCTCTTTCACCACTGCTATTTAATACTGTACTGGAAGTTCTAGCCACAGCAATTAGACAAGAAAAGGAAATAAAGTCACCCAAATCGGAAAGGAATTAGTAAAGTTATCACTATTCATGAATGACATGATCTTTTACAAACAAAATAGACATAAAGAATTCACAAGAAAGCGACTTGAGCTAATAAATTCAGCAGAATTCCAAGATACAAGAAAAACACACAAAAATCAATGTGTTTCTACACACCAGCAATACATACTAATCAGAATGATCTACAGATGCAATCTCTATCAAAATTCCAACAGCCTTTTTTTTTTTTTTTTTTTTTGGCAGAAATGGGAAAGCTGATCCTCAAATTCATATGGAATTGCAAAGGGCCCTAGAGAGCCAAAACAATGTTGAAAAAGAAGAACAAAGAAGGCTCAAGCTTCCCAATTTCAAAACTTAACACAATGCTATTGTAATCAAAACAGTGTGGTCCTAAGGACGAACATATAGACCAATGAAATAGATTTGAGACTCCAGAAATAAATCTACAGATTTATGTGGAAGTGAAAACAACTTAATAGGTCAATAGGTCATCCATGGCCAGTTGACTTTTGATATGGGTGCTGAAGTACACTCATTTGGGGGGCAGGGAGGACAGTCATTTCAATAAATGGTTCTGGAACAAGTGAATATCCACAAGTAAAAGAATGAAGTTGGAACCCAATCTCACCCAATATATAAGAGAGAATTAAAAATGGATCAGTAATCTTAATATATAAGAGCTAAAACCATAAAACTCTTAGAAGAAAATGTAGAGATAATCTTCCTGACACTGGATCTTGGCAATGGATTCTTAGCTATGACTAAGAATGGGCAGTAGGAAAAAAAAAATAGATTTCCTGGACTTCATCAATTTTAAAACTTTTGTGTTTCAAGGGACATTATTAAGAGAATGAAAAGACATCCTATACAATAGGAAGTATCTGCAAATTACATATATGGTAAGGGTTTAATATTCAGAATATACAAATAAATCCTACAACAAAGACAAGAAATGCAATAAAAAAATGGGCAAAGAACTAGATATTTCTTCAAACATACACAAATGGGTAATAAACATACAAAAAGATGCGCAACATCACTAGTCTTTAGAAAAATGGAAATCAAAACCACAATAAGACACCACTTCATACCTGCTAGGATGACTATAATTTTAAAGAGAAAATAAGTGCTGATAAGTGTTGTCGATAGAAATGTAAAATGGTGTTTGTTGCTACTGTGTAAAATGGTTTGATAGTTCCTCAAAAAGTTAAACACAGGGGGCACCTGGGTGGCTCAGTTGGTTAAGCGTCTAAACTTAGGCACAGGTCATGATCTCGCAGTTCGTGGGTTCAAGCCCTGCATTGGGCTCTGTGTGGACAGTTCAGAGCCTGGAGCCTACTTTGTATTCTGTGTCTCCCTCTCTCTTTGCCTCTCGCCTGCTCACACTCTGTCTCTCTCTCAAAAATAAATAAGCCTTTAAAAAATTAGAAAAAAAAAGTTAAACATAGAATACCATATGATCTAACATGATGACCACACAACCCTTACGATCCACTCCTACATATATATCCAAAATAACTGAAAACAGGGACTCAAACATACACTTGTATCTTAATGTTCACGGAGTCATTGACAATAGCTAAGATGTGTAAACAACCCACATGGCCACTTAATAGATGAACAGATAAATAAAATGTGAAGTATATACACACAATGAACTATTAGCCATAAAAAGGAATATGTAAGCATCTCACATAAGCTTATAACATGAATGAACTTTGAAAATAGGCTAAGTGAAGGAAGTCAGACACAAAAGGACAAATACAGGATTTCACTTACATAAAATATCCAGAACAGGCAAAATCACTGAGACAACAAGTAAAATACAGGTTTCCAGGGGTTGGGGGAAGAGGAGAATGGGGAGTTAGTACTTAATGATTACAGAGTTTCTATTGTGATGAACATTTTTGGAAATAGTGGTGATGGTTGTAGAACACTGTGAATTACTGCCACTGAGTTATACACTTAAAACGGTTATAGTGACAACTTTTGTGTTATACATATTTTGTCACAAGAAAGGAAAAAAAAGTACAGCTAGATGGAACACTATGCCCAAAGACCAACCAAGATTCCTGAATACTGAATCTCAACATGTATCAATGCACTGTTATCACTGATAGGCCAAAAGTTACTCCCAGAAGGTGGCAGTACTTTATTATACAAGTATACATAATTGGGAAATGGAGTGGAGACTGTTGTTTGAATATGTCTTCTTTCTATTAACCTTATCATGGATAAGATTAAGTGATTAAAAAGAGTCTTAAAGGTAAAGGTCATCATGGAAACATGAACACTAGTGGGAACTTATCTACCCCCTGTTTATACACAGAAGCAAGCTCAAAATGTTAATGTTTATTAAGGAAAGATGCTGAATCCTCCTCTCTCTTTCTACAGATATGGGTGGTGACTCCAAATGCCATTTAATCCTGAAACTCAAAGCTTTGAAAGTCTACACTACTATCCTCCTTGCAGGAAGAGATTTGCACTACAGTGGGCAGAAATGTCTGTGTCAGGGCACAGGCACAAATAGGCAAAATGTCATGAATCCTCATACTCTGCAAAGATACAGGCTCATTTAAGCCTTACATAAGGTACTATTCTACATGTAAGATGAAATGAATTCCCATGTGAGCACACAAGTAGAGCTTTGGTGCTAGAGATTGGTAAAAGTGTATGGGGGTCTTTTGTTACCTGCATGGCTTAGAAATAAATTGATTTGAAAGAGCTACTGAAAATATTTTACATATTAAGTGAACTTGAAAGAATAAGAGATTCATTTTCCGTATCAGAATGGCAACAAAGAGTAGCTACGGGACACCCTTCCACTGTCTATTATGCGGAAAACTCAACACATTCAGACTATTTTGTGAATGAAGGTTTCTTGTAGCTCCTTGAAACCAAAGTCACTTTCATCACCTGTATCAGAAATTCTTGGTATTCTAATCCTATCAGAGAAAATGGTTAGATATCTTTTGTACTTTCAACTGTACATGTGAACTGGCTCTCAGTCTAACAAAATTATGTAACTATTAGTCATTCAATCAGTAGTATTACTGACACAGAACACCTCATTTTTGCCTTCACTAAGGAGCACTATGCATTCTTTTTATTTTTATCCTTTTATTATTGACTGCTTATAAGACAACTATATTCCCATTGATGAACATTTTCAGGAATACATTTTGTCAATCAATTTGCTATGGTTATTACATTTTTCCCCAAACTAATATTGTTGCTTTGTTCTTGCTTTTTTAAAATACTTCTATTTAAGCTAAATGACCCTGGAATGTATGGCAGTGAGAAAGTATGATTTAAAAAGCTGATTTAAAGAAAAATTTAACTGTGTTAGTGGTACACACATACCAGAAAAACCACTAACAAGTAAAGCCTGGGAAATTATGATATGGTTGTGATCACCTAAGGGACAATCTAGATGCGTATTTTAATCTACATAATCCCAAAGGAGGGTGCTTTATTAAGGTTTGTAAATCATGCATTTTAAGAACACATGAAAACCAAAGGAGCACTTCTATATAAAAAATTACTCTATGATAGTGATAATCCCCTCCCCTGATTCCCACTGTGTATTTCTGAGCCTTCACTTGGTCCACAAAGGCACTACAACTCACAAAGATGAAAAGGTGAGAAAGAGATTAATATTGATAAGGTAAAATGAGAATCTACATTATTAATAAGATTAATACAATCAAAAGCAAGATAAGAAAATTTTAAAACTGCTTTGACTGCTATTAACACTGATTATTCCATGCCAAGAACTGAATAAGACATAAGACAGTTCTCACTATGGACTTTACATTCTAGATGTGAGGTAAGGCCTTTTGGATTTTTTAATTATTTACTTTTTTTCAAACAGATTTTATGATATTTCCATTATTCCAGTCATTTAGCATATTTTCTTTTTAAAATTTATGTTGATAGAGATAGGGAGAACATGTACAAAAGCAGGGGAGGCACATAAGGAGAGAGAATCCCAAGCAGACTCTACACTGTTAGCACAGAGCGTGATGTGGGGCTCGAACTCATGAACCATGAGACCGTGACCTGAGCTGAAATCAAGAGTCAGGCACTTAACCGACTGAACCACCCAGGTGTCCCTCATTTAGCATATTCTAAGCCAGCCTTTGTATTTTACTATCTACTGTACTTTTATTTTCACAGGTGTTCGCAGGGGGGCTGTTTCCATCCATACAAGTAAGGTAGCTCAGCCATCTTGTGGACATGGTTTCTAATCACTGCCAATGCTTCCACCAGGGAACTGGTGGTTTAATTTGATCTTGTCCTCCTTCACCTAGCTCCTGAACATCTCCCTGTCTACACAGCCTCTCTTAAATACAATGTGATGGGGGAAAACAGAATGCACACCCCTCAAGAAAGCATTGTGGTTGAGTGTTGAACGCCTTCATCTCCCTTATTGGGGACACCTCCCTGAAGGCCCAGTGACTGAACCTCAGGACCCTGACAAGTCTGATGCTACCCAGAAAGAGAAAAGGGAACAGTGGGATAGGTCCACCAGAGGACCCACTCTTTATTTCCACGATGCACACTGGGTTTGGAACACTGGATTACTAAGTAAATCCCGATACATGATACACACAACAGGATCACAGTGCTGTGAGAAGCGAAAACCTTGGTGTTCAGAGCCAACCATTGGGGAAACTTTTCATCTTTTATGTGACCCTCCAAAGAGTTGACTGGGTAATTTTAGTAAGCACTTCCACATCATGGGAGTATATTCAGGGCCCTGAGACAACAGGGCAAGTGCCACAACTTGAAAACTTCTCACCTACCTTCTGGGAGTGTTTATGCACTCTTAGGAAAAATCTAGACCTTACACAGGCTACTGATATTCCAGGAGCTTTCTGTATATCTATGTGATTGCAGCACCAACCACCATGCAGAACTAAGAGGGAGGCAATAACAATCAGTCCACAATCCCACCACTGCTCACTTAGAATGGCCCTTTCTCCTCAGTCTCCCTGCCTACAGCCTTCCTTAATACCCCCTGTCCTGCCCACCTGACCACCGGACCTTCCACTCCACCACTGCTACACTGATACACTCCCATAACCTGGGTCCACAACCTCAGCCCTACTGGCACACTGGGCTCGGTAATTACTATTATTATTTTTTATTATTAAAAAAATTTTTTTAATGTTTATTTATTTTTGAGAGAGACAGAGACAGAATGCGAGTGGGTTAGGGGCAGAGAGAGAGGGAGACACAGAAGCAGAAACAGGCTCCAGGCTCTGAGCTGTCAGCACAGAGCCCAATGCGGGGCTCGAACCCACGAGCTGTGAGATCATGAACTGAACTGAAGTTGGACACTCAACCGACTGAGCCACCCAGGTGCCTGACTGGGTAATTATTTCTTGTGGGGAGTGTCCTGTGCACTGCAGGATGTTAAGCAGCATCCCTGGCTTCTACCCACTCATTGCCAGGAGCACACAAGCCTAACTCAGTCAGGAACCATCAAAGAGGTCTCTAGATATTATCAAATGTCCCTGGAGAACACATACGATCTGCCTCCCTCTTTGAAAACCAGTGCCATAAACACTTGACACCAGATTACATAACGGAAGAGGAGAAACGAGAAGCAGAGGCCAAGGAAGAAATGGCATCACAAGCAAACTCTCTGACACTTCAATTGTTATCTATAAATTGTGTCCATCTCAAACCTCGAGATACTGTCATGACGATACTGCAAAGTGAGGAGCTGCACTACATGGAGGTTATCAACTAAGCAGAAAGAAAAGGGGCAGAAGCCACTGCTATCTGGTAGACAGGACATTAAGAGGATGTCAGAGTAGCTGGGCTCAGGTCTCAGCCTGACCAATGTGACTCTGGTCAAACCCCTCGACCTCTGGGGCTCCGATACTTCCCTCTGTCCAATGGCGAACTATGATCGTCTGATCACGTCATCTCCCAGCTTGACCACTGACACTGCCTAAGCTGGGGGATCTTAGTGAAGGAAGCTCTAGACCCAGTAACTAAGATGTATGCAGAATTCTATATATTTCAATTAATCAACCATGAAAAAAAGCATTACCAAACCTCAGGGTATGACTGAGACTTATTATAAAACACTAAATCCAACACACATGAATAACATTCAATTCAGAAAAAAACCTAAAGATCTACACACACAAAAAAAATCCAAAATCTTAAAAAAATATATAAGTAGTACTATGATTACTGAGGTATATACAGATTTAGATTTAAGGACAATACTCAAATTCCCAACACTCATTTTTGTGGGGGTCTGGGGTTGTATTCCCAATTTGTAGGGACCTACAGAGAGAGTATGGCGGTTACACAGCTCTTGTGTTAACCTTCACAACAGATACTTGGAGTTAAAAGTAGGAGGGAATCAGTACCTGGAAAACAAAAAAACAAAAAACAGTCCTGTTCCAGCTACCTGGCAAAAACAATGACACTCGAGTTAATCCGATTTTTTTTTAATGTGTGATTTGAATGCTAACAGCTGGTGGTAAGAGTTTGCTTTTATTATCTTCCCAATTTAGTGTTTTGTCTAACGAATACAACTGCTTTCTTCCTCCTGAAGAAAAGTTAATATGGGATAAAAGTCCCCAGATAAAGTAGGATAAGCAGAACATGAGTAGGAAAACAGGGCACCAATAAAAGAAAGATCCGTTTGCTCATGGAAGACAAATAAATTATGGCTGAAGGTCAGTCAACTCTACAAGTGTAATGAACACATCTCCAGCCTTAGATTTACACTAGAGAAAGGAATCACACTCCTACTGACCATACAATCCACTAATGGTAAAAGACTGCAACTTAATTCACCTGTACTCTATCCATAAATTATACAACAGACACAGAGAGGAAGGTCTGAAACAGTCCTTCCAAAGGCTTCAAAATTCCCTCCCTTTCCTCGAACAAATGATCTTCCCTAGAAAGGTTTAATGATATCACTTATGCTATCCACTCCCCTCCTTGGTGTTTCTGGTTTTAAATTTTAATAATTACATTACTCAAACACATAAAGGCTGAGAAAACATAACACTGGTGGTAGCCATTAAACAAGAATTACCAATGTTTAAATAAACACTTCAAATATTAAAAAGATATTCCTTCAAAGTTCCTTTAGAGAAATGCTTTGTCCCAAGAAATGAGGCGGACAGATACATTCATCTACATTTGACTTGGCAGATCTGTCCAAAACAGATCCTAATATACATGGAAGCTTCAACTTTCTGGTAAAGGGGCATGATGATGAGTCATAAATAATACTGGAAATATTGCCTAATTGATTTAGATCATCAAGATACAACCCAGGGCAAAATAAATTCCAGATGAATTATAAATCTAAAGGCTTAAAACTTGGAACTCCTGGCTGGCTCAGTCGGTGGAGTGTATGACTCTTGATCTTGGGGCCGTGATTTCAAGCCCCATGTTGGGGGTAGAGGTTACTTTAGGTTTAAAATGATACAAATGCCAATTTTATACTTGAGAATGAACTGTTTGAGCTCAAATTACAAAGGAAGACCAATGGACATGCCTACATTTTTAAAAGTAAGACTCAGATAAATAAGCACAGAAGTATAAAGAAAATAAATTGGGAAAATATATCTGCCACAAAAGGTGGATGTCTTTAAAATAAAGAGTTAATAGAAAGTGACTTTTTAAAAATCTAACTATAAAAGGACTACCATAAATTTCAAAACCATTTAGTTTCTAGTGATCTGAGAAATACAAATTAAAAGATAACTTTTCTTACTGTTTTCTATCAGGTGAGCTAAGTTTTTTATGTGATTTGATGTGTAACACCCAATGCTGGTAAGGAAACGCTGGGGTATCTTCTCAGGTACTGCTGGTAGGAGTGAATACTTGGCTCCAATACAAGCCTAAAATGTTCATGGCTTCTGATCCAGCAATTTCACTGTATTAAAAAAACAAACAGGGGCACTTGGATGGCTCAGTCGGTTAAGCATCCGACTTCGGCTCAGGTTGTGATCTCAGGATTCATGAGTTCGAGCCCCGCATCGGGCTCTGGGCCGACAGCTCAGAACCTGGAGCCTGCTTCAGATTCTGTGTTTCCCACTTTCTCTGCCCCTCCCCTGCTCACGCTCTGTCTCTCTCTCTCAAAAGTAAAATAAAAAATTTAAAAAAAATATTTAAAAAACCAACAAAAAACAAACCAACAAAGACACCTCTCTTAAAAGGGAGAGGATAATCAGATAATAGGTCACAGTATCACAACTGTGTAACTTTAATTAATACCTTTAGGGAAAGAGCACATGTATGAGTATTAGAAAGTTCCATGTATGAGTATTAGAAAGGCTCTAGTTGAAATTAGGTAGTTTCTGGGTGTTCCCATGATTGTTATACTCCATAATTCATACATGACATTTGCATGTATAACAATTCAAAGAAAATGTAATTAAAAACAAATAAATCGCCTATAAGGGTTAAGTAGATTTTGAAACAATATGACAAATTGGATATAAAACATTTATTAGTCACATTTATAAAATTATTTTAATGATATGGGGAAATGCTCATAATCTGCAGAAAGCAGAACACAAATACATAATGCCAACCATGTTAAATATGGGTGTATGCAAACTAGGTGGGGACAAGGAGGGAGGAAGGAGGAAGACTGGAACCCTGGTTGGTATACCTCAGACCTATATTTGTACATCATCTATACTGTCTCTACTAAAATACATAGTTGTTGGCTTGTTAATGTTTTTTCATTACAGTCATTCCATCAGGGTAACTTTTTGCTCATTGAGAAATGAAGGTATAAATTGCTTCTCCTGTAACAGTATTTGCAAAGCACTTAAAGCAATATCTTGCACATGGAAAATAAAAATAAATCTTCTGTTAAGTATTAATTTCTCAGGGAGCTTCATATTTTTGTCTCTCTAAAACATAAAAACACGGCCCCTTTATCTACTACAAAATCCAAAATAAAACTCTAAAAAAATTTTTTTAAGTTTTTTTAATTTATTTTGAGAGAGACAGAGACAGCATGAACATGTTGAGGGGCAGATAGGGACGGAGAGAGAGAGAATCCCAAGCAGGCTCTGCACTGTCAGCGCAGAGCCCAACGCAGTGCTTGAACTCATGAAACTGAGATCATGACCTGAGCTGAAATCAAGAGTTGGACACTTAACCAACTGAGCCACCCAGGCGCCCCCAAAATAAAATTCTTAAAATGAACCTACATACACATAGAAAAATACCCACAAAAACAGCCAAGAGAATTTGGGTGAAAAGGAACACAGTTGAGGGAGACTTGCATATCAGATTATCAAAACATACTATACAGCTACAGTAATTAAAAAACCCTGTGATGCTGCTGCAGAAAAGATTATTCGATGGAGCTAAATAGAAACTTCAAATATTTATAGAAATTTAACATATGTTAATCGGAAGCATTTTCAAACAGGAGAAATTCAATAAAATGGTGCGATAACTGGCTATTTCATATTGAAAAAATTTTAAGTTCAATCCTTATGTCCCCAAACTGTAATATTATTCTTCAACAAACTAAAGGAAAACAAAACTATAAAAATATCAGAAAAAAATACAGGAGGGTATTTATCATATTGACATAGGAAAAGGACTTAACCAAGACACAAGTCAGTAGTCATTAAGAAAAAGACAGTTAACTATCAAAATAAAAACATCCTGAGGAGCAAAAGATACATATATTTACAGGTTAGAATAGGTAACAGGTTAGGAAAAAAACACTGTCAACACAGGACTACTATTTATAACATGAAGAATGCCTATTGACTGGTAAAAACATTAACATGAGTAAGACCTTGTAAAATAAAAAAAAAATTTTAATGACCATAAAAAGAAAAAAAATGTTAAATCTCTTTATTAAGACAATTGCAAAGCAATGTTTGTCCATTAGATCAACAAAACTTAAGGGCTGATAATCATCAGTGTTGATATACAAACAGGAAAAGAGGTATTCAATCTGAGTGTGAACAACCAAACTATCTGGAAGGCAATCTAGTGATACAAAGAATTTTTAAATATGTATACATTTGGACCCAGTAGTCATCTATACACACATGTATGTCCAACTATGCTGTGAAAGTTTAGGAGGGAGGATAGGAAAACAGATGTTGCCCTTTTCCATCTGCAATTATTTATTAGTACTAGGACATGAGCATGTACTAGCAAAACTGGAGTTCTGACCAACAAACAAGCTTAAAAATGTGAGACTTTGAGACTGAAGACTGGGCAGTCATGAAAAGGGGAAATTGGATGTTTGTGAGGCACAGGACTGAGATCTGTTACCAAGGACCTGGCTGCTCTCTTCATTGTCTCCCACTTCAAATGGATTCCATCTAAACTCCACAACGAGCGGACATGAATCCCACATGGCAGACCTGCAGGATCTGTTTTCAACCCTAAATCCTCACAGTTAGCTGAAGTAGAATCTCCTTGAATTATAAACTCTTTTGATTTCTCTGGTTAGTTTTGTATGCACTTGATAGGACATCAAAACCTCTGTTCAGTTTCATATTCTAGTAAGATCAAGTTAATTACTTAATGGTTCTTTTTTTCCACCTAATTATTTCAAGTCTAAAATAATTCGCTAAGCATAAAAACAGTTGTTTACACAAAATTTAAGAAAATATATCACCCCAGCATTTTCAGGAAGGACTGTTTTACTCTCAAAACTTTGCTAAGAAAATGTGAACTAAATGTGGAAATAAAAATATTTTGAATGCCACACAGACTGGCCAAAAGCTAATGCTCATTGTTATTAGAAATAAAAATACTTAACAAATCTGAACAGCAACAATTCAGTTTGCAAGTCTGGACAGAAATGTTAAGAGAAATTCTATCAAAAGGTCAAAAATCAAATAATTATATTCTACTAACAACTGATACCAAACCAACCCAGAAGAGCACAAAGAAAAACAAATGTGCCCGTCAATCTCGTGTATAGCAGAGATTTAACCTTCCCAAACAAATAATATAGAAAACAGAATCCATCACTGGCAAAAGAGTAAATGGTGACCAAGTAGAGTGTGCCCCAGGAAATCAGGATAATTCAACATTAGAAATTCTATCGATACCACCAGATGCAGGAGAAAACACAGTATCAATAGATGCTAGAAAAGCAAACCCTCAAGTTAAAACCCATTCATGATTTTAAAAAGTAATAAAGGCCTCTTAGCCAGAACACTTGGATAGAAGAACATCTACTACAAGATATTTCTGGAAACTATCGCACTTTAATGGTGATTAGTAAAGAAGATGGCAGCAATGTTATCTTATTACGCTATTTATTCAACACCGTCCTGGAAGTTCTCAGCCTACATTAGATGAGAAAAAGAAATGGGTGTATAAATACTAGGAAAAAAGTATAAAGCCACAATTAATTAGAAGGCATAGGATTGCCTACTCAGAAAATCCTTGAGATATAACAGGTATTTAAAACTATTAGCATCTAGCAAAAGAAGCAGGTATAAGATTAACATACAAAAAAAACCCCACAGATAATTTGTATCTGCTGGCAATCCATCTTTTCACAGGGATAAAAGGTACAACACAGGGAATATAGACAATGGTATTGTAATCGTGTTGCGTGGTGACGGATGGTGGGTACACTTGTGGTGAGCTCAGCCTAACACAGACTTGTTGAATCACTAAGTTGTACACCTGAAAATGCAACATTGCGTGGCAACTTCAATAAAAAGTATATGAAGAAAAATAGACAAAATAAAAATATTTTCCAAAATCCCATTCATAATAGCTAGAAAAATTAGCAAAGAATAAACCTAACATAAAATAAGCAAAACTATAATAAACCCACACATATATTAATGTATATATATATATATATGCAATCAGCTAGAGTGCTTTATTGAAGGACTTAAGGCTGAAATAAATTGAGAGAAATAGCATGTTCAGGAATAAATTATCAGAAGGCTTAACTTCACCCAAACTAATCTAGAAATTCAATACAATCTCTTGTCATGAAAACCCTAAGAAAATTTTTCACAGAACTTGACAAGCTATTTTAAATTTCCTATAGAAGACAAATGTAAAATTTCTTTAAAAGTCAATATAATTTTAAATTACAACAAGGAGGGGAATAGGGCAACTTGATATGAAAACATATAAAGCTGCAGTAATTAAAACAATGTTATAAAGAATACAGAAAGTGCACACTGATCACTGAACAAAAGGATAGTCAAGTTGATACAGTCACTTTGGAGGGCAAATTTAGCAGATCTTTAAATTTAAAATGTGCACACCCTTCCATCTAGTTATTTCACTGACACATGTACACAAGATATGCCCTGGAGAGTTCACTGCAACATTGGATGTTTTTAAAACAAAAACCAAAAAGCTGCAAACAACCTTAATGGTCCTCAATGGGGAAATGACTAGTCATTTAACAACAGTACAGAAGGGAAGTCAGGCGGCAGCTAAGAAAAGAATGAGACAGGCCTACCATACACCAACATGGAGAGGCTGTCTCTAGGGCACCTTGCTGATGGAAAATGTTATAGCATCAGACCATTTGCGTAAATTTTCAACACATATTGGCAGCGTTTTCTATGCTCGTTTATACATGTATACAAAATCACGTACGTACAAAAACCTAAGCATCCTGTTAAAAGGCAGATTCTGGTTGACAAATGTATATATTCCCATATATCTGCCACAGTGGCATTCCATTGTTGGATATACCACATTTTTTTCTAGTTTTTTTTTGCTATTATAAACAGAACTGTTATGAACTTTCATGTAAAAAGAAAATGCAGATTCTGGTTCAACAGGTTTACAGTGGTGCCTGTGATTTTGCATTTCTAACCAGCACTCGACAGGCCGCTGACGTTGCTGGTCCATGGACCACATGGAATAGAGAGAGGAAGGGCATACAGATGATCTGGGAGGCTCCAGAGGAGCCACTTCAATGGGAACTGAAGTGGGACGGGGTAGGGGGAGACGACAGAGAGCAGTGAGATCACAAGTCGGGAGTAAAAGGGACCTTCAGCCTTATTTACAGTGTTTTTATTTGTTTAACAAGAATAGCGTGGTTATATACTACGCATTAAAAGATAGTTTTAAAAAATACATTCAGACCATTTTTGAGTATACATTTAACTGAATTCCAGGAATTGCATGATGGCTGGTATGCAGAACGGGTCAATTAATGCTGGCCACCTCTGCTCCTCAAATAATACTCAGTAATTGGCCAGAAGGGAACAGCAGCTGAGGGAAATTAATTAATCACCTGGTGGTGACAGCCCATCAGTACTGCAGAGGTACTTCCAAAAACACTCTTTAAAAAAACAACAACACTATTTTAAATCAGGTGTTCTATTATTACTCAAAATTTTTAAGTCTAAGAAATTTCTTAAAAATATACAACTGCTATTTTTATCTGAAGCAATATCTACACAACATAGTTCAAGAGTTTTTCACTTGGCCTACTATGCTTCATCTCTACCACATATACTTGCTAATTAATCCTTCCAGAGGAAATCCTTCTTAACTACTAAAGAATTAATGAGCATGCAGAAATGTCCCTTCTATAATGACGACTATTAAAAAGTCTCCAGGCCTGGCCCTTGCAAGTGAGGGGACCTGAATCTTAAGCTTCATTAGCTCCCAGTAAATTAGCCTCTCTATGGCTGACCTGACAGGAGATGGTATGCACGGACTAGCCATTTCACTATTTATTGAAGGAGCTGTCTGCAATAATTGAATGGCCACTCAAGTTAACACTGGGACTTGTAAATTTTATTACATACTAGGGCAAAAGAAGATTTTGGTGGAAATATATTCATGAAGTCATAATGAATTGGGAAAACAAAGTCTCAAGTCTAGCGATGAATCATTCCATACAGACATGGCAATGATGAAATTTGAAAGAAACTCTGACTTAGTTAACTAGTACTAGTGTCACATAATCATAGACAGTCATCAAAGGGTACTGTGATAATCAAATAATTTTAAAAGCAGCATCCTCTGAGAAGGCAGAAAATAATTTCTTTCTTTAAACAAATTCATTCTAGTTGAGAAATCATTTGGGAACCAATGCCTGAGTTGAGTCTTTGTTAAGAAGTACACTGCAAACAGGGAATAAACAGCAAAGGGCTAGCAATTGTGTGGTTAGACAACTGTGTATTAATCCCTTAGGCAAAAGGGAGTCATTAAGGTAAAAATAAATGTCATAATCAAAGTCAAAGACAATGTGTCTTTTGCCCGGGGGTGAGGTTGACAAAAAAATTTCACCAAGGGCTGACATCCCTACCATACAGAAAAACTCTTAAAACTGAAGGACACGAAATCAAAATCTGATAGGAAAATGGGAAAAATACATGAACAGGCATTTTACACAAAAAGATATTAAAAATATTCATGTAATATTAAAATGTCACAAAAAGATACAGACCATATCAAACATGAAATATTATTGAAACTCACAATTAGAAAAATTCAAGTTAAAAACATTGAGATAACACCAATCAAATAATTAGAAAAAGTATGACAATACAATCTGCTAGTAAGGCTGTAGGGAAACAAGCACTCTCACATCTTGATGTTGGGAATGCAAAGTAGGGAAACCTCCCTGAAGAGAATTTGGCAATAGCTAACAACATCATGTTTTCACTTAGCTTTCAACCCAGTAATTCCTCTTCTAGGAACCTATATTGAAGACAGGCCCCCAACCATATAAAACTACACATGTTAAAGGTTCCTCATTGCAGCACTGTATGTAACTGCAAAATGCTAAATGCCATACATAGGAGAGTGGTTGAGTAAACTACAGAGCGACCACAATGGAGCTCTTATAGAGGTGTTCTAAAATGTGAAGATGATCTCTATGAACTAATTTGGAGTGATTTCTAAGATATACTGGCTCCTAAGTAGGTAAAAAAAAAGGCATGAAAGAGTATCTATAACATGCTACTCTTCTAAGAAAGAAGAGGATATAAGAAAATACGTGTGTATCTGCTTATCTGTATAAAAGATACACATGAAAGAAAACCAGAAACTAAAGAGACTGGCCACCCACAGAGGATGGGTGGAAAGAGTGGGCAGAGCATGTCAGAATGGGAACGGAGTAGTAGGAATGAGGGAGAAGGGCCATTTCTCAGTATCCTCTTCTGTACAGTTTCTACTCCTGGAGCCACAGTAACGTTTCATATACCCCAAAATAAAGTTACAGTCAACTGGGGTGTGAGGAACTCAAAGTGGAATGCACCCAGTAACAAATGACCCTAACCATATTATGAACTATTAATTCACCATGTAACTTTAATTACTACTCAGAAAAGAGATGGAAGGGAAAAGTAACTTTGGAAAGCAGTGTTTTTACTAGGACACTATAAGGCCAAAGACAAAAAGAACTGTATACAAAATCCGTACTCTAGAGTTTAGGGGTTAGCAAACTATTTCTATAAAGAGCCAGATAATAAACAGTTTCAGCTTTGCAGGCCATATGGTCTCTGTTGCCATTGTCATGAGGAAAAACTATAGACAATATATAAACAAATGGGCAAGTTGTATTCCAACAAAACTTTATTTACAAAAATAGGAAGAGGGCTGGATTTGGCCCATGGGCCACAGTCCATGGACATCTGGTCTCGTTAGTAGAGTTGTTTCTCAAATAGTTTGGGTTAGCAACTCTGAAACTACTAGAGTTGAGTGAATGTATTATAAATAATGAGGACTAGGTTTCTCACTGTTGGAGATAGAAGCTACAAATAAAGAAAGAAGGATAGATAGAATGAATGCTATGCTGCTGGACTGCAATGGAAGTTACCAATATGAACTCGTGTTTTCAACACATACAACAAATCCATGTGAAGATATATGGGTGTGTTGGGCAAGTACACAAACATACATACACATAGCTCTGTCCACTAGGAGGGTCTAGAAGTAATGACACCTGCATAGCAACATGCACACCTTGTGCCCAGATCTGAGTGTCTAAATGTCACTTTCCAATGAAACTAAAAACAGGGCTCTTTGGAGAAGTGGTTGATTCCAGGGCTGGGGTAAGGAAAATTCAAATGAGCCCTGAGCATCTTGTGGTGGCTCAAAAAAGGAACGAGGGAAGAAAAAAAAAAAAGGAACGAGGGAGAACATGCCAAAAGGGCACAGGCACTAAACACAGGAGCTTCCAGTGGCCAAAACCAGAACCATAGAGCAACAAAATGAGAGTATTAGATGATAACCCACAGACTTTTTAAAAAATATATGATTCCATAAAGGCACATATAACTAAATGAATATATGTAGTAGGAAAAGCAACAGCTCTTGTTTACAGAAAAACTCCCAACTAATAAGGTGGAAAGAAAGAAGCAAGGGAAATAGAACACCATTAGGTAAACACCACAGAAGTAACCACTGCAGGCAAGATTCACCAATGGAGTGTTAAAGTCAGTGGGCAATACTTCCATCTGCATAGTCTCAAAGTGATCTCGCCCAAAATATGTATTAATTATAATACTTACCAAGTGATCAACTTTAATACTACCAGTAATCAGATTAACAGCATTATATACCTTCTTCCTGATGTGATGCACTGAGAAGGTGAGACAGGCTGAATTGTGTCCTGTCCGCCACCCTGCACCCCCTGCCCCAGTTCATATGTTGAAGTCCTAACTCCTATAACCTCAGAAAGTGACTGCATTTGGAGGTAGGGCTTTTAAGGTAATTAAGTTACAATGAAGCCGTAAGGATAGGTGCTAATGCAATCTGACTGGTGTCCTTAGAAGACAAGGAAATTTGGACACAGAGAGAAGCCAGGAATACACATATACAGAGGAAGGACCACATAAGGACACAGAGAGAAGGAAGCCATCTGTAAGCCAAGGAAAGAAGCCTCCGAAGAAACCAAACCTGCCGATCTTGGACTTCAGCCTTCAGAGCTGTGAGGAAAAACATTTGTTGTTTAAGCCACCCAGTCTGTGGTATTTTGTTATGGTAGCTCTAGCAGACTAATACAGAAGGACACAGCATTCTTCAGAAGGAATTCCTGCCAAAAAACGCACTAACGTGAATTTAATCATGAAAAAACACATAGAAACCTGGAATTTAGGGACAGTCTACAAAATAACTTATAAATACTCTTCAAAGGTGACAAGGTCAAGAAAGGAAAGGCTGTCACAGGTTAAGGAGACTTGACAACTAAGTACAATGCTGTATCCTAACAGAAAAAGAACATTAGTAGGAAAACTGGCAAAACATTAATAAAGTCTGTTGTCTGTCACAATGTTGGTTTTGATAACTGTGCTGTGGTTATGGAAGATGTTAAAATAAAAAGTTAAAGTGGCGCCTGGGTGGCGGTTAAGTGTCCAACTTTGGCTCAGGTCATGATCTCCTGGTCCCTGGGTCTGAGCCCCACATCGGGCTCTGTGCTGATGGCTCAGAGCCTGGAGCCTGCTTCGGATTCTGTGTCTCCCTGTCTCTATGCCCCTCCTCCACTTGTGCTCTCTCTCTCACTCAAAAATAAATAAGCATTAAAAAAAATTTTTTTTTAAGTTAAAAAAAATTTTTTTAATGTTGAATCATTAAGATATTTTGGCGGGGGAATGCTAGGAATGGTTTTGAATTTTAGAAAATTCACTCAGGGAGCAACGTGGAGGAGTTATTAATTTACTGTCACTCAGTTCCAAACTCTCTGCTTTGTCCTCTGTTTTTTGTGACACACCTTCCTCTGCTGGCTGATGTGATGTTAGGCTTTGCCAACAGAGGGTGCTGGAAGGCCAGTGCCAGAAGGTACCCTTCCTTTTCCCTCTCCCTTCTCCTCCTTCCCCACCACCTCCTGCTGTGGGGGAGGCTCCAGAAGGGAAGCAGGAGGTGTACACCATTCCTCAGAGGTGGGGATCAGCCCCAGGCCGGCTGCCCCACCTCTAAGTTCCTTCCATGCCATCCAGTTCAACCCAAGGGGTGGTATCTGCTTTCTGCCATTGCTGCTTCATTGTGCATTAGTCTTCAAGGTCAGCTCTTACCACTCACTTATGAACTCCTGAAGAAACTCCCCTCCTCAGATTACTGGTATGGCTTCAGGTGTGGCTTCCGAGTCCTGACTGACCAGTGCCTGCTTCCAGCCCTAACACAGCTTTCCTAGCCACTACACAGATTACATTCCTTTCTCCTTTAACCAACCATATACCTTTTTGCTATAGGAGCAGAATATACATACTTATGTTGCCATGATAGCTGGATTAACATGAGTATCATGCTTGGTTTTCGAAGTTGCAAAAAGCAAAATTTACTCATCAGTTTAGAGGGGGAATAAAGCTAATTCACTTGGCCGTTAGCATATTAATAGTTTTTAGTGTCTTGTGATACACATTAGTTTATATATATTATTCCCAAACAAAAGGACTTTCTAGTCTACTCTTTTCTGTGTGTAGTTTGACCTTCTGATTCAAAACTTCACTCCAGATAAACCATTGCTAACTAAGAAGATACTATGAACAATTTCTTTTATCATTTTCAAGACAAATATATATAACAATGTGCAATAGGATGTCAAATGTACAGAAACTTCAGAATAGCCCAGGAAAAATCTCTGTATCATCTTTTTTCTAAAACAAAAAAAGTAGAAAAAGTAGGACAGTACCCTGGACCACGATAAAGTATAGAAATGTGGCAACTATATATGCTAAATTGGCCAATAGTTCTACAACAGGTTTCAATTTTATGTTTTCACTGAAGTGATGAACTAAAAAATAATACAATTATTAAGTCTAATTACGCTTCTTGAGGCTTAATTTGCCACTGAAAGACACTGTCTCAAAGAACTGAGAATTTCTATAATTAGCATGGGATGGAGAATGTACCTAGAGATGAGTTTAAGAATTTCTCCTTTTACCAGCCATTAGGATGTTAGTCAAGTCTGAGAAACAGTGCCAGAAAAATATCAGAGGGAGTGAGCATGGTTGGTCGTTTACAGGGGTGGGGAGAGAGAGATTGGTAGGTCCTGCTAAGATTAACCATGGGAGATACATTTTAATTTTACTAAAAAATGTAAGCAAATCAAGTAGCATGGCTCATCACCTCCTAGATGGAGAGAGACTAGGTGCTAGGGGTCAGAAGAACTTTGTTCTCCCTGGCTCTCAGACCAGTCACCTGGAGAAGTGTGATAACAGTGATGGAGGTCTTTGTATTGGAGGTCAACTGCAATTCCATTTCAACACTTAACTCTTTGCTTTGGCTCTAAAAGGGGGTGATTAACATCTGCCTTGCAGTGATGAAAGGAAAGTGAGTTAGCTTCCTGGAGTCTTGCACTTCATCAGAATTCAACAATTAGCCTCTTAGTGGCAGTTACAGCATCCTTGTATGTAAAACTGAAAGAGTTGGATGAGGCAAGATTATTGCCAATGATCTTTCTTGCTATAATACTCTACAAGCTCATGAAATATGGGGAGTGACCTGTGTTTTCCTAGATCTAATAACGCGAGTGTTATACCTCCTCTTTTCCTTTTATCTTTATTGGCTAGTCTGTCAGTGACCAAAACCCAAGCTTCATGAAAATTATAAGTCCTGCATTGGTTTCTTAAAGGGGAAGATAGCAAACTCTTAGAACCTGAGTAGAAAACAATGGTATTTTAAAAACCACAAAGGTTAAAGAGAGCAAAGAAAGCATGCTAAGCAATGAGACAGAGAAAACATGGAAAAAGGAGACAAATTTCAAGAAAAATAATGAAATTTTCATTTTCACCAATGGCAAACCCCCCTAAAAAGCCCTTTTAGAATAACACCCAAACAGAAAAGTAAAATATTTTGGAAATACTTTTTAGAATGCATCACTCACAAGTTGGCAAAAAGGGAAATCTTCAAGAACATAAAGAATCCAAAAATCAGGAAAGGTAAGCCAAGTTGGAAGCCACATAATATGCCAAGGGCATCCACTGATGCCTGGTGGTCTAGAGGTCAGGAGACAGTCCATGGAGGGGGGATTGCAGAAAGTTGTATCAGAGAACCACATACACAGGAAAGATTCCAGGCTACTCTCTCATGTGAAAGGTGGCTAGGGGAAAAAATAAGAAAACGCATCTATCTTCATGAATCTCAGCTGGAGAAGGAAGCTGGTGAGAGGATCAGGGAGGATTCTTACCCACATTCTAGCCTTCAGGGCAGGATAAAACCCTGCTTCATCTCAAGACAGGAGGAATGATGAACAAATGAGAACAGCAGGTTTTAAAGCTCCCCAAGGCCTTAATAAAACCCCAAAGTCTTCAGTTAATAGCCAAAAGAGAACAAGGTGCACCCCACACTACAGAATACTACTGAGAAAGGACAAATCACCAAAACCTGTAAGACTGAGATGTACCAGAATCTGTGCAAGAAGAAGTAGAGGGAAGCAACAGGGCATCCAACTGATAGAACAAAAGAACCTCAATACTATCAGCAGTACTCATTGGAAAACACAGAGCCATAATGCGAACAGCAGCCCAAACTGGAAGGTGCTTCTGCACACTCAATTTGTAGGTGAGCACAAGGATCTACAGTCAGGTCTGAGGGGACTGGAGCTGTCTAGGCATAAGACTTCTTGCAACCAGACAGCTAAAGTTCCCCTTTACTAAGGAAAACTGCCAGGAATACAAATTGAGAGAGACAGGGATACTAGGGAAAATGGAAAGAGCAGGTCCAGATGAGAGTGGAAGCGTAAGGATAGCAGGACAGAGCCAGAACTCAGAAGTACCAGGTCATATTTCCAAAAATGACAGAAGAGGGAGCTCTGGAGCTGTGACTTTAGAAAACCTCTCCTGACCCATCCCACTTCCTAAAGTACAGGAAGACTAATTTCAAATAAAAATGAACAGAAAAAGGATAGTAGTTAAACCTCATATAAACATATTACAAGAAAAAAGGAAGATGAATAGAATGTCCCTACCAGCAACTAAAGCACAGCAGAAAAGACATGCTCACAAGTCAGATGAACTGTGCCCTAATATTTCAAAACAAATGAAGAGTCAATTTTCTATAATGGCAGGAAGAGTGAAGCGGTCATATGAACACCCACAGATTACATTCATGAAAGCTGAATTAAAAAAAACCAAGCAAACCTAAAGATAATGTTTACAAAAGCTAGGGAAGGGGTAAATCTCAAACGTTAAAACCCGAAGAGGTAAGAGCTGTTGAGTATGTGGTTTCCTGGCGTGAGAGCACCACAAACCCCAGAACTATGGCTGCAAAAAATGGTGGCAGGAAAAAACCAAAGCCTTACCAGCTAAAGGTGCCAGGTATCAGAGTTCAGAATTGGAGACATGACTAGAAATTTAGAGCTTTCTGACAGCACAAGAACTATAGAAGTGACACTCAAATTCAGATCATAAAATGCTAAATCCCTGGCTGACAGCTGAACTACATATGCTTGGAGAAAACCACAAACAGCATGCTGGAAAAGCAGTCAGGGACCAGAAAGAAATCTTCTTTTGAAAAGAGTAACATGGAGCCAAATCTGTGAATTTGATGCTTTTTCCCAACTGTGCTCAGCTAGGGAAATAAAAAGCTTGAAATATCAGAATGGAGACCAAAGCTGATACAGCAGCTAGAAACCAGGGAAATCCCCCAAAGAAAGAAAATCTCAGAGACTAAGTCCATCTCCAACCAGATGCTTAGCAGACTTCCAAATCTTAGAGGCACAGGGGATACCTACAGGACATCAGACTAAAGAAACATCAGTGGAAAGATATAAGAACAGAAATATAAGTAGCTGGGTAACACAGAGAAAACTAAGTTTCCACTCTGATTCTAAGCAAGTTAACTATACGATAAAACCCAATAATCCTCAAAAGGACACAAAAGAGTTCAGAGTCACCACAAGATGTCTAATTTTCAACTAGACAAGGAAAACAACAGGAGAGAGTGACCCATGAGCAGGTAAAAAGACACTCAATAAAAACTGATTCCAAGCCAGGATGTTGTATTTAATAGACTTTGAAGCAGCTATCATAAATACTTCAAAAATTTTTAAAAATATGTTCAAGGAATTGAAGAAAAATATGGTATCAATGAGTAAACAGATAAAAGCAATATCAACAGAGAAACAAACAAAACATTTACTAAAATGAACTCACTAGATTGGCTAAACAGATTGATGCTTTCTTCTGCCATCTGTAATGAACTTCAATATAAAAGAATCTGAATAAAAGAAAGAAAAAGAGATGGATAAAAAATGAACAGAATTCAAAGACCTCTATGACAAGAGAGAGCAGCACAATAATTGGAATCCCAGAAGAGAAAGAAGAAAAAATATGAGGATGTAACCTCTGAAAAGTCCCCGCAAAGCTAAATGTACCTCAAGCAAAATAAACACAAAACTACTAACACACATCCTAGTCATACTGCTAAATCCAAAAATAATCTTGAAAGCAGCCAAAGAAAACTGACATGTTATATACAAGAAAATAATGACAAAGAATGATAAGAATATAGCCTGACTTCTCATTGGAAACTATGGAAGTCTGAAGACACTGGGACCACATATTCAAATTGCTAAAGGGAGGAGGGGGAGGAACCCTGCCAACAAGAATCTAATATCCAGAAAAAAACCTTTTAAGAATTCAGGTGAAATAAGGACATTTTCAAATAAAAAACAATTTATCACCAGCAGATCTGCAATACAAGAAATGCTAAAGAAAGTTTTCTATTCCAAATGGAAATTACACTAGATGGCAACTTGGATCTACAGGAAAAAAGGAAGAAAGCCAGAAATGGTAATTATGTGGGCATATGTAATATGTAATTTCTTAGTTTCTATAAAAGATGACAGCTTAAAGCAAAAATTACAACACTATTGTTGGGTTTACAAGGTATATTGACATAACACATATGACAATACTGAGGCTAAGAGGGGGAATTGGAAATGTACTATTGAACAAAGTATCCAGATATAATACAGTATTAAGACAATAATACTAACAGGGGGGAATGGAAATACACTATTGAACAAATTCTGTATTTTAGTCAAGATGATTCAGTATTAATTCTAAATAGACTGGGATATAGCTAAGATGCATACTGTAATCCCTAAAGAGCAATATATACCACCCTCTCAAAAAAGCAAAGAAAACAGAAGAATTAATATAGAATTTAAACACTTAAACACAAAAACCAAAAAAGGAGAAATAATGACAAAATTATCTCCCTAAAAAAACACAAATGATAGACCTAAATACAACCATACCAATAATTACTTTAAATGTACTAAACATTCTTTTTTTTTTTTTAACATTTATTTATTTTTGAGACAGAGAATGAATGGGGGAGGGGCAGAGAGAGAGGGAGACAGAGAATCGGAAGCAGGCTCCAGGCTCCGAGCCATCAGCCCAGAGCCCGACGCGGGGCTTGAACTCACGGACCGCGAGATCGTGACCTGAGCTGAAGTCGGACGCTCAACCGACTGAGCCACCCAGGCGCCCCAAATGTACTAAACATTCTAATCAAAAGCAGAGATGTCAGATTGGATTAAAAAAAAAAAAAAAAAAGCAAATCCCAACTATATTCTAGTTTCAAAAGATGCCCTTTAAATATAAAGTCAGAAACAAATGAAAAGACTAAACAAATATATGCCAAGACTGGAATGAATATATTAACATAAAACAAAGTAGACTTCAATGAGTATTACTACAGGTAAAAAGAGACATTTCATGATGATTTAAAAGATTAACAGAATAGGCAGATATGCCAATATTATAAATATACATGCATCTAATGACAAAGCCTCAAAATATGTGAAACAAAACCAAAAGTAAAGGAAGAAATAGGCAAATGCGCTTTCATGGTTGGAGATTCTCACAGTAATTGCTAAAACTGGACAAAACCCAGTACAAATATAGGAGATCTAAATAATAGTACCAGCCTTAATTTAGGTGATATTTACAAAACACTCCGCCAACAACTGAACGATTACATAACCTTTTCAAGGGCACACAGAACATTCAACCAAGATGGATCACATTCTGGGCCATTACACTTATACACGATTCCAAGACTGAAAAATCTTATAGAAAACATTTTCTGACTACAACAGAATTTCAAAAATCAAAAATCAAATACCTAGTAAATCCCCAAATATCTAAAAATTAAATAACCTAATTCTAAACAACCTAAGGATCAAAGAAAAATTACAAGGGAAATTAAAAAATACTTTGAACTAAACTAAAATGAAAGCATATCATCAAATTTTGTAGGATACACTAAAGCAGGGCTTGAAGGAAATTTAGAGCACTAAATGTTCATCTGAGAAAACAAGGTAAGCTTTAAACCAATGGCCTAAACTTCGCCTTACAAAACTAAAAAGAAAAGCGTATTAAACTGAAAGTGGAAGATGAATAATGGAGAGCCAAATCAATTATCTATTGATAAATTCAATACTTTAGATAAACTGAATTCCTTTAAAGATGCAACACCAAAACTCAAGAAGAAATATAAAATTTGAATAGCTTTTATCTATTAAAGAGAGTGAATTTAAATTTGAAAATTAAAGAAAATTTCAGTACTACACGGTTTCACTGAAAAATTCTAGTAAACATTCATGTAAGAATCAAAACCAATTCCAGAAAATAACAGAACCAATTTCAGAAAATAAGGGAATGCTTCCTAACCCCTTTTATGAGGCCAGCATAACTCTGACATAAAACAAGGAGAGAAAAGTACAGATCCATCCATATACCTTATGAACACTGACAACAATTCTTCAAGGCATTAACATTTATTAAAAGGACCAAACATACTCTGATCAAAAGTGTATCACATCTACTCTTAGACCCACTGTAATAAAACTGCAGAACTACCAAAGGTAAGAAATGTTAAACTACCGGAAACTCAGATGACCTATAAAGAAAAGAGGGGAAGATTTTTCATCAGCTACAAAACTAACAGAACTTAACTGTCAACCAATAAAACTTATACCCAGCTAAAAAGCCATCAGGAATGACAACAGGGGTGCCTGAGTGGCTCAGTTGGTTGAGCGTCCGACTTCAGCTCAGGTCATGATCTCATAGCTCGTTGAATTTGAGCCCCGCGTCGGGCTCTGTGCTGACAGCTCAGAGCCTGGAGCCTGCTTCGGATTCTGTGTCTCCCTCTCTCTCTGCCCCTAACCCACTCGCATTCTGTCTCCGTCTCTCTCAAAAATAAACAAACATTAAAAAAATAAAAAAAAAAAGAATGACAATAGTAAGATTACCTTCAGACATACAAACACCAAGAATTTATCAACCCAGATCTTCACTAAAATAATTATTAAAAGATGTGATTTGGTCTACTACTAGATATGTACTCAAGAGAAATGAAAATATATGTCCATACAAAAACATCTACATGAATGTTCACTGCAGCATTATTCATAACAGACAAAAAGTAGAAACAATTCAAATATGTATCAACTGATGAGTAGAAAATCAAAATGTGATATATTTACAAAATGGAATAGTCTTTAGCCATAAAAAGAAATGATGTACTGATATATTCTGCAACATGGATAAACCACAAGAACATTATGCAAAGTTATTAGCATATTATGAAAGAAGTCACACAGAAAAGATTACATACTGTATGATTCCATTTATGTGCAATATCCAGTATAGACAAATTCATGGAGACAGAAAGTAGATTAATGGTTGCCAGGGATGCAGGGAGGGAGTGGAGATAGGGACTGACAGCTAATGAAATGTTCTGAAATTAGACAGTGGTAATGGTTTTATAGCTTTGTGAATATACTAAAAACTACTGAACTGTACAATAAAAGGAAAAACTATGGTATGCAAAATATATCATTTTAAAAAAAGGTAAGAAAGAATAAGATGTAATTTGGGGGGGGGGGGACCCACATAGAAGGGAAGGGATAAACAAATATATCACTAGAAAATTTAAATAACCTGTGATTTATTAAAAAAATATCAGTGTATGTTTAAAGGGCAGAATAAATGTAAGACAATCTTAATCCAGTGGGAGTGAAATTGGAGATTTCAATAGTTAGTAGTGTGCTCTGTCCTTGTTATATTTTCAAAGAGGACAAACTTAATTAACTATTAAATATATGTCTCATTTTTGGTCACTGAAAAAGAACTTTAAAATTCTGGATGAGCATAAATTAAGGGAATAGATATATTCAAAAAGTAAAGAATGCTGACATCCTTGTCACATTTCAGAAGATGAGAAATTGCTGAATAATTTGATTATTCAGAAAAAAGTTAAGCAGAATTTAAAGAAATTAATGGCAACCACAAGGTCAAAGAATCTATATCTACCAAACCAGCAAAGGAATAAACAGTAAAGCCATGCAGAAAAATTTCTCAAACCAACAGCTGAAAATAAAAAAATAAGCGAATAACAGCAAACATTAACAAGTCCAAATATTTCATAAATCATAATATAAATATGCTAAACTCATAAAAGACATCACATTGAAGTTTTTAAACTTGCTATGTGTTACCTGCAAAAGATACTTCTAAACAAAGCCAGAGATTTTTTTTTTTAATTAAAAGGGAAAAGATATGGCAAGTAAATACCACCAAAAGCACGTTAAAATAGTAATATAGTTAAACCAAGTTTATATAACATACAGAAAGTTTTAAGGGAAAAATTCATTAATAGAAGTGTATTACATATTGAAAAGTACAGTCAATAGTTGATAAACACCCAAATTTTATATATATATATATATATGTAATATATATATTTGAACCCTGACCTAATTATTAAACTCTAATCCCAAATTAAAACTTTTTATGAGATCACAAAAGGAAACCTTCATGATTTTCAAGGATTCATAGAGATCATTCTCTGACCATGATGCACTTCAATTAAAAACCAATAAAGAAAAACATTTTCACCTTTAAAATATTTAATACATTTAAGTACTCAAATACAAACAAAACTCCTTGTGGTTAAAATTTTTAAAATACTTTTTGGCTTTTAAAACATATGAATAAATATGCTAAATAAAAAAGTTATGTTTTAATAAACACAAGGAGAAATAAAGAGACATAAAATTGAAAAAATAGTAAGTTAAACTTGTGTGATGTCGCTAAATCTGTACTATAGGGTCATTTTATAGCCTTCATTAAAGGACAAATGAGCTAAGTGCTCAACTCAATAACACAGGACGAGAATCAGACAATCTAAAGAGGGGAGATGGAAATACAGAGCAAGAAATACAGAAGACAAGATATAAAGAATCAATAAAATTAAAGAGTGGCTCTAAAGGCATATAGTCACAAATCCAGTAAGATTTTCAAAGATCCTAAGAATATTCTAACATAAAAAACTTTAGACTACCATTGACTTAATAGAAAGCTTCACCAAGTCAATGGGAGCTAATTTTTAATGGATAATCAAATGGCTCCTCTCCTATCTTAAAAGTCAACAGAGGCCCAGATGACTTTATAGGCAAGTAAACCAAAATCCTCAAAAAAATAAAACAGAAAGCCCAAGATTCTGCAAATGTTTCAGAAAAAAAAAATTAAGTTGGCTACCTCTCTTTCAAGTGACATTTCCAATACTGATTTTGAAAAGAATTTAACAATATACATAAAATAATATACTGTGATTAATCAGGGTTTATCCCAGAAATGCAAGGATGGTTCAACCTCATAAAATATATTAATATACCATATCAAAATATTAAAAGGAAAGGGGGTAAAGTGACAATCTCTAATAAATTCAGAAAGCATATTCAATATAATTCATCAACCACTTATGATTCAAAACTCCTCACAAACTAGAAAAGAACTTTAACTAGATTTTTTAAAAGCATACCTAGCAATTATCTATAGCTTTTACTGAATAAAATTTTATAGAACTTTTAGAATTAGAAATAAAATAAGAATACTTGTTATAACTTTTTTATTCAACACTGTACTGGATGGTTCTGGCTAATGTTGTAAAAGAAAAAAAAAAACAGGTATGAGCATGAAAAGAAAAAATGTAGTTATCCCTATCTGTACAAGATTCTAAAAGAATCTACAAACTTTCAAATAACAAGGTAGTTGAACAAGGTTGTCAGATCTAACAAGCAGACACAGTCATTTTTCTATGCACAAGTATTAACTAATTTAAAAATATAACTTTAAAGAGATTCCATTAACATAGTAGTAAAAACTATGGTTTCTAGCAATAAATCCAAGAAAGTCTGTGCAAAACTTTTTAGACACTCATAACATTACTGAAGAACCAAAAGGTGAGGAGGGACAGACGGAGGGGGAGAGAGATCCAAATGAGGGAACATGCATCCAAGCCCCATGCTCCTGGATCTGGTTCCTTCTTGCCAACTCCGGTAAAGCATTCCAGTTACTGCCCTCCCTCCTGCTTCTGATTCATTCATTTCCCCTTCCTATTATCATCACACAATACACTATAATTTCTCCTACCTTAAAAGCAAACAAACTCAGGGGCCTATCTCACCCTCCTGGTTCCCTTTTCATAAAACTAGTCATAAGAATTGCCGACAATCATTAATCCCTCCTTTCCCGTTCTCTCATGAGCCCCAGCCAGGCTCTCATGCCCGGTCCTCCACCAAAACAGAGGCTGCCAAATGTTACAGTGAATCCTCAGTCCTTAGCTACAACACAGAATACATGGGGGACATTCCCCCCTTCTTGAAATGCTCTTCAGCTGGCTTCCAGGGCACTTCTCTCTCCTTTCTCCTACTTTCCAGGACACCTCACTTTTCAGTCTCCTTTTACCGAGCCTTTACCTCCTCCAAGGTCAGTATGTATACATAGTAACACCTCCCCAAATCATCCCCCACCAAAGCACATGCCCCAACCTCTAAGCTTGTAGAGCCTATTGCCCCTCAACACCTCCACCTGGACATCTATACAGCATCTCAAACTTAACATGTCTAAACTCCAACTCCCATTTATCCACCAGGAGCTCCCAGTAAAACCAAAGGTGTGCCTTACTTGGTGACAACTGCCTGAATAAATGGCAAATCCCATTCTTCTAGTTACTCAAGCCTAAAAACCCAGGTTCTATTTTTCTTCCCATTCCCTCACATTCAATGTCCAATCCAGGAGTAAATCCTGATCAGCTCTACCTTCAAAATACACCCCCCCCCAATGCAATCACTGCTCACTACCCGCCCCCCACCCTCCTCCTACCATCATAACCACCACCATGGCTTCAAACTACCATCATCTTCTGCCTCAGTTATTTTGCCAGCCTACTAATTAATCTCCCCACTTCCTTCTTGGTCCCTCTACAGTTTATTTATATAACATCTACCATAACTTTGAAAACTTTTTCATTTGATTACACCATTCCTCCAATGGCTTCCCATCTTAGTAAAAATAAAACTCAACATTTTTAACAGACTTACAAGGAGCGTGCACGTTGGGGCACCTGGGTGGCTCAGTCTGAGGTGTCAGACTCGGTTTCGACTCAGGTCTTTTCTCATGGTTTGTGAGTTAGAGGCCTGCATCTAACAGTGCAGAACCTGCTTGGGATTCTCTCTCTCCCTTTCTCTCTGCCCCTCCCCTGCTTGCTCTCTCCCAAAATAAATTAAAAAATAAAAAATAAAAAAGAGCGTGCACGGATCCCACTACCACCCCGACCTCACCTACCATTCATTCTCTCCAACAGTCTTCAGACACAGCAGCCTCCTCCTTGCTGCTCAAACTCACAAAGCACTTGCCAGCCTCAGTGGGGAATTCCTTTGTTTTCAAGTCCCAAGTGTCACCTTATCAATGAGACTTTCTCTAAAAATTTACATAAAAATGACTCACACTCCAAGCCACTAGAAGTATCCTAATTAGTCTGCTGCCATCATTAGAATATAAGCTCCTTGGGGCAGGGACTTTATCTTTTAGGTTTGCTGCTGTATCTCCAGTGCCAGAGATTAATCCATACACCCAGTGCAGCATCAATCCCAACCCCAACGTGTAATTCAACATGATGATTCCAATGTTTAAGTGGAAGAGCACACCACCAAGAAGAGCTAAGAAATTTTTCAGAAAAAGAGAACAAGATAAAACTGGTAGGGCAGGTTTTTAAGATGTATTATAAACCTAAACAGGGTGCCTGGGCAGCTCAGTGGGTTGAACATCCAATTCTTGATTTCGACTTAGGTCATGATCTCATAGCTGTGGGATCAAGCCCCATGTCAGGCTCTGCACAGTGCAGAGCCTGCTTGGGATTCTCTTTCTCCCTCTCTCTCTCTGCTCCTCTCCTGCTCATGCTCACCTGTGCTCTCTTGCAAAATAAACATTAAAAAAAAAAAAACCATACTAATTACAACAGTGTGGCATGGTCAAGAAAAGACAAATACCAACTGAACAGAAGAAACTGACCCATACATAAAGAAAACTTTATACATGGCCGAGATGGCAAACAAACGGGGGAGAGATGGACTATTTAATAAATTGTGACAACAGATTATCCATATTTTAAAAGCAAATCATATCCCAACTTCATATCATACATAAAAGCAAACTGTAGGTGGACTAAAGTTCATCCTGGGGGAAGAATGTCCTCAACAAGAAACAAAATGGGGAAAATCTGTCTACATTAAAATGTAAAACTTAACATGTAACTATATTACAGATTTAAATTTTTTCAAGAATGAAGACACATCACAGAAGATATGTGCAAGATGTATAACAAAGAAAGCATCCATCACAAAGAACTCCAACACATCAGTAAGAAAAAGGCAAAAGAAAAATGGACAAATGAAAAAGGTGTTTAAAATTCTACATTTTTTCATGTTACCTTCTGTTTTCTATTAAATGGCATGCATATAATTGTTTTTCTATTAAATAGAATTGTTTTTATAAAATAATGGTTTTCTGTATACATCCATTCTTCTAACTGTACTTAAGTGTAGAGAGGTCCAGAATAGTGGTCCTCTGTGGTTCACAGAAGTTGATTACAGTGGTAACACAAAGAACAACGGTTTTTCCCCTCTTAGACTTTCTTCTTCTTTTCTCAGTAAACATACACAGGGCTTTCACACACAAACCACGAGTAAGGTGATGAGACCACGTAAATTCTAAGACTATGAAATTCAAAGGCCCTGTCTGCCAAGCGGATGTCAGCTGGTTCAAGTACTGACTTTAAAATGCCAAACTCTGATTTCAAAGAGGCTGTTAACACAAAACATTCCCAGAACTTTCCTCCTGTCTAGGACTGCCCTCAGACAGTCTTCTGAATATCCTCTGTGGCGCCAAATCTTTACTCCCTGAGGGAGAAATGAATTTTGGAATGAACTAACATAATTCAGGACTGTAAGTCTAGTGAGTTACATTGATGATATGTTCTAAATCAAAAGTGTTGCTCACAAACAATATGAAGCATCCTAATAAAGAAATCCACCATTCAGGCCTCAGGTTTGTTCCCTCTGTATCTCAAGATCCTCAAACTTTGTAATTTCCACATACTAAATCTATTCAACCCTATGGAATCAGTTACACAATGAACAGTGCTATCTATTGGTGACAAAAATTACATGCGGATTTGACACTGTTCCTCTGTTTCTTAGGAACGTTAATGCTTGCCACTGTACATCAGTCTTTTAAGGATTATATTGGACATGTCTTCTCTCCTTTAATGTACTCTCCAAACATGTTACTTTGCTCTATTTCTTAAAAAAAAAAAATCACAGGAAATGTAAGATCATCATCGTTTATATTGATCATCTCTGCAGCAACTTTCAAATTCTCTTCCAAAGTGAGCACCTGCATATTTTCTGTGGACAAAATGTTGGACAAATGGACTCTTTGGTCTTTTCTCTGTTTTCATCAATGTGTTGTGCTTCATTATAAATCATTTGTTTAATTTGAAATCTTTGAGGACACTGAAAAATTGCTATCCATGATGGTGCATTAAGTTCATTCTC
This sequence comes from Panthera tigris, assembly GCF_018350195.1. Classification (NCBI taxonomy): domain Eukaryota; kingdom Metazoa; phylum Chordata; class Mammalia; order Carnivora; family Felidae; genus Panthera; species Panthera tigris. Next base: position 23,740,729 of record NC_056664.1, read on the forward strand.
CCTGCAAATCTGTTTAATCTCATGCAAAGCTTATTCATTTCCTACCCTATAATTAGCCACTCATTTTTAGGTCCATACAGATTTCCAAGCTGCTATGCATGGGAAACCTACTGGCTAACTGTGAAACTGCAGGAAATTAGTGGAGCTTCCCTGTTCTGCTTCCACAAACTACATCAGAAGATGCCACTGCTTTAGTCACATCTGCTCTATGTTCTGCTTATAATAACCTCAAGTATGGTGACCACGGAAGAAAAGGCAGACTATGGTATTTATTAGGATCCTATCTATCTTTTATCATGGAGCGACCATCATCTGTTAACTTATACTACAAGGAGTTTAAGAAACCCTTATAACTTCAGCCCTCATAGCAAGGAAAATGGCTTTTTCTTGGTTAAGGTGCAGTGTATATCATATAGACAATAACATCTCCAACAACTTACAGTAAACCCTAAACCACAGAGGTAATGCCTCCCAAACTCTGAGAAGTTTTTATGTAGCAGGCTAATGCAAAAGGTCACCTACACATACCTAAATATAGTATTAAGTCACGTTATTAATTGCTCATTAAAATTTATCAAGCAAGATTTTTTAAATTTAAGCGATCTTCCCATTTAAAAGGTTTCATCAGTGTATTTATAAATTCTCTTTAAGAAAATTTTCAAATGCAACTTTTAACAAACACAAATCATTTCAAGATGTTTACTAGATAATTTTTTGCTAACTTTTGCTAACATATATCCAAAATAGATAAGAGGGGTGAAGAACAAATCTTTCTATGTGTTTGTTGTTCTTCTGTGTCATTATTGATGTTTTATATATAATAAATAAGCAAAACCTTGACTATATGTCCTAAATTGATAATGATGTACAGCAGGTGTGAGAAATCCATTCTCAAATCCAGAGAAAAGTATGCTTGTTTCACAAGCAAAGAGTAGCTGGGTTTAGTTTGAAAGTTTACTGTTTTACAAAGGCAGAAAGATTCTATTGTTCACTTGGTTTTTTCATTAAGAACCGGAAGCTAAACTCTTCTGAAAAGTTCGATTCCATATTATATGGAGTGCAGCAGGATGGGGCTCCAAAACAGAGGGGTCGGATGAGAAGAGGGACACAGAGAGCAGGTAGGTGGTAAAGGCAGCAACTCTCGGTCTCATTTCCCTTGACCCAGAGTTAGAAAAGGCCAAAAATGCAAGAGAGCTAAAGAAAACAAAACAAAACGCAATTTGGGCACAAATCTTAGATCCAGAACTGATCCTACAACAACGTTCAGTGATGGGAGCTTCTGATACACACCTTCCCTCAAAAGCTGAGAAACCACTGCAGTGGCTGTGAAGCCACTCTTTCCCTTCAGGTGGGAGGTCCTGGAGTTAGAACCACCAGAGTTCCTGCCCGCTGGGATTCAGAGAGATGCCTGGAGGCGGGGAGGAACCAGCCCAGAGCTACCCCAGCAATAAGGACTGTGCAAAGGCAAAATGTGAGCACAGCCAGGTCTAGCCGCCCCCCCCAACCCAATCACTCCTCTTACTTCCCTTACTACTAAGAAAAGAAGCACAACTGAAAACCAAAAGGGCCTGTGACAAGGTGAGGGTTCTAGCTGACCTCACATCACCCAGGAAATTATGGGAAACATTTCCACTGATTCAGTGAAAAACATGAGGACATCTCTTCACCCAGGCGAGCAGAGCAGATAGTCAGCTGTATGGCAGAAGGACTCTGGAGAAACACTTTTGAGTGGGGGAAGGTGGGGCAAAAGCACACAAAGATGAGAACTTCCATCTTACTTTTAGTTCTCACCTCAATCACCCAGGAGAGTGAGGGGCTCAGGAACACAAAGGGGCATTCCAATCTTCTGCCCACTGCTCCAGAGGAGAAACAAGAGTGCTCAAAGCCTTGGTCACATTAGTGTCCTTATTTTCTCCAATGTTTCCTTCTCAAGCCCTAAGGGGAACACTCTTCTTCAAGGGGAGACCTGTTCCACTACAGGAAAGGCTGTTTAAAAGCTTACCAACTTCTAAGGCATGTTGCTCTACTGCAACAGCAATCAGCTGAGACAAGGACTCCGTGGTTTTAGCCTTCCTTCCAGTGGGGTTATGCATAGAAGAGGCTGGAATTTTACAACAATCCTTTCCCCCATCCAACCCTCCACTTCATGGTTTTGGTCTTTTTCTCCCCAAGGCTTGGGGGGTGCATATTTACTGTACTGTAAAGCTGTCCACTCATGACCACAATCTGTTTTCTGTTGGTTTCAATCAGGTTCCTGGGCAATCTGCATGTGTCTGGTCTTAACACTTAAGTCCCTCATGCCAATGTGTACCCACATACCTTGACAAGATCTCATTCCACAGGCTTTTATTTATTTTAAAATATTTATTTAAGAAATCCCTACATCCTATGTGGGACTTGAACTCATGACCCCTAGAGATCAAGAGTCACATGCTCCTCCGACTGAGCCAGCCAGGTGCCCCTCCCTCCACAATCTTTTAAACTCATTCTACATAATCATTGCAACCTCATCATTTTTAAGCAGTCCGAACTTGCAGCTACTTAGGATTGTTTCCCTGAGGAATACATTTTTAGATATGCATCTATCAATTTAATCAAGACATTCTCAAAAAGCTCACTTGTGAGCCGAAGCTAGTGGTGTTGAATGATGGCATATAAAATAATTCCGGAGAAAAATTTTACTCACATGTATACTCTGAGGGAAGAGTACTACAAATCATATTCTAGTTAGCACCCTCTGCCACATACACATCTCTCTCCACCCTAGAAATGGTAATAAAATAATCATTTACTTCTTGCTTTGAGCTCAAAAGCTCACCTGCATACAAGAGGGAAGTCAGAGGATTAAGACAGGGGACCCGTCGCTGGCCAAGAGTTGGAGAGGTGGCTAACCTCCACCTCGGGTAGACACCTGGGGTGTCTGAGGACTGTCAGAGTCCACCTCTGGACTGCATAAAAGAAAAGCAAGGTAAAAAAAACGGCAGTGAGACAGCTACTTGCCGGGCCAGAGCTTTGACCAAGGCAACAATCCAGTATGGAGGCTGGGGTCAAGAGTCAAAACAGGATGAATGAAGCCTCAGCTCAAAGGGGACCTGGCAAAGGGATGGAAAGCAAGTGGAAGGCCCCGGAGCTAGACATGAGAACAAGAACACTCAGGAGGGAAAGAGGAGATGGAAGACAGGAAGTTTTCTAAGGGGTGCTGGCCTAGCCCTTGGGTAGGGAGGAGCTGTAAAGCAGACAAGCCCCATTCCACCAGGGACCCCCGAAATGCTCTCATGACTGACTCCAAGAACAGCAAAATCATTCTTCTAAGTAAAGAATCAGCAGACAGTGGAGACACGAATAGCTAGTGCTGCTTCTCCTGAACACCCAGCAATAAGGTGACTTTAGATGGAAAATAAGGATCTTTAAACTTCAGTCGTAAGAATTACTGAAACAAGATTTTAAAACACTTTTTTGATCACTCAATTCAAATATTCCCATTTACATATCACCAAACCAGCTAATAATTCTTTTACCTCACATCATCAAGGAAGATGGCGCCAACAGCCCCCGCCCTTACCCCCGGGTGCACACACCCAGCAGGAGATCAGGAGTTGTAGGAAGACCATAACTGATGGCTCACCTTACCAAAACATCAACCTGACTCAAAGTTTAATGGAGAAAAGCTAAGTGTAAGTACTTTTAAGACATTTAATATCAAACCAAAAACTTTTCTATGGCATACACTGTTAACTTCACTAAGGTTAAGGGTAACCTGAGAATTCAAAAACAGGCCAAGTTTGCATCAGAGAGTTCAGTCCCCATCTCCATCGCTTTATGAGGCTATCTGATCGCTTTCTTCTGCTGTTAGGAATACTTTGGTGGAAACTCTGGAAAACACACCACAAAAATAAACTGAATTTGGGGTGCCTGGGTGGCTCAGTCAGTTAGGCATCTGACTTTAGCTCAGGTCATGATCTCACACCTCATGGGTTCGAGCACTGCATTGGGCTCTGTGTTGACAGCCTGGAGCCTGGATCCTGCTTCAGATTCTATGTCTCCCTCTCTCTGTCCCTCCTCTGCTTGCACTCTGTCTCCCTCTCTCAAAAATAAATGAACATTAAAAAATAATAATATTAAAAATAAAAATAAACTGAATTTTGTCACTTACATGCCAAAACTTTTTTTAAAATCATGTTTGATAGCTCTTTTCATAAGGATGCCTTTCACATTGCTCTGTGGGGCTCAGGAGCCCCTGCTATCCATGACCTAGAAGTGCCATCATCAGCTCCTCTCATGAGCAAGCTTATTAATGTCAACTCACATACCTGTGACAGCCTCTCTCCCTTACCAAATACCTGTTCCCAACATGGTAAGTTAGTGAAGTCCAAGCATATTATGCCTAAAATAAAGGAAAACAGTCTCTAAGAGAGACACAGAGCCATTCAATGTTTAAGGGGTGTGACACCTTTTTCCAAGCCAAGAAGCCTGGTTCTCACATATTCTAAATAGCTGAGGCTTCCACATTAGTTACATTTTAAAATAAGAAATGCTTCTGTATGCAACTCTGTGATACCCTGGAATCCTAAACAGTAAACTACTGATGAAAAATGGGTACATTTTAACCAAAGATATTACGTGCAATCAACATTGTTGAGCATTACCAACGAACACTGTGAAAATATCAACTTCTTAAAAACTTCACATGGCAGAGCCCATTATAAATGAAAATAAGGCAAAAAAATAAAGGCATTTCCTAAATATATTGTGGTTAACTTCTCCAACTGGAGATTATTTTTAGACATCTCGCCCCCTACACAGACACTTCTCACCAACAGCTAAACATAAATACTGTGACAAACATTTCGAAATACTCTTTCTAGGAACACAATTTTCTTCCAAATTATTTGTATCAAATTTAGAAATAATTTTCCTCCAAAACACCATGTAGAGTTTTTTTCCAAACAAGATACCTAAATGCATAATTCTCACATATATGGTATAATTTAAAAAAAAAAAATGTGACTCCAGTCACTGTAATATTTGTATTTTAGATAAAATCAGCAATTATTGACTGCTTGCCACATTCAAGTCTTCAGATTAAACACTGCAACAAACCAAAAAAAAAAGCCAACCATTCCAGGGAAAAATATACATGATATTATTTAATACTGAGAGAAAGTAATACTTACGTGCAAATAATTAATAGTGCAAAAGGAAAAAGCCAATTAGTCACTTGGAGGGGAGGATTCCTGCTAGTTGTGAACTGTAACGGAAGTCCTAAATGAGGAGTGACACCATGGCTGGCAAGCTGGGGTATCCACCAGTTAGCGACTGGAAAAATGGCAACACAAAGGTAGGAAGGGACGGGCTGGGCAGATGTGGACAAAGTAAGTCAACAACCATGTCTTCAGCAGCTCAGACCAAATGAACAGGCCAACCTCAGGTAAAGGAAAGCTAGAGAAGATACACTTATGTATCAGAAGCTGACAGAACAAAGATGTTGAACATTTTTGCCATAGAAGCAGTAGATGTGTAACTATTTTTGTAACTATTACATCCATTTTCATAAACATTTCCCTTGAAATCTAGTTTATACTTTATTTGCATTTTCAATTGACAAATCGACAAAAGAAACAGATCATATGCAAACCTTATTATTAGAAAGTCTCACAGAGATACATTGATATAAAACTAGAGAACACCAAAGTCAAAGAGAGAATCTTAAAAGCAACCAGAGACAGAAGACAGATCTCCTGTAAAGTGACTACACCTGGACTGACAACAACCTCCTTCAGCATAAGGGGGAAGCCAGAAGACCATGGAATAACACCTTCAAAATGCTTAAAGAAATTGACCAATTAACTGGCTTTATTTAGAAGATACTCTTCCTAAAATGAAGGCAAAATAAAAAAATATCCAGATAATCAAAAAACTAGACTTTTCCACCAATAACTCTTTGCTACAGAAATCTCTGAAGGATATACCTAAAAAAGGGAAAAAAAATAATCCCAGAAGGAAGTTCTATAATATAAGACTGATTGATCAAAGAAACTGGTAAAGATATAAATAAATCTAAACAAATATTATCTGTATAGAATAATAATGTCCTGGGGTGTCTGGGTGGCTCAGTCGGTTGAGCATCCAACTTCAGCTCAGCTCATGATCTCACAGCTCATGAGTTTGAGCCCCACGTCGGGCTCTGTGCTGACAGCTCCGAGCCTGGAGCCTGCTTCGGATTCTGTGTCTCCCTCTTTCTCTCTGCCCCTAACCTACTCTCATTCTGTCTCTCTCAAAAACAAATAAACATTAAAAAAAACTTTTTTAATAGAATAATAATGTCCTATTTCATCAGTTTTTTTTTAAAATGGACAATAATAAACACAGAAATAACAGCATGTAAACAAGTTCAGGGGTGGATCAGAGTTAAAGGATTCTAGAGCCCTTGTACTGTCAGAAGTGAAGCTAGAATATTGCTTAATTTTTTAAACTGAAATACAGTAGACAATGTTATATTAGTTTCAGGTGTACAACAGTGACTGGACAATTCTATACATAATGTTGTGCTCACCACAAGTGTAGCTACGATCTATCACTGTACAATATTACTGCAATACCACTGACTACATTCTCTATGCTGTATCTTTCAGCCTTTTGACTCCTTCATTCCATAACTGGAAGCCTGTACCTCCCACTCCCCTTTGGTTTAACTGTAGAGTTCATGTATGAACAATTTTGAGAACAGCCACTTAGAGAAATAGTATATAACTTCGAAACCGAATCAGTGAAGTTTTAATATGGTTTTAGTGAGGACTCCAGCTGAAGCAGAGCGGAGTCTGGCAAAAACGATGTCAGAGTAGTCAATGAAGAGCAATGAAAGTCAAGCCTTAGCTCAAAGATCTCAAGAACAATTTTAATACTTGTTTTGGGTCACAGGTCCCCTTGAGAAACAGATAAAAGCTACTGAGCCTCTCCCTCAGAAAAAGTCTCTATATGAATTATGTAAACAAATTTTCATACAAATGTGAAAGACTTTTCCCAGACTCCCCAAAGAACACAGATCCCTTAAGGCTAAAGAGAATTAAGTTTGTGTGGGAAACAGTAAAAAGTTCTCCCCATCTCAGAGTTGAAACCACATATGCAGATGAGGAACTAAGTGTAGAAGGAACAGCACAAGGCATAACATTTGGGGGCGGGAGATTCTAGAGGGAAAGGGTCAAGAATGGAAAGTCATTCCTATAATTCACTCTTTCATTACAGTGTAACTCAACAGTTATGCAACTACTGCAATATTTGAACTTTGGAAAATAATGACCAGAAAAAAATACCTAGTTTTAAAGAAATGTAAGCACCAATCTTAACAACTTGATGGACAAGTGGGCCATACAATGAAGACAGAAAATAGAAATTATAGCACCCTTAGCTAGCTTCCTAGTGTTTTTAATATTCCCTTCCTGGAATGAGTCAGTTAATAACCAGCAACAGTCTAAGAGCCTGCAAAAAGGACTAGTGTGGTCCATGTGGAGTTCTTCCTCTGCAAACGCAGGTCCCAACCCCACCCCACCTCAACGTGTGGCTTCGGTGTTAGAAACACATACCATTGCAATCCCAAGGCTCCTACATCCACCTACATGCCATAAAAAAGCTCTTTGGAAATACAGATTCTGGTCTCCACCCAAACATTGAAAACTACATCCTCATGGTTTGGGCCCAAGAATCTGATTTTAAAAGGGCTCCAGGGGTGCCTCAGTGGCTCAGCTGGTTAAGTGTCCAACTTTGGCTCAGGTCACGATCTCACAGATCATGAGTTTGAGCTCTACATCTGGCTCTGTTCTGACAGCGCAGAGCCTGCTTCGGATCCTCTGTCTTCCTCTCTCTCTCTGACCCCTCCCCACTCTTTCTCTCTCAACAGTAAATAAATGTTTAAAAAAAGGACCCCAGATGATGCTGTTGCACCTACAAACACACATGATATAAAAACCACTACTCCCCATTCACAAAAATTTGACTCCTATTGGCTTTGTGCATCACAGATATTCAAAAGTGTGAATCAGAACACGGCAAATTAGGTATTTCCTATATACCACGAAAATATCTCTGGTGGTTAAAATCATTACAGAGCATGAAGAAAAATTCAACAATTCTTAGATATTATAACAAAAACAGAAAAGACTTACTCTTGTACATAGGAACTGAAAGAAAATTCAGAGGAAAAGCACATGGCAGGTCTCCACATTCTTGTTTAGGCAAATAAATAATATTCTCAGCAATTCACATTCAAGATAGTGTGTTAATTTTCAAAATCCACATTTGACTTCACTATCCCACAATCAACTCTAGAAATCAAACAACTCTTCTTTTTCTTGGTCATTCTTCTAAGAGCCAGCACACACACAACAGATGCAGGCTTAACATCCATGGAACATCTCTTGATCTTTGTGACTTCCATTTTATTTACAACTGCGCTTCTGGTCAATGGACATAAAATTCTTGTGGTGCATAGGAGAAAGGAGCAATCACATCCTAAAGTAATAAGAAAAATTCTAAAGACTTACCTTTCCCCCAAATCCTGATTATCCTTCCAAACTAATCAACTTTAAGAAATTTTTATAAGCCAGGTACAACTTCATTCCTAAAAGCTTACTTCCATTTTTGATAGACTGGAATATGCATGTGTTGGAGAAACATTTTCTCAGAAGGCTAGGACTAGCTATAATCTTACTAAAATTTAAATTAGCTATTATAATCACTCTCAAGGGGGGGGACCCCATATCCACTGAGAAAAAAGGAATTATTAAGATATACACAGAAGGAGATGTGTCTCTATTTTACTACAGTGTTGACTCCTTATTCAGTCCCACATGAACAAAGTCTTATGGTGGTTATTTGACAACTGGATAAATTAAAGTCCTCTTGATCTGTTTTCTTTGGTGATATAATCAATTTTTATTACTGGGATTATATCAATTCCCAAATATCAAAGGAAAACACGTCTGGTTTCAGGTTTGAGAGTTGGGTGGGTTTTTTTTCTTTAATTAAGAATGGAAGATATGGGGCGTGTGGGTGGCTCAGTTGGTTAAGCATCCGACTTCAGCTCAGGTCATGATCTCGCGGTGAGTTTGAGCCCTGCGACGGGCTCTGTGTTGACAGAGCCTGGAGGCTGCTTCAGATTTTTTGTCTCCCTCTCTCCCGCTCCTCCCCTGCTCACACTCTCTCTCTCTCTCTCTCTCAAAAATGAATAAACATTAAAAAAAAAAAAAGAATGGAAGAAGACAAAGATGTTTCCTAGAATAATATAATTACTTAACACTTGGGTATAGCACTTTATCAGCTATAATTGCTTTTACATTCTAATGTCATGTAAGCTTCACAATCCTCTGAGGGAGTTATCATTGTCCCCATGTTACTGATGAGAATGTTCAGGAGAGAGAGTTACATAAGACACACAGCTGTTCCCTTCATTATATAGCAGGGAGGAGTGGAACCCAGTCTAGAGCTGGGATTGCAGCTGGAAGGACTTCCATTACTCCACACTCCACCTCCAGGTGCCTCAATCTCAGTTCCAGAGCAGCTGGTCATCTAAAGCACAGGTTAGAAAAAGAAATCCAGCCCACTCACTGCTTTTGTGAAACCCAAGAGCTAAGAATGATTTTTACATTTTTAAGTGGTTGGGGGGGGGTCAAGAATATTTTATGACAGGCAAAAATTATACGAAATTCGAATTTTACTGTCCATAATTTATTGGAAAATAACTCATTCATTTCGGTACTGTCTACCACTGCTTTTGCGCTACAACAGCAGAGCCAAGTAACCAAAACAAAGAGTACATGGCATGCAGGGTCTAAAATATCAACTACCTGGTCCCTTACATAAACTTTGTTGACCCCTGATCTAAAGGAAGCTGGTCTTTTTGTGAAAGCTATGAAGTGCTCAGTATGAGTAAGTAAAAAATTTGTCTTTCCTAATCCCAGCTGCTGGAAATACAGGGAATAAATCCATTTTTATCTCCAACAGAAGCTCTTCCAATTTTGTAAGGCTGATGCTCCACCCCACCTTGTTTCCTTATTTTTTATTCACAAACATGGTCACAATAACTATTTTAAACACTTACGAAGAACCTATTGCCACATACCAGGCACCATGCTGAGTCCTGGAGAGCTCATTTCTTTTTAGGTGACAAAACAGAGGCTTAGCAATCAAATAACTCACCCAAGTTCACATAGCTTCTGCAAACCGGTGCTCTTACTATATACCATGTTACTTCAAGAAGCAACACTTTGAACTTCCTCCTTTGTCAATGTATCCCTACAGAATTGTAGAATTTGAGACCAAACATGGAACTTCTATTTTGATTTGGGCATAACCGAATAAAACAAGGCAACTAATAATGTCCATGACCTTATTACTAAAATATCTTAGTGTTCTCCCCAGCCTTGTCAAATAGCCTGTTAGACTGTAGTATTTATTTACAATTGCATACTGCCTCACAAGTAATATTGCCTTGATCAAAACAATACAGTTCTCTATCTTTAGAAACAAAACCAGGCCTTAGGGAGGCATGTTAGATCAGTTGAAATAGAACAATAACCATCACTTACTGAGTGTTCACTGTGGGAATTGTAGAGTATGATTTACATTTTTTTTTTCATGTAAACTTCACAGTTCTGAAGGTGAGTATTGATCCCAATTTTGCAGATGAGGAAACTGAGCTTTGAAGGTAATTTACCCAAGGTAACAAAGTTGGAATTCAACAACTAGGTTTTCTGACTCCAAATCCAGGCTCTCAACCACTAAACAGAACTTTCACATATCAGCTTTCAATAGTAATACAGACACAGAGTCATAGTGTTGCCTACAAGTAAAGGAAAAGAAGTTAGAAAACTCACCTATCTAAAAAATACCATCATATTTTTTACTCTCCTTTCAACTATACTCCTATAGCTTTTTTTCAAAACTAAAACAAAACCCAGAATCAAAAGGTCAGTTGTGCAAATGTATCATTTCTTTGCAATGTACTTATTTCTTCCCCAATAAATGTTGAAGAAATGAACCATCCTCATACCTTATGCCTATCTCCCTATGGAACTTCCATAGGGCTGACATTCAATGAACATGCAGAATGAATGCAAATTTTGAACAAAATGTTACTTATAAATGAATTCTGCTAGAAAAGTAGTGACTAGAAAACCTGAAGACATGCATAAACAAAGAAAGAACTAAAGTTAGTTCACAGTGCACTAGTGGTAAATGTATTGTCTTCAGGATCATAAGATACAACTTATGTATAAGGTGCTACTCCACCCAAACACCAATTGGAATGACTTAAATGATTAGGTATTTATAACCACAAAAAATAATAAAGAATGAATACACAAACCCAAGCCAGCAAGAAATAATCTAATGTAGAAACCAAAATCCCTCATATGTACTTTCCCAACTGTATGTCAGCCTGGAAGATCTGCATCTATCTTAACTTCTGCTTAGGGACCTTCCCCATGCACACCACTTGCTTTCCTAAAAGGGAAACTTCTTGAGGACAGGGAGATTTTTTTCCCTTTTACATACCCAAATGACCCAAGATAGTATCTTGAATACACTAGGGCACAGCTAATGTGTAAAATGGTTGAAGAGAATGGGACGTTTTCAGTGCCAGCTAAGGTACACTGACCACATACAATGTAAGGGGAGGTAACAATCTCACCATTATTTCTACAGAAGGCAGCCTCCTCCTGAGAACTTTTGCAGGACACTTGCTTTTAAAAAGCAACAAAAAGTTGCTAGAAGGCTATCTGTTGGCAATAGAGTGCCGTTCTATGCCAAGAGCAGTAAGACACCCAGAAGACACCTCAGAAGGTTCACCTGGTACTTAAGGTTCGTCAAGGGTGCTGGGTCTCTACTTGTTACAGACGCTTACTTAAGCCCCTAAACACCCAGGTCCCTAAACGCATCATAAAGGTGAATCCAGAAGAGTATCCAAAAGTTTTAAGACTCTCATAAAGATGTATTTATAAATACATATAAACAGAAAATCATTTATCCAAAAGAACAGAAAGCCTTCCAAGCTTCTGTACTCCCAGGAAGTCTACTTTGAAATACGTCAAGAAGTTACACCGAGACATACAAAATATGTCTAAAGATCTAAACAGATAACTCCAAAACTTGAAGTTGAAGCTGGCAAACCCTTCGTTCATAACTTATAGCTCTGATTGTGCCCTTTCTTACTTGCAACGCTGCGGCGCAAATGAATGACGGTGTATCAGCGTTAAATTTAAATTTCCTGGCTCTGGCCACAATGCTAACCTAATTAAAGCATGTGGTCAACGTTTAGCATTTTCGGTGCGTTATTTTGCATCGCTTTGGCTAGCAGCAGAGCCGAGACAGTTGCACTCTTCCTTTCGGCGCCCCACTCCCCAAACCGGAGGCAAAACCCTCTCCAAAACGCTCTATTAAATGGACAGGAAAAACACCCCCGCACCGCCTACAGACCCCGCCAAGCGGTAACAGGGGCTTCACACCCACTGCCCTCGCCAAGAACACTTTGGGCTCAGTCTGAGCAAGTCGCTGGTGTCAGCGCTACTTCCCCACGGCCGGAGCCCCCCCACGAGCTCGACAACTCCGGGGAGGCCCCCCCCGCCCGCCGGGCCCCTCAGAGCAGCGTGGTTCGGGCTCCCCTCGCACACATTTCCCGTCCAGCAAACTGCGGCCGCGGAGGGGGAGGGGGCGAGGCGGGCGCCCGCGGCGGAGCCGGGCCGTCGGGCTGGACGCGGCCGGGCCGGGGCCGGGGAGGGGCGGCGCGGGGCGGGGGCGGCCCGAGGGTCCGGGAGGGGGAGGGGAGGTACCTCGTACAGCTCCTCGGAAGCCATGGTGGGCGGCGGAGTTGCGGGCGGGCGGGAGGGGCAGGGTCGGGGCGAGGCGCCGCCGCCGCCGGGCGGCCGACACTTTGTTTCAGTTGGGTCCCTGCGTGGCCTGCGCTTCCTGCTCCCGCTCCCGGCGCCGGGAGCTCAGCACGGACGAGCCTCTCACACTCACTGCCAGTGCGGGCCGGCGGCGGCGGCGGCAGGGTTGTGCGCAGGAGCAGCTGCGCAACGCGCCCTCCGCGCCCCGCGCTCACTCCCCGGCGGGCCGGCTCGGGCTCGGGCTCATCGCGCCCCGCCGCGGGGCCGGGCCGGGCTGGGGCGGGCGCGGCGGCGGTGCACGGCGGCGCGGCTGGCTCCGTGGCTCCCCCTCTCCGGTGTAGTGCAAAAAGCTTCCTACTTGCGACCAAAAAACCTGCCCCGGCTACTGAGCATGCCCAGTGCGGCCGCCCGGGCCCGGCGGAGCCGCGCTCCCGCGCTCCGGGTTTTCGGACCGCCCGCGCGGGAGGGGCGGGGAGGCCGGCGGGGCGGGGCGGCTGAGGGGAGCAGTGGGCTCCGCTCCGGGCCGAGGCGGGCGGGCTGCCGCCGAGAGCAAGCCGGCAGGAAGGGGAGGAGCCAGAGAGCGGTGGGCGGGGCCGAGGCGAGGCGTGGGCGGGGCCGCGGGGAGCGGTGGGCGGGGCCCCGACTTCTCCAAGTCCCCTCGCGGGGGGTCGGACCCGGCTGCGGCGCTGTCCGCCTGTCCGCCTCGACGTGGGTGCCGGGACCCGGGCCGGGCGGGACTGAGGGCCTCGAAGGTCGAGGCGACGGCGGCGGTGCACACTGGGGCAGGCACTGGCGGGCCCGAAGTTGGGCAGGGGGCCGTGGGAGCGAGCTTCCCGCGTCCGGAGCCCACTGCCCCGACGGCCGCGCCTGGGTCGCCAAATGCTCGGCCTCCCACAGAGCGCAGAGCTCCCGCCTCCATGCGCCCGCCGCGGACGCCCGTCCGGGGCCAGGCCGGCCCGCAAAGGGCAGGCGGCGTGGCCAGGTGGAACCCCCCGCCCTAACACGTGCCCGCCTCCCCCTCGGCAGCCGTCAAGACCCGGAGCCCGAACCACGAGCCCCGCTGTGTGGCCCGGAGCGCTCCGGGCACGCTCGCTGGGCGGCAGGCCGGGGGTGGGAGCCGGGGGGGGGAGCCCGGCGGAGTCGAGGGCGGCGCGAGGGCGCGGCTGCCTCCACTCTGCCCGCAGCTTCCCCCACGCCAGGCCTCCCTGTTCCTCTTGGAGCGTCCACCTCCTCGGAAGGGGAGCTGGGAGGAGGGGCCAGAATCTGGGCTCTGGGAGGTCTGGGTTCTAATGGAACGAAGCTGTCAATGGGGGGAACAGCGTGGACGACTAAAACGACAGGCCCTCGCGGTCAGAACAGCTATGGGCTGACACTTCCGACACTTCTTAGGAGAGATGGGCAAAGTGGGGACGGCCCGCCTGGCTAGCTCCCAGGACACACCTGCCGGGAGACTGGACGTGTCTCCATCCGTGCGGAATGAGGAAGGGGCTTACTGGCTCGACTCGCCCAAAGAGCCAGCAACTTCAAACTGTCCTCCCGAACTTCTCCACGGGACACTACGTAAACATCGTTTCACATTCTCTCCCCACCCCCTGCACCTGGAAGGCACACTGGAGTCTACATTTTCCCCAAAGGGTCCTCTGCTGCCACTGCCTCCCTGGTGCTCTATCTAGCGCTGGTTCCTAACCGACCTCCCACTCACCAGGCTCCTCCCATCACTTTACTTCTTAAAAACCAATTCAATTGGGCCCCAAACACACAGTTTAACTACCACAGGGCTTTTCACAGACCCCGCTGAGTTTCCTGCCCTCCCCACTCCCGGGAAGGAGCACAGCGCTTGCCCTTAAGTCACTTAAAGTCCAGTCAACATTCTTTTTACGCCGTGTCTCTCTACCTGCAATTTCCTGGGCCCGGAACGCTCCCTTTCAACCTTACACTCCAGCTCCGACGTCACCTCAAAAGCATAGCCTTCTGCCTTCCAGGACAATATGCCACTCCCGTCTTCAGCGGCTCTTGAAGCCCTCAGGCGTGCCCCCATTGAACGGCTCATCTTACTGTTTTAACTGTTTCTCCACTTTTCCTCGCACGCCCATTTCTAGGCTGTGACCTACCAGATCTCATCTGCAAATTTGACTCTCCAGCCCTAGCTCCATTCTTTACATACGAAATAAGTTTTTATTCAAAGAGTTGGAATTCCAACGTTCGCAATAAAGTTTTATACCCACACATCCAACTTCCATTATCAATGCTTTGACAACAGAATCACAAATTAATGGCCGACCTCCTTTACCTGCTAAGGAGCTCTCAAGCTCTGCCTCTTTCCCTGATGGCCCAGCCAGATTCTCTCTGCCTTCTCCAAATATTTGTTTCTCTTTCCTCCCGCTTAACATTTCCATTATCTGCTGCATTTAATTATTGTCTTTCTCGCCACACAAATTCATCAACGACAGTTGTAAGTTCCCTGAAGGCAAGGACTAGGACTTCATATATAATCTGTGAAGTCTCAAAGCAATTACTGCACACACCTACTGCAAGTACCCAGATTTGCAGGAGATGGTTAAAAATCACACAAACATAAGAAAATACAAATAAAAACGAGATTCTCAATATAAAGTGAACAGACACATCTTACATGTAAACCCATGTGCAATGATAGGTTAATAGAAATATAAAAATAAACACTTCTTCTTCTCTCATGGCCACCACCCTAATTACTGCCACCATCAGAACAGAATTTAAGCACTCACAAGTTGCTCCACCGTGTGCTTAGTAGTCTGTAATGTTAAATACACTGTCTCCAAAGTCTCCAATACAACCACCATTACCAAGGGGAGAGGGGGAAGAAACAAGGATAGAAAGACACAACAACCATACTCAGATATATTGAGCTAGTACATTTCATATATATATATATATATAAAATCATAGTGCTAAGATGACGTCCGTCAATGTGGAGAAAGAGGAGGGAGGAATTACAATTTAAAAAAAGGTAACCCCAAAAAACCAATTTATAGGGACCTTTAATTCTGATGACCTGAATTATTTATGTTGCTGTGATTAGTCATCAATATTAAAACAATAACCACTGGGTAGAAGTCACCTCCATAACAAAGCGAGAGTAAGCCTTTCTCCTAAGCTCAGCTCCAGCTACCTCTCTCCTCCAACAATTAGTTGCTTTCCATGATAATTAAGAACACTGGCAAAGGAGACCAGTACTAATATCCAACCAGTGACTGAGAACTTGAGCAAATTTTCAACTGTCCACTTTGTTCCTTCTCATGTCTTCCACAGAAAACACCCATCAGTTTACTGAATGCTATTTTGCTTATGTATATATTTTACCTCAATTAATTCAAACTGTCTTACTTTTAAGCAAATTCTGCTTTCTTCGTTCATTTTACCATATAATCATTTATCGGTGCTCATAACAGAAGTAAATACATCCAAGACCATATAATGGCTTTGAATTTATACCACCTTCTTTGAAATAGTGAAGTCTTACAGTAGTTACCATGACCACGTGTGTGGGTGCTGTGAAAGTACTTTCTCAGTGAATTGAGAATAAAAGTGAAATCACATCCCCAAAACACATCAAGAAAGATATCTGCATTGTACCAAAAATATATGCAGCACAATAGTATGTTCTAGTAATATACATAAATCTCATGGATTACAGAAGTGGTCAAAAAGTGAGATGACATACATACGCAGTTAAAATACACATCTATTGGCAATAAGCTTCAGCTCTTACCTGACTTTGAGCCAGTGGTGGAGACCAACATAAATCAGTTTACTCCTTTTCCAAATTTATCTGAATTGGTAATTGACTATCAGCACCACTCAAGCGAAGACTCTTCAGATCCAGAGTGGAAGACATTTTCCATCTCAGCCTAAAAATGACTAATCTCAAATTAGAGGGTCTCCCCTTTTCCCATTTAACCGACCAACCAGTCGCTTCTTCCATTCTCCCAAGAATCTGCATTTCATCTACATTTCAATTCCCAGGCTCCCTAGAGGGAATGGGGGATGGGACTGGAAAGACAAAAGAGGCCAAAGGCAGGTTGGGTGGCTGTAGAAAAGCTGCTGATAATGATTCCCTTCATCAGTTTTGCACCCCAAAAGCATCTTGGCTACCTCCTCCAAAACCCCAAATTTAACTGGTTTTTATGAAGAAGTGAGTTTGTTTGTTTATGCACACTGTAGCCAAAGAGAAATTAAATACTGTTCTTGTTATAGAACATTCATTCCACAAAACTTGGGGAAATTCCTACCTCAATCACCTACCAAAAGAAAGTAAGAAAATTTCAAGCCTGAGAAGCAAAAGGGAGCAACAGAGAGAACCAGTCACAAGATGAATTCAGATGCTAGGCCGGTCTCTGAACTTAGAGCCAACCAGTTCTTCTTTTCTTGAAAGCTTAAATTGGATACCAGTGTCCTTTTTCTCTTCTGGACAACCAATAATCTCTGATTCTTGACTTCAGCTGCTGCTTCCTCCCCTGGCCAAATAATCAATCTTCCCATTTCAACTGGCAGCCTCTTGCTCCCTGCATCCATCTTGGTCGTCACAGGTATTATTCTCTCTGGTATCTAATCCAGCTGCCACACTGCTGTTTCCTGGCCCAATGCCACCCAATAATCTCTGCCCTAGTGATATTAATTCAGAGGCTTCTTCACATCTGATTTCACCAATTTCCTCTTAAGTTCGGGTTCCGACATTGCCTAAACCTCATCAATGCACAACTAAGGGTCCTTTTCTTTCTTAACTAGATTTAGTGTTTAATTGTTGTTCCTTTTTCTATTTAGCTAATGCTGATTCTACCAAAAGAATCCTTGTAATATGTATTTGATTGAAGTAATCAAGATTGAGAAAGTTTTCGTTCATAACGTCATCGTTACCCCATCTTCTGGAAAAAGAAAATGACCAAAAGTCATAAAGAGCAAACAGCCTTGAGGTACTGGCATGACCTTCTGGTTGACTTTTTACCAGGGAAGTAACTAATTCATTTTGGATTTTTTAAAAAAAGCACCAAAGGTAAATGTCCCTTTAATTATTGTGATGGATAATTATGTTTGTCATTCAACTAATACCATCCCAGTAAACTCATTATCTTCTGGCCCTTTCTAGAGAGAGATTATCAATAAGAGAGAGCCACTAAGCAGAAGATGAGTGTGGACAACATAACATAAAGACAACAGAAACATCCAGCCCACCAAAATTAGCCCAGGTCTAGAACAGGACTAAAATCTAAAGCAAAGATAAGAGATTCAAAATGAATTCAAAAGTAAAGCTGGGACCACACAAGCATACAGAAACATGTATTGGTGCTTGGTTTTTTCAATCACTGGCATCGGCTAGTACAAAGGTTTCAAATTGTGGTCCCCAGACCAGTAGCAACAGACTCAATCTGAAACTTGTCAGAAATACAAATTCTCTGGCACCCCAGAAATCTGTTTAATAAGTCTTCTACGTGATTCTGATACATGCTAAAGTTTGAGAAGCAGTGGTTTAGAATAGTTTTGTTTGATTCTTTGTTGTTGTTTTTTATCAAGCCACAGATTTCAAACCATTAACGGATCTTTAGATCATTTTAGGAGATCTTGAGTAGTATTTTTAAAATGAGACAAAATGGAATGGATAGAATGGAATGGGCTTGGAAGAAGGATCAGAATGCATTCATTACTCTATGTTTCTATTATGTACACATACATATTTATATATATACATATAATATATATACACATAATATATATATATATATATATATGCATACACACACATATACATGTATATTATTACATACTAGGTCATAATGTAAAATATGTTCCTTACATTTTGATCCAGATAAAAAATTTTGAAAACCAACGTTAAACCCCTCCATAGTTGGGTTGCTCATTATATATGAATGGTATTGCCAAAGTGTTCTAAAACCATTTTCTTAAATGGTTTAGTGATCCCTTTTTTGTAGTACAAATTATTTCTCCATAAATACTACAAAGGTGTTTGGACCAGGTTCCTTTCTGAATTATCACATACTCTAGAGTAATATATTTTGAACTAATGAGGATTTATAGTACAGATTTAGGCATTTTCTTTCCAAAGAATATGAACACATTTCCAAAGACTATTGCTAACAGACTACAAAAAGTGAATGCAGTTTAATTTGGTCAACAGTAATATTTAAAAAAAATAAATAAATACAAACAAGAAGCACTTACCCTGTTCTGGGAACTGTTATCAGCACTTTACAAATATTAACCTTTTTAATTCAACAGGCACCAAATAAAAATTATAGCTAACATTTGCAAAGAACTGTAAGCAATCACATCCATCCATAAAGCACTTTTTGGAATAGGCACTATTATTGGCCTGGTTCCTAGTAAGTGGGGAAATCTAGGGCCTGAGCTTTGAACCATTAAGTTAAAGTCACTCATCCACCCAATAAATATTTATTGACCATTTATTGTATGCCAGACCCCTTGTTAAACAAGGTATATACAATATCCCTGATATCAGGCAGCTGATACTCTACTGGGATGGATAGACATTAAATTAGCAAGTGAAAAGTCTCAATTATAAATCTCAAAAAATTGCAGGACACTGTGAGCACATAGGACCTGGAGATGAGTCTGGTCTGTTGCTCCCCCAAAGACAGTGTCCATTACCCCACGGGTACTCTACACATATTTAGATACCAGCAAAGTAGGATCAGTGAAAAATTATTTTCAAATAATATACCTAAAAAAAAGCATCTAAGTATCCATCATGGGAGAATCAACATCCCAACTTCCATGTAATTGCTTTATAATTTAACATAAAAAAATAGAATATTAAACTTTCAAAATGACATTAGAGGATACAACAAAAACCTGTGTACCACTCCCCAGCTTAAGAGTAATATTTCTATATTCAAGCCAATACTTGGCAGATTTTTGAATAATTTACGGAAGGTAGGGAGTATACTATATTCCATTCAGTATTCAGGGTTTATTTAGTTGTTGTTTTTGTAAATTTTTAAAAATGAATTATTTATATTTACAGAAAAATTGCAAAGCAGAGCTGGAGGCAAGGCTCGACCCTACAACCTTGGGATCATGACCTGAGCTGAAATCAAGAGTTGGATGCTCAACCAACTGAGACACCCAGGCGCCTCTCCCCTACTATTAACATCTTACATTAGTGTAGTATACTTATCACAATTAATGAGGCCAATACTAATGCATTACTATTAACTAAAGTCATTACTTTATTCAGATTTCCATACTTTTTACGTGATGTCTGTTTTCTGCTCCAGGATCTCATTCAGGACACCCTATTACATTTAGTGACTTTATCTCCTTAGGTTCCTGTTAGCTGTGACAGTTTCTCAGATTTTCCTTCTTTTTGATGACCTTGACAGTTTTGATGAGTACTCGTTGAATATCTTGCAGAGTATCCCTCAACTGGGATTTGTCTGATGTTTTTCTTGACTGGGGTTATATGTTTTTGAGAGGAAGACCACAGAAGTAAAAATGCCTTTCTCATCACATCATATCAAAGGTATGTACTATCAACATGACTTATCACTGTTGATGTTGACCTTGATTGCCTGGCTAACGTAGTGTTTGGCAGGTTTCTCCACTATAAAGTTGCTCTCTCCCCACCCCTTTCTATTCTCCACTGTTTGGAAAGGGGTAACAATGGGAAGCCCACATTAAGGAATGAGGAGCTATCCTCTTCCTCCTCCTTGTGGTCAGACTATCTACAAAAATTATTTGGAATTCTGTGCAGGAGACTTGTTACTTATTATTTATTCAATCATTTCTATTAATATGGACTCATGGATATTTATTTTATACTTAGGATTACAAGCTGTACTTCTTTATTGTGTTACTCTGACTGTTCTAGCTTTGACTATTAAGGCTCCTGTGCCCCTTTGACATACCCTGATCATGGTTGGGGTGTTTAAGTATGTGTGTATGACCAATTCCTTACTTTCTGACATTATTAGATGCTCCAGACTCATCTTGTGTATTTTCTGCTACAGTTATAGAATCAGCCATTTTTCCAAGAAGCTGTGGTTCCTTTTAGTGAAGAATCATCTTAGAAAGCAAGATGTGGATGCTAATATGCTGATGGCTATTGGGATATCTTTAGGTTTTGATTAAGTTATACCTAAAGTAGTGAGCTAAAGTCCGAAAGAAGAACTAGGTTAAGAGGATGGTAGAGATGGTCCCAGTCTGGGGGAAAAGCTTGTGCAAAAGCCTAGATGTTTAAAAAGTCCATCTTGAAGAATCTGAAAAAAGCTGGTGGGGCTGCATCGCAGAGGGAAGGGACATATAATGGGATTAAGAAGCAGCTGTGTTTTGTGGGTCATGACAATGTCCTTGGTGTTGTAAACAATAATCTGATCAGTATTTTTAAAAGCATGGCTCTATAAAGAATAAGTGGTTGGGACAGGGTAGTTAGGGAATTATTGTACTTTTGCATTAATTTTGATCCTTTTTTTTAAGATACAAAATTATTTCAAAATAAATTTCTGGTGAACGCTTTGCTGATGCCAAGCACCTATTCAGTATGCCCATGAAGTTACTGACACTGCCTTTATGATCTTCATTGCAACATTAAATAGAAATGGTGATAGTGAACATCTTTTCCTGAGTTTTATTACAAAGGGAAAATTTTCACCATTAGAAATGATAACTGCTAAAGTAATTTTGTATTCATATTTAACTAGATTAAAGAAGTTCTTTTTTAGTACTAATTTTATTTCTTAATAACTTTTTAATGCTTTTATTTTATTTTTGAGAGAAAGAGAGAGAGAGCAAGTGGGGAGGGGCAGAGATAGAGGGAGACACAGAATCAGAAGCAGGCTCCAGGCTTTGAGCTTTCAGCACAGAGCCAACACGGGCTCAAACCCATGACTGCGAGATCATGACCTGAATTGAAGTCAGATACTCAACCGACTGAGCCACCCAGTTGCCTCTATACTACTAATTTTCAAGAAGTTTTATTAAATCATGAATGGATATGGAATTTTGTCATCTATTGAAATGATCATATGATTTTATTCCTTCGTTTTGTAAACATGTTGATTTATATTGTTTTTAAACTAATTTGACTTTTCTGGAATAAGCCACATTTGGTTTTGATGCATTATCCTTTTTATAAATTGCTAAATTTGTTATGCTAATAATGTGTTTAGGATTTTGAATCTATATTTATGAGAAAAGTTGGCCTGAAATTTTCCTTTCTTATGTCCTTGTTGGGTTTTGATATCAAGTTATGTATGTCTCATAAGAGGAATTGGTATACATTTCCTCTTTTTAAATTTTTGGTTTGTATATGAATGCTATTATTTCTTCCTTTATTATCTATATGCCTTTGCTTGTAAACCATCTGATCCTGGGGCATGCTTGTTGGAAGGCTTTAAATTATGGATTCAATTTTTTTCTTTTTTTCAATTGAAGTATAATTAACATACAATGTTATAGTAGTTTCAGGTGTACAACATAATGATTCAACAATTTTGCACATTACTCAGTGCTCATCATAAGTGTACTCTTTAATCCTCTTTTATAGATTCAAGTTTAATAAATGAATATTCAGGTTTCTTTCTATGTCAATGTATCCACTTTATATTTTCAAATCTGATGGCATAAAATTGCTCAGAAAATTTTAATATGGGTAGGGTCTGTAGTAATGTCCCATTTCCATTTTTCAAATTATGTGTAACTTCTCTTTTTCTTTATAAGTCTTGTCAGAGCTGTATTAATCTATCAGTCTTGAAAATATTGATTTTGGACATTTTGATTCTCTGTTTTGGAAGTGTCTATTCTATTTTGTTATGCTCCTACCATTATAATTTCTTGTTTAATTTGGGTTTTATTTATTGTTATTTTTCTAATTTCTTTAAATGACTTTATTGACTTTGTCTTTCAGTTCAAATGTATGTATTTAAATCTATAAATTACACTGTAACCCACAGGTCTTGATATTTTACATTTTCATTATCATTTCTTCAAAATATATTTGTTTCCATTGTGGTTTCTTCTGACTTGTGGATTATTAGGAGTATCATTAGAAAATATGGGGATTTTCTAGTTATTTTTTGTTATTTCATTTCTGGTTTAATCGAATTGTAGTAAAAAAAAAAAAACATGAGCCGTAGAATTTCAATCCTTTGAAATTTGTTGAGACTTATTTTGTGTCCCAAATATCCTAATTTTCTATACGGTACTTCAAAAGACTGTATTTTGCAGTTGTTATGTGCAGTGTTATTTATATATATAAAACTTATATAAGTTAACATATAAATTATATAATTATATATTGTAAATTAAATATTATATTATTTACATATTAATACAAATATGTATTAAATGTAAACAGTAATATAGTAATAGTATAGTAATATAGTAATAGTAATATGTTTTATATATAAATATTCATTAATGTATAGGATAATATATTCTTATAAATGGAGATATATTTATATCTATATATTTCAGTTTACTATTTATGCTGTTCTGCTATTTATGTTGTTCAAATCCTTTGTCAGTTACTGGAATGGATGTGTTCAAATCTCCCAATATGATTGCTAATTTGTCTATGTCTTTTTAGTTCAGTTAGTTCTTGCTTTATATATTTTGAAGCTAATTATTAGGTACATACAGGTTTAAACTATTATATCTACCTGCTAAATGAAGCATCTTGTTATTATAAAGATACTAATAATACTTTTTGTATTATTAATTAATGCTAGTATATTAATAATCCTAGTCTGAATATTGTCATATACCAGTATACATTAATATATTAATAAGTGGTATATTAATACATCAATGTACTAGTATGAATTCATATTCATTTTTTAAAATGTTTATTTTTAAGACAGAGACAGACAGAGCATAAGTGGGGATGGGGCAGAGAGAGAGGGAGACACAGACTCTGAAGCAGGCTCCAGGCTCTGAGCTGTCAGCACAGAGCCTGACGCAGGGCTCAAACTCATGAACTGTGAGATCATGCCCTGAGCCAAAGTCGGACGTTCAACTGACTGAGCCACCCGGGTGCCCCTCATATTAGTATTATTAATACTAGTAGACTTTTAAGTCTACTTTATCTGATATTAAGATATCTATAACCAACTTCCTTTTGATTTGTGTTTGTATGATAGATAAATCTTTTTCCATCTTTGTGTTTTTAAAGTTTCTGGATCATTATATTTTTGATATGCCTCTTAGAAACAGCGATTTTTTAAAATCCAGTATGACAGTCTTTGTTCTTTAATTGGGGCATTTAGTCCATTTACATTTAAGGAAATTACTGATATGTGTAGTAATATTATTGTACTATCATAATAATCAGTATTTTCTATTTATCCTGCTGGTTGTATATTTCTTTTCTCCCCCATCATCAATTTGTTTCAGATTGATTGAGATCTTAAAAAACAATATTGTCATTTTTTTCATTACCTTGAAAGTCATATTTTCTTTTACAATATATATAATGGTAACCCTAGAAAAAATAACCCTAGAAAATATAACTAAGTTTAATGTCAATACTTTTATCTTTTCCTAGATAACACAAAAATCTAAGAATACTTTATACCACTTGTTCCAGAGTCTACTGACTCATGTCTTATCCTTATTGCTGTTTTGTATTTTAATTCTCTATTTTAAATTCCAAAAGTCATTATGATTATTGTTTTATATAGCCAATATTTATTTAGATTCACACACATAAGTAACCATTTATCTTTTTCACTGTAGTTCCACTCTTCTATTGGAATCATTTTCCTTCTTCTTGAAGAACAACCAATATATTTTCTTTATTGCAGATTGCTGCTGATGAATTCTCTCATTTTTGTCTGAAAATATTTATTTTACCTTTTTATGGAAGGCTATGTCACTTGGTATAGAACTCTAGGTTGGCAATTTCTTTTTTTTATAAAAAATAAACAAGATTTTTTCTTCCAGCTTTATTAAGATATAATTGACATATAACATTGTATAAGTTTAAGGTGTATAGCATGATGATTTGAGACATATATATTACAAAATTATTACCACCATAAGGTTAGTTAACACTTCCATCACCTCACATAAATACAAGTTTTCCATGATGAGAATATTTAAAATCTACTTTTAGCTACTTTAAGATATATAGTACAGTATTGTTAACCATAGTCACCATGCTGCATATTAGATACCCAAAACTTATTCATAACTAGAAGTCTAAATCATCAAAGCAATTGGTTCTGGTGATGTTACAGTTTAGTTTGAAGAGGAAAGATAACAAACTCTTGGCCACTAATAGATATATGAAGTTCATAAGTCATATATATTACGCATTTATAAGTCTAATGACTTACACATGTGTGCTCTTTATTAAAGAATATACAAAATAGAAACTGGTTTAACTATTATTAAAAACAGCTCCTTATGAGACTTGATTTATTGGACTGATAATTAGTATATCAATGGTCTTAAATGGTTCCTTTTAAATTACTAAATGATGTGTTACAGTATAGCAAGAACTTGATTAATTCCAGTCCAATTAACAAAAAAAAATCCCAGATTGTTTGGGGGATTTATTTTTAGAAGTATGAGAATAAATAAAAAAGACCACTCAAATGAGAGCAGTTCAGAGCTTGCTATAGCAAGGAAGTCAGCCACAATCACTTGTAGGGGGAAGAAACTTACAGGAATTCAAACTCAAAGAAACTAAAAAGTCAGACGAGTGTGAAAGCTTATTGGGAGAAAAAGGAAGTAGTCAGGGGTACTCTGATTAGAGGTTGTTGGCATAGGGAAGCTGGAAATGGGATAACTAGAAGCAGAGCATCTTATGTGATTGGCTTAGAAACATATTTGGCTTTTCTTCCGGTTGTTCCTGAGTTGGAATTGGGGTGCAAAATGCAGGTCACTGGCAGTTCAGATTCTGACTATTCTGGGGCAACTGTTGCAGAAACCATGATTTAGCTTCCTGGATTGATTGTTTGAGAGATTGTTTCTTATTTCTTATTTTCTCTCAGTATTTTATATATTTTTTGTCTTCTGAGTTCCATTGTTTCCACTGTGAAATCTGCTAGATTTTTGTTCTTTTGAAGGTAATTTGTCCTCTCTTACTATTTAAAAAATTTTCTCTTTGTCTTTGTTTTTCAGTAGTTTTACTACAATGTTCCTAAGAGGTTGTGTATTTATTATTCTCACTGTTCATAGGATTCATTGGATCTATGGATTGATATCTTTCACCAGTTTGGGAAAATTTTTCAGCTATTATCTCTTAACATTGCTGCTGCCTCAATCTCCTTCCTTCTTGAAATTCAATGAACATATGTTAGAATTTTTCACTGTAGTCCTACATGTCTTGCTATTTTTTCTAATTTTTCTATTCTTTTGTTTTCTAGACACTTTTTCTGACTTATCTTTAAGTTTACTAATTCTCTCTTCAGTTGTGTCTGATCTGCTCTTAAACTTTTTTTTGTTGGTTATTCTTTAATCCAGACTATGATTTTATTTATTAATTTCTTTCTAAATCTCCTTGACCTTAATAATATGGTTATTTCTAAGTTAGTGTCACAAACTCACATTTGTAGCCTCTGTGAACCTGTCTTTATTGTCTGCTGTTTCTATTAATTTTAGTTCATGTTATTTTACTCCTTATGTGTCTATTTTTTATTATGGGCTAGATACGATATTTGCAAAATTGTAGAAATGTTTGAGGTCCAGGATAATGCTATCTTTCTCCAAATTGGATTTATGTTTGTTTCTGCCACCTACACAAGTGTGCAAATACTCAAATGTTACCCAAAAACAATTTTAGAGATTGATGTAATTCAAACCTGAGCTACAGTCTCCAGGAGAGCCTTTTCTGCATTACCCTTTTCCTCAAGTCACTTTGAACATCTCTGTAAGAGAGAGTTCTAGCTTAGTATTATAACACATATTTGGAAATATAGTCAGAAAGGTGAGCTAAACCCTGAAATTGCATAATAATTTATACCAAATTGAGAACATGTTAAAGTTCCACATCAAGGAATGGCACAAGGCCAGTGGACTTTATTTATAAGGGGTATGATGGGGCTGGGATTTGGGTTGGTTGGGAGCGAATTACAGCAAAAGCAAGAAGTGAAGCCTCACTGATTTATTTGTTTTTCTGAGAGTTAGGCTTATATTTGATAAGTCCATCTATAGTAAACCCACGTGTTCCCCTCTTTACTATAAATATTTTAACCAGGCATTTTCCATTCCTGCCAGGTTTCTTTTTGTCCCTTTGTGCCAATTTTGTCATAGCTTAGGTTCAGATTTCTCACCCCGAATAGCTCAGCTTCGCATCTACCTTCCTCTATGCTAGAAATGGATGACCTGCCCCTTACTTTGCTGAGGCTTCTCCTTTCTTTATTCATTGCCATGAATATTCCTCTAAATGAAGCAAGCTTTTTTTCTGATCAATCCACAAGGAACCAATGCCATCAGTATTTAGCATGAAGCCCATCAACACTGCATGGTCTTCTGAAAGTAGCATAAACATTTATTCTTGGTAAGTTTACTACTTGGATAATCTTTTTTTAAATTTTTTTTAATGCTTATTTATTTTTGAGAGAGAGACACAGAGCATGAGCAGGGGAGGGGCAGAGAGAGAGGGAGACACAGAATCTGAAGCAGGCTGCAGGCTCTGAGCTTTCAGCACAGAGCCCAATACAGGGCTTGAATCCATAAACCATGAGATCATGACCTGAGCCAAAGTCGGATACTCAACGGACTGAACCACCTAGGTTCCCCTAATCTTTTTTTTTTCTAAATTACCATGTTGTTTTTTATGTCTTTGGTCTTGTTGATGTTTTAATGCATCTCTTCTCTCTGCTTTAGAAGAGAGCTCCAAAAAAAAGTTTTAGCCAACAATACCGTGAACTCATGAGCTCCTAGTATATAGGGTGCAGTGATGATAGTGAGGTCAAAATGCCATGAATTATTACTGGTGCATTCTTTTCTTTTAAATTTGTTTTATTGAGGTATAGTTGACATAAAATTGTAAGAAATTTAAAGTATACATAGTGGTGATTTGATATACATATTTGATACACATATACATACATTGTGAAAGGATTCCTTCAGTCTAGTTAATTAACATCCATTACTTCACAAATTTATCTTTTTTAAAATTTTTGTAGGAATCTTTGAGTTCTATTCTCTTAGCAAATTTCAATACTACAATTCAGTATTATTGCCTATATTCACCATGTTTTTTACATTAGATCCTCAGACCTTATTCATCCTAAAGTGAAAAGTTTGTTCTACTGGTACATTCTTCCAGTAAGTTGTTATGGAGCACTGAGTGGGGTGGGTAATTCTTTTTTGAGAGAATATGACTGTATTCGGCTGAAATAAGTTGATGTAGATAAAAGATTGTTTCAACCCCAGGTTGACTGACTAACTTCAGTTAAAGAAACAGCAGATTTGCTTTCGGTAATAGAGGTAAAATAACACTAATCTGTTCAAGGAAAGTTATTGTTAAAGTCTTATAATTTTTAAAATAAAAAGATCAATGGATTCATTTAGTTTAAGCTATAGGATCTGAAGAGTTACTTAAAATATAAAAAAATGAAAACAATTTAAAATGTAATATGTAAGCATGACTAAATAAATTATAGCATATCTATAAAATAAAATATTATATAGCCCTTAATAATAAGATTTTTTCAAAGATGAGGAAATGCTTATGTCTTAATGTGAAATGAAAGAACCTGAGCATAATGCATAAAATATCCCTGGAAAGATGCACATACCAAAAACTAAAAAAGCTGGAATGCTAATTTTTGTTAAGGAGGAGAAACAGGTGACTGAGAGTTAGGTCAGAGGAGAATCTTCTCTATATCCATTTGTACCTTCTGATCTTGAAACTGTGTGAATGTATTACTTAGTTTTTAAATATTAAAAAATTAAAATGAATAACCCAGAAATATAAATATTATATACACAGTATAATTTCAACTATGCAAAAATGTACATAGAAAAATATGTAGCAGGAACCATGCTCATATACCAACATGATTCTCTCTGGAATTATAGAGTTTTTATTTCTTCTTACTGTATTTCTGTATTTTCTATAGCTTTTATGTAAGAAAATGTATTTTTGATGAAAATAAATTTTATTTGAAAATAAATAGAAAATATGAAATTTTAAAAACTTGGAAACTATTTTAAATATCCTTTACAGGTTTACACCTTATCATCAAGTTTTTTCATTTAGGAATAAAGTCATCCTTTGGGAGGATTTTAATAAGTTTATTATAAGTGAATAAAATTTAACAGTGCATTTTCTTCAAAAGTTAAGTTGAAATGGTTTCCTGTTTCCATTAGTAGAAAAGGTCAATTTTCACTTAAAAGATGAAGTCCATTCTCAGAGTTAGGAGAATTGAATTCTCACAGTGGGTCTGCAGTAGCTATGTACCTTGAACAAGTAATGTAACTTATATAGGTTAAATAATTTTCAATTTGGAAACAAAGAGCTTGGGCTAGATTAAGGTTTCTAAGCTTTTGGTATAACTTGGGACCTGTACCCTTTTAAAAAAAGTACTGTGGAAACCATCATCAATTTGCCAACTTTTTGTTTCATTAAGGAAAATCATAGCAGTCAAACAGAACTCACAACTGCTACCCTCTACTATATATCATCAACATTGTTTCATAAAACAAAGGAATTTTAACACATACACAAAGTAGGAGAGTCATAATCATAAGATATAGGGTAATTATTTAAATTGTATTATTTAGTTTTACCAAAAAAATCATTATAAAAATGTTTTTCTCATTTTCTTGAAGACATGTGTTGGGGTCATGGTTTAGATAAGGACTATTTTCACTCTAAAATAGTATGATTCTAAGTAAAGAAATTGGCAACAAATTTATTTTAAATAGTTTGAGCTTATATTCTATACACTTATTCATGTCAATCAATTATAGATACAGTGGTGGCCCAAACCAATCATTTATGTTCACACAGAGCTTGAAAAAACAGTGACTTCCTTCAGTTATCAAGTAAGCATAATAATTTCATTTTTCAATACACAATAATGGCAGGTACTGGCCTAAATGCTCTATACCTCACTGAATATCACCATAAGCTCTGAGGTAGACAGAAGTAACTCCATGTTATCAAAGAATCTTAAAGTGACTGAATTTCCACAGTTGATTAGACTGGAATTTAGGTGCTATAAATTCTAAAACCTGTGTTGTTTTCATTTCCTCTATCAAAGTAATTTGCTTTCCTTGAATATTATATTGTTCATAGGCGATTTATATGATAACTCATTCTAAATCTCCAAAGAATATAGAAAGTGTTTGAAATCCATCCTTGCCCTCTACGAATTTAAAATCTGACCAAGGAGGCAACACACACACACACACACACACACACACACACACACAAGAATTTTCCTCAGAATGCAAGGCAACATAAAATTGTGCTGAATAAGTAATAATAAATACAGTAGGCAAATTTTTGAGGAAGGTAAAAACCACAGAACCAACTCTGAGACTTGAGTTGGGCATTTCAAGGGTAGGGGTGGGAAAAGAATATATACTTCAAGAGAGGAAAGACTTTGTGAACAGAAGTTTAGAAGGAAAATGAAATGCTTGTTCCAGGGAAAATGAAGAGAGCAGAAGATTGAAGTGAAAGTAAAGTGAAGGCCGATAAAACGGTAAAAATAGGTTAGAGTTGAATTGTGGAAGCCCTACACTGAAGACTTCTGACCAGCTAATGACAGGGCAGAGGCTGCCCTTGGGAAGGTTCAACAGTAGGGAATTGGGGAAGGAAGGCATGCATGAGAGCTAGCGGCAGAAAGAGAGGACAGCGATTTATTGGAGACATTAATGAAGAAGTCTGTGAAGTACAAGAAGAATGGATGAAAGAAAAATTGGAAAGAAGCAACATGTCAGGCCTTGTGATGGATTTCATATGAACAGTGATAAGGAGGGGAAGGATCAAATAAGTATCCCAAATTTTAAGCTTTATATTTAGTAGGAGAATTACGGTATGGTAGGCGAAAATAGGGACATCATGAAAGTTTATTTTGGAAAAAAAAAGAGAATTTAATTTTAGATATAAGTTTGGGAGGCAGCTTAACATGACAGACTGGAGTTCAAATTTTGTTTTTGCAATGTTGAGAAAAACTTGCTGAAAGACCAGGGCAAGTTTCTGTCTCTGTCTCTCATTCCCAGTTTCCTAATACGTAAAACTAAGAAGATAAAACCCACCAGTAGGGTGGTTCAGAGGATTAAATGAAATCTGTTTTTTTTTTTAAGTTCATTTGTTTATTTTGAGAGAGAGAGAGAGAGAGAGAGCATGAGCAGTGAAGGGGCAGAGAGAGAGAGGGAGAGAGAATTTCCAAGCAGACTCTGCACTGTCAACACAGAGCCCAATAAGGGGCTTGATCCTGTGAACCGTGAGATTATGTCCTGAGCCAAAATCAAGAGTCGGATGTTTAACTGACTGAGGCACCCAGGCACCCCGGAATGAAATCTGTTCTTAAAGCACCTATTGTAGCATGTACTGTATACAAAAGTTTTTTGTTTTTTTTTGTTTTTTTTGTTATGACTAAGTGTCCTGATAGCACTAACAAAGTTCACTAAATGGCTGACCCAATGAATGTCAAGTACTAGTGGAAGATCCAGTAAATAATTTGAGCTGAGAAATTGGAACTCAAGTGAATAGTCAGACTGGAGAGTCAGCTGTTAAGAATGATAGTTGATGCTTTAAGGGTTAGTTACCCTAGCAAGTGAGAAGAGAGAAGCTGTCAGACTGAGTGGTGAACTTGGGTAATATCTATAGTCCGAGGGTGTGAGGAGGAAGAGAAAACGTTTCATAAGGCAAAGACTTAATCAGAGAGCGAATAAGAGAAGAAAGAGGAGGTGATATTACAGAATTCAAGAGGGAATGATTTCAACAAAGAAGTAGTGAACATCTCCAAATGTTTCAGAAAAGGCACATACCATGTTATTACTTAAATTTTAGAGCAATTTCAAGAGTTGGCATGATTGTCAAGAGCATAGGAATAAAAGTAGTTGGGAAATAACTCTTTAATTTTCAAATGTTCCTTATTACAAGTTACACTTCATTTGTTTAATGTATCCAGAGAACAAAGGGCAAACTTCAACCAGTCTTTGTCCAAATTGTCACAAAACTAAATGATATAGTCCAACTGAGATTTGCATGTTGATGAGGCCAAGAGCTAAATGTCAAAGGTCAATTGCCTTATCTAACCTTCAATATCTGGTTATAACTTCAAGAGATCTTATGGGGCTAAATACATCTTCTGATATGAAAATCTGTCAACTTCATGGTCTTGGAAATATGATCTATTTATATTCATGACTTACATATGCCTCTGAAAAATCATAGCTGCGCATCATCCCCAATGCCCAGCTGCTGCAAGTACTTGGCATAAGGAGTTTGAGTTGAGGCTTTATTGGCAAAAGATGCCAAGGACTCCATTCAATCCAACTGAAATTTATGAAGTTACCACAATAGATTTATAAAAATGAGTTGGTTTGCAAAACATAGGCAATACAAAGAGTTAAAGGACATTGTCAAAGGGAAAAGGGGGTAAGGAAATCAAAGCAAGGATAAAATTATTACAGTGCAATGCATTTCATTTGCTAAACAAATTTGACTCTAAGTTTCCTAGTGGCCAGAGCACTCCCAGTTATGAGGTTGCTGCTACTATTTGTAAGATAAAAGGATGTTTCGTAAAAGCCATGGTTCTCCTGAAGCTGCAACCCCAGGGGAATTTCTCCTATGGGTCCTCATAAAGAGGAATCCAGCAAAGTGGCAGCCTGGGTTATCAATAAGATCCCTGTGTTAAATATAGTGATGCATTACTTAGGGTCGGGTCTGATAGCACCCCTCTATGTATGCACAATTCATTCAAGTCCATTCTCCAAGGAGGCAAATATGTGTGATCTAAACACACAGGACTCTCACAATCAGGTTTGGTCCCAGGGTAAATTTTAGGGTATCTAGCAGAACAGACAATATATATACCTTTCAGGGAATTTCCACAAACATTATTTTTCAAAAACCGGTCTCTGCTAAAGGACTGGACAGTAAGGAGTATAAGGTTGTATTCTCCAGTGAAAGCCCAGAGTACAAGTATTCTGTATGACCTAGGGCAGGCACATGTGCCTTGATCACTGGCAGACCCAGGGGAAAGACAAGGTTCTTTTGTGAAAGTGATCTAGTCTAGTTTAGCTCACAGGTGGTCAAACACTTCTAAGGGAACCCATGACCTAGTGACTGTGGACAAGTCACCATTTTGACTCCTTTGCGCTTATTCTCTCAGTTTAAAATAATAATGAAGATTCCTAAAAATATGTACTGTTTTGGTTTGCGCAGTTTCAAATGTAGTCTCCCATTTTTTCTGATTTGATCCTTATGGCAAGATGATGAAGCAGGGCAGACACAGTCTTCATTTGATAGACAATTCCCCCACAAAAGGAAGAGGGGGCTTCTAAAGATTTCTTTGAGGGCTAAGATTCCATGGTTTTCACTATGAGATGTCTTGTCTATCTGATCCTTCAGGGATAGCAGCCTTGATTGTTTAAGATTCACCTATGCTTTTTAAATGTAAAATTCTAGTTGGCAGGTAATGGCTTATGTTAGGAGAGCACCATGGAGGTGTTCCGTCAATATTATCCTGATTTCAGCCCACACTGTACACTTAAATCTTCCCTGTTCTAATTCTTCTTCACCGAAGTTAGGATGAAATCCTGTTAAACTGCAAGTTCAGAAATGTACATTTTTAAAGTTGTCATGCCAGCAGGCAAAAAAGAGTATGACTGAGTGACTTACAGCTTTAAAGATGCATAAAAGACCTTTATTTGGAGGCACTCCCAACCCCCTCAATTGCCCTTCACAACATTCATCTTGGGCAGGAAGGAAACGGATCTCTTTCCCCATGGTTTCCAGCCTCAGGGATGGTAATGGGGCATTAGTGGAATTCTCAGAAGCACCCCGCCCAGGATACATTGCAAATATTAACATGGGCAAGAGGCTGCTAGGAAGGCCCGATATCCCTGAGCTAATTGCCCTGCCCATTATTATGGCTTCATTCTACAGGGGATTCATTGGGGCACATGTGCAGCAACACAGACTGGAGATGGGAGAAGCTATTTAATGGCTGCAAAAATAGAGATGCCATGCAGGCCGGCACACAGATGTGGCCTTGCCCAGTATTACCAAATTCACGCTGGGCCCTGAGCCAACAAAGCAGTCGCAGGAAGGATGAGCAAGCCACCTCCATAGCATGTGGCTATTCCTTCAACTTAGGAAAAGAAAAGCCTTTGTTAGGCATTTACAATGAATGAAAGTGAAGATTTCCTGGATCAGTTTGCATTTCCAAGTATGCTTTCCTCTTCTATCATTTCCCCACCTCTTAATTGGGAGAAGTTTTAAAACCAAAATGGTTAGGTAGAGTTAAAGCTGGTCTGTACCAAAATGGAGCAGATTATCTTGTGAGTGGGTTTTCCATCCTCAGCCCTGAGCGGAGAGTGCATTTGTGGGGATATAAGGGTGTTTCATCCACAGTTTTCCTGTTCTTTTTGTAAACAACTGTCCTTCTCATGGTCATCATTAAAGTTCCAGACACTGAAGTTGGCTGAAAAGCAAAACGAAGTACGCTTTGAATATATTTTATAAAGGGGAGCGGGAGTGAAGCAGGAAAAGTATATTGAAATGTTTAAATAAATGTTATTCTTTTGGAAGAATGAATGTGTTGTAGACCAATGCTTCTCAAACTTTAATGTGCCTACAGGTAATCCGGGGACCTCATTTAGAAAATTTTTTGTTTAATGTTTATTTATTTTATTTTTTTGAGAGAGAGAGAGAGAGAGAGAGCGAGCATGAGTGGGGGAGGGACAGAGAAAAGGGTTGAGAGAAAGAATCCCAAGCAGGCTCCATGCTGTCAACACAGCCTGATGCGGGGCTCGATCCCACAAACTGTGGGATCGTGACCTGAGCCAAAATGAAGAGTCAGATGCTTAAGCTACTGAGCCACCCAGGTGCCCCTCCAAGGACCTCACTAATGGGCAGAGTCTGACTGCGGGTCGGGGGTGGGGCCCAGAGGGTCTGCATTTCTAACATGTTCCCACGTGATGCTTGTGCTACTGGCCCACAGACTACACTTTACATAGGAAAGGTATAAATATAGGTTTATATACCTTGTTAGCAACATTTCTATCATTAAAAAAAAATAATTCTGGACTACCCTCATTAGACCATTAGAAGGGCATTTTGCTCAAAGCCAAACGTGTAATTAAAAATGCTAGGAAGACAGGTCTGACTTTTTTACCATAAGATAGCAAACTCATTTCTACAAAATTACAGTACAAAATCTCCACTTTTTTCTCTAACTTCTATCACTTACATGTACTTTTCATAGCCATTTAGTAACATCATGCTTATTAATTTTAAGAGGACTAAGCAGTAGCCACTCTCAAAAGGGTCCCAGTTTAGAAAATAAATTATAGATTCACTCTATTTACAGCCCAAACCTGCTTGTATAGTTACCTGGCATTTAACAGACTGTTGTCCTGTATTGCTTATTATTTCTATTTGTGTGTATATCTTAGGTTTTTGATGAGATTACGACTTCTCTGAGAGCATTTCAATCATTCACTTGATCAATACTAAAACAACCTGGGGTCATTATCCATATACAATTGAAAGTTGGATTCAGATAGCTCTTAAGATCATAGAAGTCTGTTCAATAACTATCCGGGTAGCAGCAGCAGCCCTGGTAGAACAAATTCATCCATCCATCTATCCATCTATCTGTATGTCCATCTGTCCATGCATCCCATCATCGCTCCAAACCTTATTTAAAACCACTGTGCCAGGTGCTGGGCAGGATCCTAGAAGTACAACAGCAGTCAAAGTACAGCCTCTGCCTCCAAGACTTCTTGTTTATTTCTTCACATAGAAATATTTATTGACTCATTTTTACAAAATAAACTTTTTTTCCCCAGCTTATTCAGATGACAGAGATATCCTCTGTTTGGAGAAATAGGAACAGGAAATGAGAATCTATTGGAATGAGCACAGATCCGGAAATACACAGAAGGTGGTTTTGGCTCAGGTTCCAAAATGGTCCAACCACTTCCATTCCCTGGGCCTCAATTTTCTCATCTGCCAGTTGAAGGTGTTCAATGATTGCTGAGATCTCTTCTAGTCTTACAATTTTATTAGAGGAGTTTGAATGTTTTCTCCTTTCCTGTTAAAGACTTGTAGGAAGAGAAGAATTTTAGAGAGCTTTGAATAGCAGAGGGAATAAGACCGTAGAAGCCTTTGGAAATGGTTTGGGGCGCCTGGGTGGCACAGTCGGTTAAGTGCCCGACTTCAACCAGGTCACGATCTCGCGGTCCGTGAGTTCGAGCCCCGCGTCAGGCTCTGGGCTGATAGCTCAGAGCCTGGAGCCTGTTTCCGATTCTGTGTCTCCCTCTCTCTCTGCCCCTCCCCCGTTCATGCTGTCTCTCTCTGTCCCAAAAATAAATAAAAAACGTTGAAAAAATTAAAAAAAAAAAAAAAAAGAAATGGTTCATTGCAAGCCAAGAAACTTCTTCTTCTTGGCTTTTGGCACATTTTCCTTTTTACCTTTCTCAACTCCATCATTGGTTCTGCAGTTTACCAAGATCTCCCTTTATTTATTTTTTCACTAAAATTTGTTTTTCACATCTTTGCTATCAATCTATCTAACCACATACTTTTTCCTTTCTTGGCTCCCCCTCCTGTGTTTGTTCATCCTCTCAACTTTCTTTCCTCATATTTCTCAATGCCATCATACCTCACTTTTGCTTCTAAATTCTTTATTTTAATGTATTAAAGTCCTCGGTGGTTCAGTTGGTTATGGCTCAAGTCATAATCTCACAGTTGCGAATTCAAGTGCCTTATCGGGCTCTGCAATGACAGTGTGGAGCCTGCTTGGGATTCTCTCTCTCCATCTCCCTCTGCCCCTCCCCCCTCAAAATAAGTAAATAAACTTAAAAAAATTAAAAATATAAAAGTTGCATAACATTCCATGGTGTGGATCTTCCAAAAAAACCCAACCAAACAAACAAAAATGGATTGAAGTCTAATTGACTTCAAATACCATATTGATTTCAGGTATACAGCATAGCATGTGCATACATGCTATATA
The DNA here is from genome assembly GCF_018350195.1 of Panthera tigris. Lineage (NCBI taxonomy): Eukaryota > Metazoa > Chordata > Mammalia > Carnivora > Felidae > Panthera > Panthera tigris. The sequence goes on from NC_056664.1 coordinate 23,777,777, forward strand.
CATATATAGCATGATTTGACGTTTGTATACATTGTGAAACGGTCACTACTATGTGTAGTGGCCATTTCTATTCCAGTTCTTGCGATCAATTATCATTTTTGCTCACTCCATTCTTTTTCTTACTCTCCACCTGAAGCCATTTGATGTTTGCCACATAACCTGTGTTATTCATACATATTCTTCATACTTTTTCCCAGTGGACAATGGAGTGGTAGAAATATTGTATCTCTTGGAAAATCTGTCCATGTGATTTGGTATATGAAAAATTACCTGACATGCTCTGAATGGCTTATTTTTCTACAGATTCATTCATTTATTTGCTCAACAATACTTATTAAGCACCTGCTATAAAGAGCACTGTGTCAAGGCACAGGAAGGAGTGAAAAGAAGGACAAGATATGATATTTATCTTCTTGAGATATTAAATATTAGAAGAAAGAGTTGTAGTGGCACCTAAGGGGCTCAGTCGGTGAAGTGTCCAACTCTAAGGTTTTGGCTCAGCATGATCTCATGGCTCCTGAGATTGAGCTCCAAATTGAGCTCCACGCTAAAAGTGTGGACCCTGCTTGGGATACTCTCCTCTCTCCCCACCCCTACTTCTACTTATGTATGCACCTGCATGTGCATGCACTCCCTCCCTCTCTCTATCTCTCAAAAAAAAAAACATTAAAAAAAAAGAATTACAATGCAGTACGACAAATGTCATATTGCTATGAGAACATGGGATAGGAGCCCCCAATGACTGCTGTGTGAAAGCTTCTCTACTGTATTACATTTGACTTCCCAAACACTGTTGTTTCTTCTCTGCCACCCCCTTCCCGTGTCTGTAACTTAGGGGCCTTGCATTGGTGGAAAATGGCCTTATGCTCTGATTCTGTTTGGGCTATGTCAAACCCTAAAATAGTCACAACCTGTGACATAGACAACCTCTATGACAAAAAGGATCAGGATTCTGAAAGGCAATTTACACCTTATGCTTTCAAAGCAAAAAACCAAATAATTTTTGGCAAATCCATATTTGAGGAGATGGGAGTTATAGTGGTAGTGGTCGGGTCCTGAGGGGCAGCTCACCTCAGGAAAAACCACTGATTCAAAAACAAACAAACAAACAAACAAACAAACAAACAAAGTAGAAAGGGGGTGCTTGGGTGGCTCAGTCAGTTAAACATCTGACTCTTGATTTTGGCTCAGGTCATGATCTAGTGGTTGGTGGGAATGAACCCTGCCTTAGGCTCTGTGTTGACAGTGTGGAGCCCTGTTTGGGATTCTCTCTCCCTCTCTCTCTGACCCTCCCCTGCTCTCTCTCTCTCTCTCTCTCTCTCAAAATAAATAAATAAACATTAAATAAATAGAAAGACAGAAAAGAGGGAAGGAAGGAAGGAACTTGAGATTTCTGTGGATACAAAATTCTATTGATTCTCATCAATTAAAATTCAGAAATATTTTAGCTAATAATCCATTATTTCCTGTGAGTTTTTAGCATGTCATCACTTAGTAGAGCAGCTAGGAGAGAGATCCTGAGACAAAGAATCTAATATAGGACAAGGATCAGGGCAACTAACCTAGAGTGGGGTAAGACCCCAGAGAGTAGACTGGATGTGGGGGGGCACTGCAGTGGGAAGACCTGGCCACTGTGAGTGCAGTGTGACTTAGGAGGGCCTAAGACATCTGTGTAGGGAAGGAGGTCAACCGTACTCTCTGGGTAAGCTCATCCTTTCCCTGGCTCTAATTACGAGCATGTGCACAACCATACACCTTTCCCAGGCCAGGTCTCTCTGGTGAACCCACGATTCCTAGGACTTCTATTTGATATCAACCTGTCCCCAGACCTGCTCCTCTTCTTCCTGCATCTAATGTCACTCACCCACCCAATTTTCCAAGCTGAACCAGGTGTTGAGCTGACTCCTCGTCACTCAGTTGTGAGCAGGTGTCCACAGCAATGCTTCAGCCTGTCTACTGCTGCCCATTCTTGTTGTTATCCCTGAGTCCCAGCCATCACCATCTCAACACTACATCAACTTCATAGATTACTCACTGATTTCTCCACTTATTGTCATGTTTCAAACCATCTTCTACCCTGAAGCTGGAGTGAACTCTCTAAAGCACAAATCAGATGTGTCCCTCTTGCGTTCAACATTCCATTATCCACAGGATGAAATCCAAACGGGTTAGTGTGGAGCACCAAGACCTTCAGGATTTGAACCCAGCCTCAGGATGAGTCTTCTCACACCCTACTCATGGCCTCCAAATGTCAGCTATACCTAACAGTGCCCTGAATGTAGCTTTCTCTTGCTTTTGGGATTTTGCACATGTTGTCTCCTTGGCTGGGGTGACCTTCCTGCCTGCCAGTGCTTGGCTAATGTCTGTTTATCCTTCTAGGTCTCTGCTTGGGCATCTTCTCCTAAAAGAAGTCTTTTCTCCCCTCCATTGCCCCCAAGACTGGGCATGACATGCCTCTTATGAGCTTACACAGCACCTGACCTCACTCCTCCCAGCACTTAACACCCAGTTCTGTGAGTAGAGTGGGGCCTTGAGCCTGTTGACATTTCCGGTCCTAAGTGCAAGAGCTGGCACAGAGGGTACACTCAATATTTGATGAAAAAGGGGCAAAGGAAGAAAAGAGGTTTAGGGGCACCTGGGTGGCTCAGTTGGTTAAGCATCTAACTCTTGATTTTGGCTCAGGTCATGATCTCACAGTTCATGAATTTGAGCCCACGTTCAAGTCTGAGCTGACAGCTTGGAGCCTGCTTGAGATTCTCTCTCTCCCTCTCTCTCTGCCCCTATCCCACTTGTGCTCTCTCTTTCTCTCTCAAAATAAATAAATAAACTTAAATTTTTTTTAAAAAGAAAAGGGATTTTTTGGGGCGCCTGGGTGGCTCAGTCGGTTAAGCGGCCGACTTCGGCTCAGGTCATGATCTCGCGGTCCGTGAGTTCGAGCCCCATGTCGGGCTCTGTGCTGACAGCTGAGCCTGGAGCCTGTTTCGGATTCTGTGTCTCCCTCTCTCTCTGATCCTTCCCCATTCATGCTCTGTCTCTCTCTGTCTCAAAAATAAATAAACGTTAAAAAAATTTAAAAAAAAGAAAAGAAAAGAAAAGGGATTTTTGAGAGTAGTATGAACGGTGTTCACATCATACTTGTTCTATTTATTCATTTTCTTAACTTTTTCCCTCCCCCATTTTTGCTCATTAAGACCATAATATATGGGGCCCCTGGGTGACTCAGTAGGGTAAGCACCCGACTTCAGCTCAGGTCATGATCTTGTGGGTTGTAGTCTGCTGTCAGCATAGAGCCAGCTTTAAATCCTGTGTACCCTTCTCTCTCTGCCCCTCCCCTGCCTGTGCTCTCTTTCTCTCTCAAAAATAAAATAAACATTAAAATTTTTTTAAAAGACCATAATATATGGTTTTAAAATATCAATTAATAATCTGGACCTGGAATGACTCTCCTCTGGATGAATCCAGATTGATTATACAGGTGATGAATGACCATCTAGTACTGAAAAGTTAACATGGTTATAAGTCATTCCTTTGAAAAAAAAAACCCCCAAAACCTCAAACTCCATTATAAGCAATATATCATAGTGGTCAAAAGATTACCTTTGGTCTCTGAGAGACTGAGTTCAAGTCTTGGCTCTGCCATTTGCTATGACTTTGGGTAGATTATTTAACCCATGCCTCAATTTCCTTATCTATAAGGTGGTGATCGCAGGAGTATCGTATGTTTTTGAGGATTAATCAAGGTGTACAAAAAACTTAACACATTGCCATTTACTATACAGTGTCAAAAAATGTTGGTTATTATAATAACTAGTGGCAGCAGATCTCTGAAAGACTCTCTGATTTATTTCAACATGTATCTCTCTTTCTTTTTTTCTCTTACAATTTAGCAATTTATAGTCAGATCTGAACTGAACAGCCCCAGTCACTTCTTTCCTTTCCTCTCCATGTCTCCCTTCCAATTCCCATCTGATGCATGATTCCATGGCCCATCTCTGCTGCCCTGCATCAGGAATTAGTCTACATAATCATGAGATCTTTGGAGTTCTCCTTATGAGAAACATCATCTGAAATCCTGTCCCAACTTGAGAAAAGTGTTACAGATTATATACAGGAAAAGGAGTTTTATATAAGTTATAAACTCTCAGGTTTACGTTATTACTAGGACCTGTTATGATTAATAAAACATACATATTTCTTATCACATTCTACATATGACTAGTCATATCTTTGGGTGTAACATCTTGTTCCAGATTTAAACCACTTTTGTTTTTGCATCATAATATTTGCTACAGCTAAAGATCATCCTTATCAATATGAGATTTGGCACCTGGGAGTTGGGTGATAGAAGCAATAAAATCCAATAGCATCACTGGCTTAGTGGAGAAGTTCAGGTATTGAGCAACGATAAAAGATATTGTTGGTTGGAAAGCTAGTGACTCTTGTTGTGCTGTAGCAAAATGTTTGATCCAACTGTCACCTGCTGAATCATGTAAAGAAAGCACACAAACTGAATGTGTAGCTAGGGGAAAAGGTAGGGAATGTAAAACTTCTGTTTGTATTGGTTGCTTCTTGTGGCTTTTAGCCAACTACTACAATCAAGATATGAATTTGGGCTGGAGCTAGCCTACCTGTGAACAGAAATGGAAGGGAATACAGTTTCGCTACAGGATTGTCTCTGCCTGTGATCTAAATTGATTATGAGCCCTATAACTGGGAGTCTTGCTGGGGTGAAAAATCCAATTACTTTTTCTGCCCAGACTGACGCAGTAGTAAGACGCGACTGCATGTTCATCCAGCCTTGGCAGGAGATAAGAACGTGGGCCCAAACCCCTTTCAAGCATCTTCCCTCAGTATTCACTGCTAGACAATGGAAACAAGTCCAGCCATAAAGACAGATGAAGGGTATTGCCATCCCACCCAACTTTTTCTTTCTTTGCTTCAAAAGGTCTGAGGAATAGTCAACTTCAATTTGAGAAGGATGGGACTGGCAGAGCATAAAGAGCTATAAATAAAAGATCAGAGTTTTCAGGCATAGAGTTTCCAGACACAGTTTTAGGCTGTGGTAACTCACACTTGGAACTGACTGGAAGCAAATAGGTTGGAAGCTTTCTACATTTGGACAGAAATCTCTAGCTTGGCTTGCAAAACCTTCTAATTATTCAATTCTTAAAAGAATCCCTGGGTCCCAGCACCTGCACAAGAGAGAGTAGTTGTGGAAACCCTGCAGCTCCAAAGAACATCACATCTTCTAATGCCCATGGCTCAAATATAGCCATGGAGGAAAATGGACAAGGGAGAATCTCCCAGAGGGCAAAGCCAGAGGTCATGGTGGACAATGGACAACGGAGTTCAGCCAAGGCAGCAGCTACCAGAGGGGCCAACCAAGGCATGTACTGTTCATGTAAATGCAGATAACTTATTTTTTGGTTTGTGAATTACCAGACCAGGAGGAGCCACATCTGGTTGTGATGGAGATGACATCACCCAGAGATTCTGGATTTGGGGTGAAATGCAATACCTGGATGAGACTTTGGGATCATCTCTTTTGCAGAGGGAGACACATGTGTCTATGTTGGGGAAGAAGAGTATGCATGATTATTTGGGAAGCCAAACTGCTAGCTTCCTTCCAGAATCCATTCTTCTCTTCTCCTTTAATAAAAGAATTCTGATTTTTAACTAGGCACATTGTTGCCCAGATAGAAATCTTTATATCCCTGCCTCCCTTATCATTTAGTTAGAGTCAAGTATTTAAGTTCTGACCAATGAGATAAAGAGTAGTTGGGTTGCAAGCAGCCCTTGGAAGTCTCCTTAAAATGGAAGGCCATGCTCATTCCCCTTATCCTCCATCCTGCTGATTCCAATGTGGATGTTGTAGTTGGAACTTCCGTGGGCACCTTGGACTATGAGAATGAGGGCCTTGGAGAGCTCATAGAAGCACGATGATATCATGGAGCTAGCAAATTAGCCCTGAATTGCCTTACTTGTAGATCTTTTAAATGAGAAAGAATAAAGTTCCATCTTATTTAAGTGACTGTATTTTGGGATTTTCAGCTATGAAGCTGCATCAGATCATGAGTGACATACTCTCTCTGTGTGATTTGGCCAACTGAACTTTAAGAATATAAAGTAGTTCATTTAGTGTTGTGGATTTGAGGTCTCGTCCACTGATCAGCTGAACTATTTGCTGAGACGTTGAAAAGAAACGCCTCTGTTGTTTTAGCTTGGAAGCAGCCAGTGTTGGACTTAATTAGGATGCAAGACTGATACAGTTTCAGAGTTGGGAAAAAATTCCATAATGTTTTGCCCAATTAAAATGATTATAGAGAGTACACTCCCTGTGGCAAATGGCATCTTGCCTACTGTGGGGACAGAGAAAAAAACTAAAGGTTACGGTCTGGGTGGGAGTATCTCTATCACCCATGCTCTCTGATCTAGTCTTAGTATCCAGTATTAGAAAGAAGGCATGGTTCCACAGGTCTGATAATTTAGAAAAAAAAAAAAAAAACACGTCAGAAAAGTAGTCAAACTTAATATATTAAAACTCAGTTCAATGAATGTTTATTCTACTTTCTATGGGCTTACATAGGGTTTCTCAACTCTGACACTATTAGCATTTTGTACCAGATACTTCTCTGATGTAGGGGGCTCTCCTATGCATTGTAGGATGTTCAGCAGCAACCCTGGTCTCAGTCTTCTACGTTCTAGTTGCACACCCCCCATTCCAGTTGTGATAACCAAAATGTCTCCAGACATCGACAAGTGTCCCTTAGTGGTCAAAATTGCCTCCAGTGGAGAGCCATTGGATTAACACGAGGCTCAACACTAATTTCATGTTGTTTTACAATGTACAGGGCCTGCTATTCGCTGGTGTGCTGGGTGAAGAGCTACCAGTTTCCTGGAATTGAGACACAGGACCGAAGCTTATTTTAGTTACCTATACTTGATAGAAAATTTCGAAAATAGCTATAATTTAACAAGCACCTCATAAAGGTCACACACTCTCCTCAGTACTTCATATTTACTACTTATTTTGGGAAAAAAATTTTTTTAAAGCATAGGAAAGTACAGCAAAACAAAACAAAACAAAACCTTGAGCACATAGATACAGAGAAGAGGTTGGTGGTTGTCAGAGAGGGGGGCGGGCCATGGGCAAAGTGAGTAAAGGGGGCCAAAAGGTACAACCTTTCAGTTATAAAATAAATAAGTCATGAAGATGTAATATACAGCAGGGTGACTATAGTTAATAATACTGCCTTGCATATTTGAATGTTGCTAAGAGAGTGGATCTCAAAAGTTCTCATCACACACAAAAATTTTTTTTTGTAACTATATGTGGCAAAGGACACTAACCAGGCTTAGCTGTGGTGATCATTTTGCTATATACGCAAACATCAAACTACTGTAATATTATATGTCAATTATACTTCAATTTTTTAAAAAAGTACAGGAAGGTACAATAACAGTTTTTCTACATTTCCTGCCCAATTTCCTTCCCCTCAGAAATTTGGTTTGTATCCAGGCCATATTTTTATACTTTTACTATGGAGATATGCATCTCTAAACAATATTTGGTGTTGCTTTGGGTATTTAAGAATATTTACATAAATGCGTATCACGCATATCATAGTGTATGCAGCATTTTTGTACTCAAAGTTACATTTTTTGTGATTCCTCCATGTTGCTACACATAAACCTGGTTATTTATTTTCACTTGTATATAGTATTCCACTGTATGAATGTAGTGCAATTTATTTACCCACCCTTCTACAGATGGACATTTGAGTTGGTTCTAGTAAATCTCTATTATAAAATAAGACTACAGTAAACGTCTTTCTATGCCTCTTTGTGCACATGTCCAACACGTGCAGGGGTTTCTTCAGAAGTAGAATTGTTGGATCCAGAGGCTGGGATTATTTTTAACTTTACTGGATAATGCCAAATTGTTCTCCAAAGTGATCGAATCAATTTACATTCCTACTAGCAGTGCATGAAAACCCCTGACTCCCCACAATCCTCTCCAGTGACTGTTTCATCAAAGTTAAAAAATTTTTCTAATTTTATGGGAGCGAAATATCTCACTCTGAATTTCTCTGCATTATCATGCTTTTGGTGAAATTGCACATCTTTTCCTATATTTGTTGGCTATAGTGGTTTCTTCCGTGGGTTACCGTTCATGTCTTTTGCTCGTTTTTCTATTGGGTTTGCATTAAAATGTTTGCTTAAAAGAATTTTAGTATGTTCCATACTAATGCTTTGCTTATGTTATATGTTACAAATATCTTCTTCCAGGTTTTTGTTTGTCTTTAGTTTTTTTTTTTTTTTTTTTAATTTTTTTTAACGTTTATTTATTTTTGAGACAGAGAGAGACAGAGCATGAACGGGGGAGGGTCAGAGAGAGAGGGAGACACAGAATCTGAAACAGGCTCCAGGCTCTGAGCGGTCAGCACAGAGCCCGATGCGGGGCTCGAACTCACGGACCACGAGATCGTGACCTGAGCCGAAGTCGGATGCTTAACCGACTGAGCCACCCAGGCGCCCCTGTCTTTAGTTTTTAAAAGATATCTTTCATTGCGTTGAAGTTTTAAACCTTAGCATAGTTTAATTCATGTATGTATATTTTTATCATTTGCCTTTTTTTGGACCTTGCTTAAGAAATCATTTCCTATTCCAAGGTCATAGAGAAATTATCCTGTATTTCATAACGTTTTCATGTTTTAGTTAAACATTTATTTCTTTGAAGTCTTTTTGTGTGTATGGTATGAGGTAGATCTCATATACCATCTCTTAACCTTACAACAACCCTATGAGGAGGCATCATTCCCACTTTACAGATGAGAAAACAAAGATCTAGATAAGTGACTTGTTCAAGTTTTATAGACAGTAAAAGGCAGAAGAACCAGGACTTGAATCCAAGTTTATTTGGTCTCCAAAGGCCATTCTGTTGTACACATGGCATGATGCTCTACCAGAAGGCCAGGTACAAATAAACATGACATTTTCTCTTTCAAGAAATTTTCTTGCATCCTTATTGTAAGGGTACCACTTAACTCTAAATATACCCTAGATGGGAGATGATTAAATTCACTTATTTTCCTTCTAGTGTAGAGGCTCAGGTCCACTTTGGCCCTGGGTCCTCCAAGCCTTAACCAGTTTGAAACACCAGTGGATTGGACTGAACTGGGAATTAAAAGAAAAGTGGGAGTGGCCTCAGCCACCACTGAATCTTGGAAATTCATCTGTATGTTTAGGATTCTCTTTCTTTTCTGGTCAGTTGTTCTCTGTAGGTAGATATGGTAGAATCAGGGCAGAAAGAAAAGTCTAGAACAGCCGTTTGTAGCATGTTACTGTTTTCCCCCATTGATTTATAAGATTGTTTCATAATATAAGACTATTAGCTCCTTTTCTGTAATTTTTATTGCAAATATTTCGTCAAGTTTGTTATTATTCTTTTAGTTTGTGATATCAGTATGTTTTGACTTATCTTTGGTGTAATCAAATCTGTCAATCATCCCCATCATTTTTCTGTTACTTTTATGCTTAGAAACTCCTTATGAGCCTTAGATCGGCTTAAAATAACAAACAGTTTCCTTTGGAAAAATTTTAAAGTTTTCTTTAAAGTCGCTTTTCATTATATGGTTTAATATGAAAAGTAATTCCCTTCCGTTTACCCCAACCTCCACCTCCACTCCCCCAAGGTATTTACTCTTAACAGCTTCTTGGATACCAATTCCAGAGTATTTTCATAAATGTAGAGCAGAAACTACATTTGCAGCAACAAGTCATTTAGTGGGCTTTTTCACACCGATTCAGAGTTGTGTGTCCCCAAACTGATGACTATTGGATTTAATTTTCTCTAATCTTAAGGGAGCTACAAATCTCACCAAGAGGCCACCAAACCGGCCCTGCAGCCACCTCCCTAACCTTTTCTGACCTATATATGCAGAGGCAGGAAGGTTGTGGGAGGAGCATTCGCAGGAGTAGCATTTCTTGATCTGGAGTCCTCAGGGATTTGTGGATGGAATTCAGGGGGGTCATGATCATGAGTGGGAAGAATAAGTCCGTCCTTATTTTTACTATCTTCTGGCTGAAATTTAGCATTTCCTTCCATTACGAATGTAGACAACAAACCATAGTAGTATCAGCAACACATGTAACTTTGTCACCAGTAGAAGCCACAGGTGTTTTCATGTTACACACAGTTGTTGCAGATACCTCAAAATATCATTTACACTCAGCACCACTTAGAAATCACTGAGAGGATTGTTACATGAAGCAGCATACATATTAGAGTACAAATTTAAAAAAATGTTTTTTTCCTTTGTAATATTAGTTTCCTTTGTAATATTGCATATTTTATTTTATAAACATTCTAAGAAGAGGTCCATAAGTCTTTTGACATAAGACTACCAAGAGAATCTATTCACGAGAAAGATCTGGATAGAGGGTTTGTGGTTTGGGGTCTTCTCCCATTGGTCCCTCACAGCCAAATGAGAAGCTTCCAAGTTGTCCCTAGTAGATATTGAGTTGTGCTATCTTGCTGGTATCCCATTCAAGGTGGCTCCTCTCCCCATCCCTCAGGCTGTGATGGGCATTGCTGGGATGGTTGCCTGGGGGTGAGGCTGTGAGTGGAGATTACCTGGAGAGCATCTTCTGGGTCAGACAATAGTACCACCCATGGGTGGGCCCCTCCAGGCACAAGAGCACAACCACCAAGACAGATGAGGCTGCAAGAGTCCAGTGAAAGTGCTTTTGCCCTATTCTTCTTGTCCTCCATCCCCTCACCCCCACCCACCCTCAGAGGGGTTAGAAGCAGCAGGGAGAGGGAGAGAAAGGAAGAACCTTGCAAAAGGAGAACCTTATTCCTCCTTTCCAGATGGACCCTTGGGCCACAAGTCCAGCCTGGGATGGATGGAGGGGAAAAGCCTTTGGATGTGAATGGATATCAAATTAATCTTTGACTTAGCCTGGACTTTAATATATGCAATAGAATCTTAGTGACCAGAATGAGACTGCTTTTGAAGCTGAGTGACTAAAGAGCTGTGTGTTCAGCCCAAGGAGTCGAGAAGAGACTAGAAAGGAAGATTTGAAGGCAGAGGTTGAAGGAAAAAAAAAAAAAAAAAAAGAAGCTATTTCATGGCAAACCCCACACAGTTCAGACTGTCCATTGTACTGGTCTCATGTGCTTGCATATCCATTTGTTCTTTTTTTTTACACAACTCACTTTTTTTTTTTACTTTACTTATCTGAGTTACATATATTTTTATGGTTTCACTTTTTAAAAACATGTAACTCTTTAATTCAAGTGGAATTTTGCCACGCGGGAGGTGGGGATGGGGGGAGAGGGCAGTGTGACTTTTACCCTGAAGTTTGGAGTCCCATTGTGACCAACCAAGTCCTTGATAGTCCGCACACCTACCCGGCAGGTTTCACTGGAAAGATGTCGCCATTGCTCCTGAGGCTTGCAGGGCTCCTGTTGATTATGGTTTGGCAGGCTGCTGCTCAGGCCCTGGGGGAGGGAAGGAAGGACAGCAGGCTGAGTCACGGGGCAGATACCTAATGTGTAAGGAGAATCTGAGCCAGAGCTGTGAGGGAGCATCTGGTGGACACACTGGCAGGACCTTGGTGTCAGTGCTTCCTGCCTACGGGCCGTGGTCTGGACAATAAGGCGGGGGGTTGGGGGTGGAGTGGTTTGACTACCTCAAATGGTTGAGGCTGATGGCCAGAAGGTGGGGTGGATCTGCTGAGAGCTTTTGAAGGATCTGAGGCACCTTCCCATCTCTTCCAACCCCATCTCTTCTCAATGTTGTGGGTAGTCGCCATATTCATCCGTCTGGTCTCCTGCCTCATTCTGTGCCCACCAGGCAAATAAGTCTTCCTTCCAAACCCACCATTGCTGTCTGTCTTCCCAGCTTGAATCTTTTTCCTTACTTTCACTTACTTTCTCCATCTTAAATCTTTTTCTCTTCCTTTCATTGTGCTTATTTAATGCCTTCTCTCCTCATTTTTCTCCATTACCCCTTTTTCTTAAAAAAATGCAAAACAGAAGGATCATAGAGAATTTTCTTCCCACTTTAAACCAACCCCATGTATACCTTTAAAATTATTATATACTAAAATTTTTTATCGTGTAGTACTCCATACATACAAAAGGGTATAAAATAAAATGATCCCCTTGTATTTGACACCCAAAATAAATATTACCACCTCTCTCCTTCCCCTTCACACATTACCAATACCTTGAATTTTTTTACGTAGATTGATTTTTGCAGGGGGTAATACTCCAAGGAATAGTTTGTGGATTAAGAATGCAAGGATGGGAGGTGGATGGGAGGTGGGGGGGCAGGGTCAAAAAGTCCCCTTCTGGGGCTCCTGGCTGGCTCAGTGGGTTAAGTGTCCGACTTTGGCTCAGGTCATGATCTCAGGTTAGTGAATTCCAGCCCCACGTTAGGCTCTGTGTGGACAGCTCGGAGCCTGGAGCCTGCTTCGGATTCTGTGTCTCCCTTTCTCTCTGCCCCTCCCCCACTCACGCTCTGTCTCTCTGTGTCCCTCAAAAATGAATAAACGTTAAAAAAATTTTTTTTTAAAACCCCTTTCTGCTCACATAGGATATGCGTTAGACTGAGGCCAGGCACAGACCCTGGATTGTTATCACTTGAATTAGATCATAACAGCCCCCTTTAAAAGGCATGCTGGTTATTTAAGTAATCTACTACATTAGTAGCCTTTACTACTAGAGGTAGGGCTTCTATCTTAACTACTCATAAAAATGAAGAGAGGGTGGGAGATTCATGATTCAGCAGCATTTCATGTAAAAACCGAGGGGCTTTGTTAACTGTAAGACTTCTATCAGCCAAAAGTGTTAAGTGGCTTTGAACGAGATGCACACAGATTGTGCTACCAGAAGTGCGATGTTCCAAACATAGGAGCAAACGCTGGAGTCACGTGACAGCCGGCCTAGCATGTGCAATGCTAAGTAAGCATCAGGGGCGCCTGGGTGGCTCAGTCCGGGAAGTGTTCGACTTCAGCTCAGGTCAGGATTTCGCCGTTCATGAGTTCGAGCCCCACTTCGGGCTCTGTGCGGACAGCTCGGAGCCTGGAACCTCCCTGGGATTCTGTATCTCCCCGTCTCTGCCCCTCCCCCACTCGTGTTGTCTCTGTCTCTCTGTCTCTGTCTCTCTGTCTCTGTCTCTCTCTCAAAAAAGCGCCCCCGGAGGAACACAGGCTGGGTGGGGGCTTGAGAATGTTCCAGGGGAGGCTTCTGTGGAGGAGGGGCAGGCCTGCACAGAGGGTGCCAGAAGGACCTGTGTGTGTGCTTAAATTCCCCGGATTTTACCGGAGGCCCGTTTCCTTAAGGGGCCTCCCCGTTTTTAGCTCCTCTCCATTCCCACCCTTCCACAGCACGGTCACCACGTGTCTTCCTAGAGCACAGATTGAATCATATCAGGCTCCTCCAGAAAAACAGGTGGTGGCTTCACCGTCTTCGGGATAACAACGAAACTTCTTAGCGCGGCATTAAACGTCCTGCGTGGCCTGGCGTCGGATTTCTTTCTGGGCTCAACTCCAGTGACCTCTCCAATGACATCTCATGCACACGGAGCCCGATCACAGGGCAGACTTTTCTTGTACCCTGTAGAGCGTGCATTTCGCAGTCCTTTGCTCTTGCCGTGCCCTGTGACTAGACTAACTCTCCTTGCGTTCTCTCTTCATTGATTTTTTTTTTTTTCCATTCTTCCACATCGGATCCAAATGCCTGTGTGGAGCCTTCCTTCCCAGAGTCCTCTGGCTCAGGTGATATCCTTTCCTCTCTCTCTGGGCAATTTGTTGTTGACAAGGGGTTGGATTTGCACATCTGCCTAGATGGTAAGCTCCTTAAGGTTAGGGAGTCTGTGATTGATATAGTACAGTCTGTGTATACATATATTTACAACACGCTATGCTATATATACTCTATATTTTATATTTATATATTGTATATTACATGTTTTTATATATTTCATACACTGTATATATTATATTTTATAATTTTTTTGTAGCTCTTCTCTTCTATCTGAGGACAGACACACTGTGGATGTGCATTGGTTTCTTCAACTGCCTATTGGAGGAGAATACTTATAGGGAATACAATCGATGTTTCACTGACTTTACTCCTGGCCCTTGGAGTCTGATCCAGTGTAGCTCGTGAATACGACTTTAAAATTGACTTGCTGAGCCAAGTACCGAAGCCATTCAACTTTGTCTCCCAAAGAATTTCTTTCCCTCACTTGGGAACATGTAAGTTATATTATCTGTGTTTGGAAAAACACAGAATTAAGTCTCCATTATCAATTCTATAGTTTACCTTCAGCAGATGCTTTTACTCTCACACTAGTTTCATTGTGCCACCCAGACCTTACCTTGAATAGTTTGCAGACTACCCGTGGTGTAGACACTTATTCTAATAACATCTCAATCCAAACATCACCAGGAAAATATATTTTCTGGAAGAATATTGGCTGATGATTTCAGACCAGAAAAGCTTTTGGATTTTTGGATGTTTCAGGTTACCTATATTAGAATCTTTACCTTTTGATCCTAATAGTCAAAAGATGATGGGGTCATTCACCTTTTTCAATGATGGATTCATAATTCCTGAAGTACCAAGTCTTCTGCATGTTGATGTAACAGGACTCATTAGGTCTATGTCTTGGTTTGACAGATATTCCCTCCATCAAAACAGTGAACAGACTGAGTAACTTCGTCTGTCTGGGCTATGGATATACAAAAGGTCTGAGAATAATCTGGAAATATGGATATGAGTTCTGTATTCTCAGCATGACTTGTTGATTCTGCAGGGTGTGTGTGTCTGTGTGTGTGTGGTGTGAGTGTGTAAGAGTATGAGTGTGAGCATGCATGAGTGCACCCATGCAAAATGAAGTTTCAGAGAAAGTAGATTCACACAGGCTTGAAGGAGGACTGAGCAGGAAAAGGTAGCAGGGCCTCTTTGGATGTTTGATCTAGTCTGTGTGCCAGCAGGAGGGAGAGTCTGGTTTGGAGAGATTCCAGGGGCAGGAACAAGGATGCTATAGAGGTGGGGTTCATGTGTTTGGAGAAGAGGGATTTTGTCCCACTTCAATTGTTCTCATCACTGTTGTAATTTATGACTCTGCACGGATGACTACCCTACTAGACTGAGGAGGTATGCAATAGATTTTAAATAAAGTTGATTTTCAATTGGCTTGATACTTACAGGGAGATTGGGACCTAGGAGGAAGCAAGAGCTCTGGGAAGGTGATACTTAGAGGGAGATTGGGACCTAGGAGGAAGGAAGAGCTCTGGGAAGGTGGGGACTGGGCTTGAGAAATAGAAGTGAGACCAGGTCCAAGCCTGTGTACATATGGGTTTGTACTAAATTAGTGGAATAATGTGGAACTATGCAAGTAGTTTAGGTTGCCTCTAGATTGTACTCCAACCATGCTTTGGATTGGAGAAAAATCATTTTTTCCACTTCAAATGGCCACCTGACCTTGTTGTATTGGAGTGCACAAAGTAGGAAGTTCACGGAAAGGGTCTTGAACCCATGGCATCTCTTTGAAGGTCAATTGCTCTTGGATCTCTTTACAGTTGGAAGCAGAAAGCTATTACAGCAGCCAGTGCCTTCTGCCCAAGGGCATGCTGGGATTCCTGATGAGCCCTCAATGAAATGTACTTTCTTTCCCTTTAGAAGCAAGAGTCCCAGACTCCTCTTCCAGAGTAGAGTGGAAACTGTCCTTTCTCAGGACTTTGGGTTCAGCCGTGTTTTAGTTTAGCCAACAGTCAGCTCAGGACCTTGAAGCAGAAATAACTGCATGTGTTCTAGAACTGCGAGAGATGAAGGAGGAAGGCAGTGTAAGGAGAAGGAACTGAACAGGAGGAAGCCGAGGCAAAGATACAAAGATGATCATCTTTGAAAACTGCCACCAAGGCTAAGGAAGGGACTCCAGAGATAAGAAAGGTGACATATAAGGGGTTGAGCTTGAGACAAAGTCCATCTTACCAGTGAAGCCACCGAGATGTTTAGAGAGCAAATGTGAGTCACATGTGGACCAGTCTCTGGCTAATCATGTGGGCTCAAGCCTAATTTTACCGTGTGTGACTAGAGATAAAAGAAGTAGCAGTCAAGGCCATTTCATGTGAATGGAGTGATAACAACCTAATGAAGAAACATTTTTCAGCTAGGTGAAAAAGAAAACCCTTAAAAAAGTAAACGTAAATTCAGAACCATGGACTAACTGTAAAATCAGTCCTTGCCAGTATTCTAAAATATGAACCCTCCACTCAACAAATGGCTTCTGTCAACAGCACAAAGCTTGCTGCCATAACCTGAAGGAGAGGCAGTAACAGACTTTAAATGTGGAAAAGATTGGTAACACGGAAGCAAGAGCCAGCAAGACTGAAACCAACTAGTCCTAAACCACAAACACCAGAAAAAAAGTCAACATACCATTTGTCACCATTTCACCACCAGCATTGCTTAAATAGCCTTCATTGAGGACGCTGAGCCCCCAGGTGGCAGCTGAAATCCTCAGCAAACAGTGCATTTTATTGTGGTGGCGTCCCACCCGAAAGGGCAGCTGGAAGCAGTTTGTCAGTGAAAATGTAAGAAAGAGAATCCGTGACCACTCAGGGCTTATGTTAAATATCAAATGGAGGTACTTCAAAATTTTAATTTCTTTTGGTGGGGGTGGCGGGTTGGATGGAATGGAGAGAGACAAGGAGAAAAGAAAACACTACGCTTTGGGGAAAAAAAAAGAAGATATTTGGTCAGAGGGATGACTTGATCATTTTCCCCATTGTTCGGTGTTGGTTCATGCCCCCCACAGCAGGTGAGCCCGGAGTGTCTGAAGGGATGTATATTGCCCATCTACCTCACATATGGACATGAAGGTCTTTTTGTGTCTGAGAAGACCCCTTAAATTTTCTTCTCAATACATAGGTAAGATTTCTACCCTTCTGCCTCTCCTGAATGCATGTTGCTTGGCTACACTTCATTACTTACCGATTTGGATTACCTCAAGTGGGTTGAAACAAAGAAAACTCATACTTCTCTGAAAACCCTTTGTTCAGTGGAATGCCATACTTGTCTGAACTCATCCGCCGTATTTGCCGATGGCTACTCAATGTCAAGGAGCAGAGATGAGCAGATATGTTTGCAGATTCTATGGCATACTTTCTTTAGTTACTAAAATATAAAGTTACCAAAACTATGTATCTAAATGTATATATAATATATACTAGGGTAAGGCAGAGAGTGTGAGTGTGGACATTAATTGTGGGCCTACTTCCTGTCAGGTATTTTTTTGAAATTATATTACTACTTAATCCTTACAACAATCAATGAGTTATCCATTATTTCCCTCATTTTACAAAGGAAGGAATGGAGACTCAGTAACCTATTCACAATCACTTTAAAGGTAACAGGCACTTTTTGCATGGCAACCTGTGGTCTTTTTGTGAGACATTAGCTGCCATGATGCTGCAATTGTGTGGGGAATTTCAGCAGTTTGAATGCTATCAGAATGAAAGCTAACTTTATGATACATTTATTGGTGTTTTCACCTCTAAACATTGAATGAATGGTGGTGGAGGGGATAATACGAAGGGAAGCATTTTGGGGATCACATTGGTAGTGATTTCCTGTAATGTTTCTTCTGTAAATCTAAGTTGTCACTTAGAAAATCTGATGCAGCCGACAGTGTATAATACAGTTGCTTTCATTACTGGGTAATCTGCCCATTTGTTTCCAGCTTTGACAAGAATGGACAAACTTTAGAAAAGCATGGAGACTCTTGCTTTTGATAAGAGAAGGTTGCTTCAGAGTAAAAATATTGGCAGAATACCACAGAGTAAATCCAACAAGGTAACTTAGTGCCACCTTGCAGATATCCTCAAATTATTTTGTTGGAGTTATTAAGGGAAGGAATAGATGTACAATTCAAACTCTGACTCAATCATGAAAGTAGCAGAGGTAGATACTTTAATATTTCTACAAATATCTCTTGAACTCTCAGGGTTCATTCATTTTAAGTTAACTAAAGATAGACCATGCCAAAAGGCATAAAGAACTAAACTTGATTTCTTTCTTTTTTTTTTTTTAAATTTTTTAAACATTTATTCATTTTTGAGAGAGAGAGAGAGCATGTGCAGGGGAGGGTCAGAGAGAGAGGGAAACACAGAATCCGAAGCAGGCTCCAGGCTCTGAGCTGTCAGCATAGAGCCTGACGCGGGGCTCGAACTCATGGACCATGAGATCATGACCTGAGCTGAAGTTGGACACTTAACCAACTGAGCACCCAGGCACCCCTAAACTCAACTTCTATTTACTTCCCCAAGGACTAGTTATATCTTAACACTCAGTTTTTTGGTGCTAGCAAATGGTACAGGGAGATGATAGGTGTGCATCTGAAATAATGCTTTAAGATTTCTCCTATATTTTAAATTGCTAAAAGCAGAAGCCAGGCTTAACTCTGTTTGGGCCCCTGCAGACCCAGTCTTTGCTCTGCTCCATGGCTTGGGATGCTGACAGATGAGAACTTTATCAACAGGCTTCCTTCCTCTGCCTTCTAGTTGGATACAACCAAGGGGAGGCATCTTTGCAAATCTGGAGAGTGGAAGGACACAGAGGTCTAGGCTCTCTCCCCACTGGGTTGTGGTGAATTCAGGAGGACATCTCTCACTGAACAGTTGCCTTCTTCAGGTTCTGATAATCTACCTCTTCAGGTGCTGGTGTCTCCCCACTGTTGCTAGCCCAGGATCCTGCCCAACATCTTGTTGGATTCCCTAACTCTGCCCATACCTCCGTCAGTAACCTCTTTATGAAAGTCTCCTCAAATTAGTTTGGCCATGCCACCCAACTCTTGCCTGAACCCTGACCGACTGCTTTTCAGCACAGTGCTTTATACATACATACAGAGGCTTTTAAATTCAATGAAAAAGAATGGCTTGACCCTTCTGATATTTGCATTCAAATATTGCTTATTGTAGGGTGACCAATTGTCCCTGTTTGTTTGGGTCTGAAGGGAGCTCCCAGGATGCAGGAATTTTAGTTTTGAAATTGGGACAGTTCTGGGCAAACCAGATGAATTGGTCACTGTAGCAATACGTTTTTAAAATTTGTAATTGGTTTAGAAAAGCATTATCTTATCTTTGAAAAGATTTCTATGATCATATTTAAGCTAAAGTTGTTTTACTAAATAGAGTGTTCCCCACTAATGAGAAAATTTGTGTCTGAAATGATTCTTGTAAGGCACATCGGTGTAATGTGAGCAGAGGATGTGTTATTTTTTTTGCCTGTTCAAATCTGTTTACTCTCCAGAGGAAGTCACCCAAGGAACTAGTGAGACATCAGGGTGATGATGTATAAGTGCTTACTAAGAAGTTTTGAATGAATAGAGGGGCAAAGTACATCACAGTGAAAAAGAGCTGCTTGAATATGGTTTCTGATTTAAAAAACACTTTTGGGCATTTTAAATGACAGTTCTCTGTATCCCTGTCCTTCCAGTGTGCTGTTATCCTGAAAACGTAGGAAGATATTTGCATATTAGGAAGAATGTATTTTATTGCTTTGTGTAACTAATTCCATTTGTTGGTATATTTTAATTCCTAAGAGATCAGTTTGAAAAGAAAAGCGACAACCTCAAACAAAGCTAATATTTTAAGAAGAAATCTTTATTTACATGTTGGGATATAGTTGGATTATATATATTTTTCCCATCAGAAATGTGTTTATTAAATGACAATATTAACAGTGATCATACTGCTTTTGTAAATAGGCTGCCTGGGAGGAGGAAATTCAATAGAGTTAGAAATCCACCATGATCTGAATGCTTTTCAATTCAAGATATTATTTTCTGGTAGGAGAGCTTTTGACTATTCACTGTAGGAAGCCAGAATTGCAAATATGTATCCCTTTACTCCTGCCACTCACTCTCAATCTTCTTGATCTACTTCTGTTCCCCAAATCATTGTTCTCTTCTAAGAGCTGGACAAGTCATTTAAAACAAATTGGTAATATTGACTGTGGTTTAAATTAGAATTTAGTAATTTACCTCAGGTGTGTTTGGAGAGCTCCCTTTGGTATTGTCTCTGAAATGGCTGTTGTCAACATTGTTTTCTGACTATAAACTTACTATAAGGAATGTGTGAAAGATATTGACCTAAGTGTATTAAATTTACCTCATTGCAATAAACATTTATTGAGTGCCTACTATGTGTAAGAGGATAATAGAAAATCAGACTTCATAAAAGGAAGGTATCACTTGAAACATCACACAGATGGAAAGAAAAAAAAAAGCAGTAGTCACTCATTTGGGTTAAGTTTTAAAAAATTACATTCTGTATATTCATAGCTATTTTTAGACCGAGTTTTCAAGATTGGATTCCTCTTTTCTTTTGTAACCTTGTGCAACTTGTAAGAGTTTAACTCCATGTTCATAAGTAACATTTTTTTTTCTTCAGAGAAATGTGAGAACATGAAATAAGATCCTAGAGTCCCACAGTAAATTTTCCATGGCCTCCGTGGCTTGTCCACAGATGTGCCTTGCAGGATTATTATGTGTTGCTCGTGGCTGAGAATGTAGTAGAATTTCAGTTTAATGGACTTAGTAATAATTATTGGGTCACACTCCTTGGTTGCTGTTGCCATCCAAATGGACTGCAGAAATGAACACAGAGGTCAAAGAACCTGTGCCCCTGTTCAACACAGACAGGAGCATCTGGTCCAAATGTGAATTTTCTTTGGTGGCAGAGACCACTTTCTTTCTCCGTAATGGCAATAGGAAATGTGCTGGGGAAATGACAAAAGATTGTCAGAATGGAAGTTTGGGTGACCATTCCAGTGAAGAAATTGTGCTGACAAAAACAGATCAAGAAAATCTCACATTGCAAGTGGGCAGATTATCTGATCATAACTCAAAATGCCTCATCCTGGCTAATAATGGTGTGTTTTGAGGTTTATCAGTCAAGGGTCAGCCCATAATAGTTCTTCTGCCTTTGTTGTCTTCATTATAGCTTCATTTCTTTGGCTCCAGATGTTATTTTCATGTTCATGAAAATGAGTCATTAAAAGCCGTAAAAAGTGAATATCTTATTGTTTAAAGCAATTAAGTAACAGTCTGCTCAGGTCTTGTAAGAATGGGGTCAAGATAGGTGTATGGATGGGGAGGGAGGCCACCTGACGTGGGAGGAGTACTTAAAGGAGGGGCAAGATTCAGTCAAAGTTTAAACTGTTTGATGTTACATTTTGTCCAAGGACGATATGTATTAATACAGTTAAACATATCTTTTTTTCTCCTTTTTAAAAAAATTTAAATTCAGGTTAGTTAACATATAGTGTAGTATTGGTTTCAGGAGCAGAACTTAGTGATTCATCACCTATATATAATTCCCAGTGCCCATCCCAACAAGTGCCCTGCTTAATGCCCATTACCCATTTAGCCCATCCCCCCGCCAACACCCCTCCAGCAACCCTCAGTTTGTTATCTGTATTTAAGAGCCTCTTATGATTTGCCTCACTGTCTGTTTTTTATCTTATTTTTGCTTCCCTTTCCCTATGTTCATCTGTTTTGTTTCTTAAATTCCACCTATGAGTGAAATCATATATTTGTCTTTCTCTGACTGACTTATTTCACTTAGCATAACACATATCTTTTGACCCTGAATTCCACTTTAAAAAGTTTATATTAAGAGGGGTGCCTGGGTGGCTCTGTCTGTTAAGTGTCCGGCCCTTGGTTTTGACTTGGGTCATGATCTCATGGTTCATGAGTTTGAGCTCCCCCATTGGGCTCTGTGCTGTTGGTGTGGAGCCTGCTTAGGATTCTCTCTCTCCCTTCCCTGCTCGCACTCTCTCTCAAAATAAATAAACTTAAAAATTTTTATATTAAGGAAAACCCAACAAAATACATGCACAAAGGTGTTTATCACAGTATCATTTAAAAGCAGTTAAAATTTTTTTTAATGTTTATTTATTTTTGAGACAGAGAGAGACAAAGTATGAATAGGGGAGGAGTGGAGAGCCGGAGACACAGAATCTGAAGCAGGCTCCAGGCTCTGGGCTGTCAGCACAGAGCCCAACGCCAGGCTTGGAACTCAGGAGCCGTGAGATCATGACCTGAGCAGAAGTCGGATGCCCAACTGACAGAGCCACCCAGGTGCCCCTAAAAGCAGTTTCAAAGTGAAAATAATTTGAGTGCTTATCAGTAAGGAGTTGGGATTCTCTGCAGGAATCCAAAATGTTGATGTAGATGTGTATTTCATGTAAAGCCATGGTGTATTATTTAAAGAGAAAAAATAACAAAAAATATGTCTAACATCATCCAATTGTTTTTAAAAAAATACTTGAGTTAAAAAAAGAATCAATATATAGAGATAAATTTGCATTAATTGCATTAATTACATAGAAAAGCTTAGTACTATAAAATATTTTTTCTGAATAGTAGGTTATATGAATATGAAATATGAATGATTTTTTAAAATTTGTTTTATACTTTAAAAAATAATTGTACACATATTACCTTAAAAATCAGAAAAACAACAAAAACAAACAAAAAACTTCTCATTTTAAGAACTGAAATACAACTTTGCCTAAGCAGAAGTCCCTAACTGTAGGTCCTGGGTGCCTCAGCTGTGGCAGGAAGTCTCTTTGCTAGGAAATTAAAACCCCCAGCTGCACGTAGGCTCTGGAAGCTGTAGCAGTAAAAGTATCCTAGTAGTCAAAACAGGAGTCAAACAGCTGAGAACACACTCTTTCAAACATGACTTTGGACGCTACTTCTCACCCACCTCTCTCTTCCTGGTTTTTGTCCCATGTCCTCACTGCCTGCTAATGCTTACATCTGAATGCCCCACTGATTTCAAACTCATTCCCCAAACTGACTTAGATCTCCACCAGGTCTTTTCTTATGGGATGTAATCTCTCCCTCATTTGACCTTCCATAGTTCTTTGTAGCCTCTGTTGGGGCACCTATCTCCTGCAACCTGTATCGTATTGATTTGAGCACTTGTCTTATTCCCTTTGCAGAACAAAAGCTCCTTGAGGCAGTGTTTTTGTCTTACTCCTGGCTGTCTACCCTGAGGCCCCTAGTTCCATGCTTTTCTTATGGGAGGCACCCAAAACCATGTACAGTAAATCAATGACAGGACGGACAGATGACTTCTGCAGGTTGCTAGCTCTCATGACATCTGGGCTTGCTTGTTATTTCTTAGCCATGTAGAAAACCACTTTCTCATCCAATTTCATCCTGTCAAAAATCCAGGCATGCCTTAGTGAAGATAAGGCAGAACAAATTAATGCTGCCTTCTCTGATATTTATAAACACAGGGTATAGGATGTGCTATCATTTGACTTGGAGGAAGTAGAAAATGGAACCCAGCCAACTATTTCTTAGGTCATTAAAAGTTATTAAAGAAAGCAATAAGAGACATGAAAGTAACCATTGCAGTAAAGGGGAAGCTCTAGCTACAAAAAAATTAATTTAGAAAGGCCAGATAGAAGAAGATTCAGAGAATGGAAGGAGAATTCAAGAGAGGAGGAAAGGAGAATGCAAGAGAGAAGGAGTTGTCAAAACAGCTATGGAATGATAACTGTAGAATAACCAGAATGCTTCTGTTGAACAATTTCTGAACACGTACCGGTACGATTACTAGTTTTAAATAAAAAGGGGTCCCTCTAAGAATTCTGCCCTACTGGATCAGAACAAATTCAGGTGCTGGAAGGTCTTACCATTGTTTCTCTTCAGAAATAACTTCCTAATAGTATTCCCTGTATCTCCAGCTCTTATTTCTTCTTTTCTCCAGGCTGGTCCGTGTCCTGCCTGGAATGCCATAAAATTCTTCTGAGGTCTCTGCGATCTCTGATCACCACCTGCAATTACAATCCCCACAAGAGGAATTTACTAAAGTAATTGGAAAATGAAGTCTCACAGCATTTAACTACTTTCCACAAGGTCCATATTGAATTTGAGAGTGAGCCAGCGTTTTGTGCTTGTGTGGTGGAAGCAATAAATATCATTAAGCACTGCATCAAAGTAGCAATGCATTTAAAACGATAAAGGATAAAAAACAATTTTCAAAATTGTCAAACTTGCTCTTCTCCACCTCAGTAGATGTCAATATCTTGCTTACTTGCAATGTATCATGAAGTATTGCAATATATTAAAGAGTTAGTAAGCCAAGTGGCCTCATGTTCATCATGAGGGTGGGAAGACTGCCATTTGTGATCATGAACATTTGTGGGCATACACCTTAAGGACCAATTCAGTGTCTCTCTTTCCCTTTTGTAATAGGCTAGTGGACATAACAATGACAGTGAGATGGTCCTTGTCCTCAAGTGACCTTCAGCGTAGTAGGGAGACAAAGACATAGGTCTTATACAAAAGACGTCTTATACAAAAGGTCTGAAAACGAGGAAGTAAAGTGTGTTTGATGGAGAGTTGGAAGTGATTCGTTGTGATGTAGAGAGAGCAAGAGCAAAGTCAGAGTCATGGAAAAGCATGTTGTGTTTTCAGAGCAGGGAGTGGATTGGCATCCACTTGTGGCAGAAGGTTTATGGAAACACATAGTCAGAGATAGTTCTAGAAAGTCTATACCTTTAGGAATTGGTTTTAAAAAAAATTTTTTTTAATGAAACTCATTGTCAAATTGGTTTCCATACAACACCCAGTGCTCATCCCAACAGATGCCCTCCTCAATGCCCATCACCCACTTTCCCCTCCCTCCCACACCCCATCAACCCTCAGTTTATTCTCAGTCTTTAAGAGTCTCTTAAGGTTTGCCTCCCTCCCTCTCTAACTTTTTTTTCCCCCTACCCCTTCCCTTCCCCCATGGTCTTCTGTTAAGTTTCTCAGGATCCACATAGGAGTGAAAACATATGGTATCTGTCTTTCTCTGTATGACTTATTTCACTTGGCATAACACTCTTCAGTTCCATCCACGTTGCTATAAGAGGCCATATTTCATTCTTTCTCATTGCCAAGTAGTATTCCATTGTATATATAAACCACAATTTCTTTATCCATTCATCAGTTGATGGACATTTAGGCTCCTTCCATAATTTGGCTATTGTTGAGAGTGCTGCTATAAACATTGGGGTATAAGTGCCCCTATGCGTCAGCACTCCTGTATCCTGGTTTTGGATAAATAAAAAAATCTGAGGTCATTCCCTGTGACTTTTAAGACACTCATCTTGAAAACGATTTTAACTCATGTCATATACAGCTGAGCAAAGCCCTAACTCAGGTAGTACATCAAGATCACTGTTGCCAACACAGGGAACTGGGAAAAATGAGGTTTCGCTAAACCAGTAAGAACGCTTAAGGAATTTGGTGGTAGTCAGCACTGGCCAACACTTCTGACGGGTACTGAGGTTTGGTGGGGAATGTCTGACTTGACTCTAATTGGGCTGATATCATCTCCCAACTAGTCCAACTGTCCTTACTGGGCTCCATATGAATGGCAGCTGATCTTTTATGTCATAGTTTAATTTGAGATCAAATGTGCTTTTCTTGGAAGCTGCCTTTCTGCATTAAGTCAGGGAATGCTCAGCTTTCAGCAGAAGAAGCTGATGGCTGGGGAGTGTGACCCCTCCCTCTGGGCTGACCAGCAGCAATGAAGGGGTCCAGGTTGGTCTTTGACCTCTTGAACCGTAATGATAATATATTTATTGAGAACTTATTATATAGCAGGCTTTGCACTGTGCATTGCAGATGTATTCTCTAATCTTCACAACAGCTCTCTGAGCAAGATTCTATAATTCTTGCTTGGTGGATGAAGAATTACAATCTATACAAGTTAACTTCCTTGAAGTAATGCTGTTAGTGGTGAAGCTGGGACTTGAACCCAGGCACTCTAAGGCTCTCAGTCTT
The DNA here is from genome assembly GCF_018350195.1 of Panthera tigris. Taxonomy (NCBI): domain Eukaryota; kingdom Metazoa; phylum Chordata; class Mammalia; order Carnivora; family Felidae; genus Panthera; species Panthera tigris. The sequence continues at coordinate 23,803,651 of NC_056664.1, forward strand.
ATCTCTCTTCCACTGTCAAAACCTGGTTTCAGAAAAGGTGTTAAAGACATTCTGCTGCCAGGTAAAGTATGTATGGAGAGGCAATATGGTGTAGGGGTTAGGGATATGGACCATGCAGTCAATCTGACATGAGTTTGTATACTGGCTCCATACCTTCCCTGTGTGAACAGACAGATGACCTAGCCCTCCAGCCTTCAGGGTTCACATCTGTAAGATGCTGCTAACAGCTGCACATACCTCATAGATTATCCTAACTGTGAAGTGAAATGATGTATACAACTCTCCTGGCACGTGTTTTGCTCTCAACAAATGTGAGCTGCTGTTTTTATCCATGAGAAGTCATGCATACATTGTCCACCACTTGGATGTTTTACCAATCAAATACTACTTAACCCAAAATAAATGACTTTAGTGGTAGAACTTTCTAAGAATCTGTACTCAATTATTAAGGAATCTGTACTCAACCGTTAAATAATTATTAAGTAATAGGCAAATATCTACTCAATTATGAAAAGCTCAAATAATACAGATGACCAAGTGGTCTTTAATCACTCACACAGTGAAATCTGACTCTTCCTTAATTCTGTTGGGGGCCCCCCATGAAAGGGACAGAGGGGTTCTTCGTGAGCATCTGGAAGTGATGCCATGCAGGCCACCTTCTTGGGGGTAGCTTTCCCCCAGCTTTACTGATCAAGGAAGCTTCTCTTGCTACTCCTATCAAAGCAGCTGGGGATCATGTATGTAAGGAATGGAAGTGTCTGATAGGCAGAGAAGCACCAGATTTGGGGAGGCAGTTCCAGTTTTGCTCTGTCCCTAACTTGCTGTGTGATCCTCGCCCTCGCTTCCTGACTATAAAATGGGGGCTTAAAGTTAGAGAATCATCAGCCCCATCTCCAGGGGCCATTTCACTAGACGTCTTCATGTGATAAATACAGAAATGATGACCCACCTCCACACTAACAGAGTTGCCCAGGGTCACATACCTAGTAAGAGGCAGAGCTAAGACTAGAAAGAACCTCTCACCCCTAGTTCTCAGGTCCTGGATATCTGTAGTGAATGAGTGGTGAATGTTTTTCTTTCTTCTCTCATCCAGTTTCTCATCAACAGGAGCCATTTTGAGCTCTACAGTCCTCTGGCTCTACCAATCTCTCTCTCTCTCTTTCTCTCTCTCAGAGACTAGCAAAGTTGTCCCAGGCATGAATGAGTATATAAAGGAAGTAAAGCCTCTTTTTTCCCTGGCTTGGGGGATCCCACTGTGATAGGACTTAGTGCACCTTCAGCAGCTGTCCTGGTCATGAATGCCCTTCAGCTGCAACCAGGAGGGCGGCGCTACTCACCCACGACCATCCTGGGTCTCTAATCAAAGCCATCAACTTCTGAGAATGGGGATGGCAGCCACCTGTGGGGACCCAACCCCCTCTGTCTTCTTCATTTCCTTTCTTACTCTATTTCTACCTTCACTTGAGACCCTGCCAACAGCCTTGCCCAGGAAGAAATTCAGAGGAATTTCTGGCATCTCTGCCACCCTCTTTCCCCTCCCCAGGAATGTAAATTGCTTCGAAGTCTGCCAATGACTTGGGATAACACAGTTATTATTGCTCGAGTGCAGAATTCTGGTTCTCTCGCTGCCACATGTTCCTAGCCTGAAATCCTTCAGTTTGATGGCAGCAGGGTTTACTTCTAGTTAACTGTTGTCTTTTTTCTTTTCTTTTTCCTTTCCTTTCCTTTCCTTTCCTTTCCTTTCCTTTCCTTTCCCTTCCCTTCCCTTTCCTTTTTTTTTTGAGAGAGAGAGAAAGAGAGAGAGAGAGAGAGAGAGAGAGAGAGAGAGAGAGAATGAGTGGGGGAGGGGCAGAGAGAGAGGGGGACAGAGGATCCAAAGCAGGCTCCAGGCTATGTGCTGACAGCAGAGAGCCCAACATGGGGCTTGAACTCACAAACCATGAGATCATGACCTGAGCAGAAGTTGGACATTCAGCCAACTGAGCCACCCAGGCTCAACCCAGCCAACAGCCACCTTAACTGTTGTTTTTTAATTTTCTACTGCCAGTAATAGCCTGCCCTCCTGTAGCCTCTGTTGAAGCCCCTCACCAGACAGCACAGATATATACCTCCTCCACCCACCCAGAAGACAAAGTCACATACACACAACAAATGATCATCAAGGAAGATTTTCAGAAAATCACCCTAGGGTCTGAATTACCCAGAGCGCTGTGGTACTGGGCTGTTCTCTGGGCTTGCCACCAAATACAGCAGGTAAATGACCTACCTCTGAGAAAGATGTAGCTTGTAAGGCAAAGTCAGAGAAGTAAGAAGGTTTTTTGCTCTCCATGAGGAGAAACTGAGGAGATTACAGTGTGATAGGACACAGGGCAGGAGGGAATGCAGGAGGAGAGAAAAAGGAAACAGACAGTCGTGATTAAGCAACAATAACAGCTATGGGGCTCGGTAGACTTGAGTAACTTTTATCTGAGCTCTCACATTCACTAGGTGTGGGACCTCCAGTAAATCACTTTACCTTCCTGCTTCGTCATTTCCTTGTCTGCACCAGGAGAGGGTTGGGTTAAAGGGCCCCTTCTGGAGAAAGCATTCAATTAGCACACCATCTCTTCTTCACACTAGGGGCTTGGGTGGAGGGAGGAAGGTAGAGGATCTTTAGCTATGGTTCTTGCCCCTGTGAAGTTTGTGATCTTGTTGGGAAGACCAGTACGGGGACTCAGGGGGGTGATAAATTCACTGTGTGGGATTATGTGTGGAATTGCAAGGCTTAAGTCAACCACAGGGATTTAGAAAAGGGACAGGAACTGAGGTCTGGGATGCTTCTTGAAGGAGGCAAGACATGAGAAGGGCCTTGAAGGGTGACTAGAATGTAGGAACAGGAGGGGAGAAAGGAAGGGGAACCTGCGGAGTGGAGCCGAGGTGCCTGTAGGAAGAAGGAGCTGAATATAGTATGCAGACAGAGCCCGTTATGTAAGCCTTGAAAGCCATTAGATTTCTTCCTTTTTTTCTTTTTAAGAATTTTTTTTTTGAGAGAGAGAGTACAA